>NC_056737.1:1785347232-1785387232 GCF_019279795.1 Protopterus annectens | reverse complement strand
GTATGTTAGCTCAACGCCCCAGTCATTTGTGTGACAGCCATGAAATGGACTGACATTTTCTTATTGAAAACCACCACATTGTATTTACTTGTGTATTATTCAGCACAGACATCATATTCTAACATATATGCAGTTTTTAATCTCAACCACTAAGGATGGAAGGCTGAATCTTTGTTGTGTTGTACTTTAGAATAAAATATAGTGTTTTCATAAACACTGTACTGGCAGCTTTCTAAGACTAAGTACCTCTAAGGATCCAGCATAATCATACACACAGCCAGTATGTTTTTACTGCCTTTCTGGGTCAGCCAGCTTCCACTGGAGATGCAATCAAAGTTCAAAGCAATTCTGCTCAGTGTTCAATTGATTAATACCTACCAAACACAGCCAGTTGATTTTTCATGTCATTGGAGGTATTGTCATTGATTTATACACACTAAAAGAACATAATTTTTGAGTGCTAATTTTAAATATATAGGTTCATAGGTTCATAAGTGTGTACTAGGCTAATGGGCCTGGAGCCTTTATAAGCCTAGTCCATAGGATTACCCTGGCATCGTGCCTCCCGACCTTAGTTCCAAGTGCCTCTGTTGATTAGAGCCACTGGAGTAATCCCAGAGGTGAATTTTCTATTTCCCATCCACTCATCAAGATTTCTCTTGAAGAGGGCCAGTGACGTGCTCTGCTTGACATGTATGGGAAGTCTATTCCATAGCATGGTCAGTCTCTTGGGTTATGAACTTGTCCCTCCAGCATGTTCAGTTGATTGTAGTAATGAGGTTGAGGTCTCTGGAGTATGTGGTATGGAGGTGCTGGGATTTCTTTATATGTACAATTTATTACTTATTCAGAGGTCCGGATTAACTTAATTTTTGAAACTTATATGAATCTGGAGACAAAAATCATGTAGGTAATGTACTTCTCTACCATGGTAAACAAAAGTGAATAGCATAAAATGAATAAATGAATACAAATGTCTTGTCAGTTTCATTACAGTGCAAGATCCTTTGTATTGTATTTGACTTTTTTTTCAATAATTTTTATTTTTATTTTTACATTAATAAATGTCACAAATAAAAACTATCTTACAACATGACCGTATATATATATATATATATATATATATATATATATATATATATAAATATATATATATATATATATATATATATATATATATATATATGGATCTACCTTAGTAGATCGACAAGTTAAATAAGCGACAATGAATTCACCGATGCCAGAAGATTGCAAGTCACTTCACCGACGCCAGAAGATCGACAAGGCAGAAGACCGATGGAGGAAGACACCGACGCTGAGAACACTGCGATGGGGAAAGGATGTGTAAGTATGCGGTAGTGACGGACGATAGGGTGTGAGTAAGGTAAGTGTGCGATGTTGACGGTGTGTAGGGGTAGGGGTGGGATAAGTGAGTTAGGGTTAGGGTGCGAGTAAGGTAAGTGTGCGATGTTGGTGGTCTGTAGGGATGGGATAAGTGAGTTAGGATTAGGGTGCAAGTAAGGTAAGTGTGCGATGTTGGTGGTCTGTAGGGGTAGGGGTGGGATAAGTGAGTTAGGGTTAGGGTGCGGGTTAGGTGTGTGTGCGATAGTGACGGACCTTAGGGTAAGGGTTTGGGTTAGGGTTGTAGATAGTTGTGTATGTATGGGTTACTGTTTGTTTGTAAGGATTTTGGTGTGCTTGTGTTGTGTGTGTGGGTTTTGGATAGGGGATTTGTTTTGTTTGTTGGTATGATGTGTCGGGTGTATGCGATGTGTTTGTGCACTGTCGATCTTCTGGCGTCGGTGAAGTGACTTACGATCTTCTGGCATCGGTGAATTCGCTTATTTAACTTGTCGATCTACTAAGGTAGATCCATATATATATATATATATATATATATATATATATATATATATATATATATATATGTTATACATTGATGTCAAGTACCACAGGATATAGGTCGTACAACATATCTATTTACACAATGTACATAGATGCTTTCACTGTTAGTTCCACAGTTATGTAGACAGTATATACATTCGTAATATCCAAGTTATTATTTAATATCTGAACTTGTATGTGTTCTTTGGTTCCATTATAGTGTATTTCTAAGATGCTGTGTGATGAATTATGCTAATATGATATTAAAGGTTTGTTCCCAAATTTCTCTGGAATTCATGTTTTTGTTTATTTTATCTATTACTATTTTATGAGCTAAAAGGTGTTGTATAGCTACTTGTTTAAAACCCTCCCAAGAGATATTTATCGTATCTAGCCATTTAAAAGCTATATACAGTTTCATCAGTAGAAAAATTGTTAAAAGTGTATTTGCTTGTTTTCTTGGTATGTTGGGTGGGAAAATGTGTAATAGAGTGAATTCCCAAGTTAATGTTGATGCTTGATAACCTCTTTTTTGTAATTGTACCTTGAGAGAGTTCCAGAGTTTATAGACCCATTTACAGCTCCAAAATACATGGATTAAGTCAGCTATCTGGTCCTTACAGTGTGGGCAGAAAGGTGATTTTGATGTGTTAAATTTGTGTAGGATTGCAGGTGTAAAATAAGCATTATTACTGATCATGAGCTGAGTGTATGCTAACTTTTTGAGTGGGTATAATCTTCAGTGTTAGATTGATTGCCTGGCTTATTTGCTGATCATCTATGGATGGTTTAATTTTTCGCCAGTAGTTAGAGAAGAGGAGGTCTTTCTGGTATTTGATTTCATTTATCATTTTATATGAATTAGTAATAGTTTTCTTTGTTGTGATAATAGTTTTCCAAAACCCGCTACAAGTTTCTATGTCACTATTGGTCATGGTAACATTTTGGAGGTAACTGGAACACAGTTCTTTGATTTGTCTTAGGATTATTATGTATGATTTAGAGAGGTTTAAGTTGGTCCTCATTTCTTGTAGTGAACAGTTAAGGTAAGGATAAATATATTGGATTGTTTTATCTTTCAGTCTGGGAAAAGGGACTAAGTCCAGCATCTTATTGTTTATTTTTAAATTTGGGTTTTTATGAAGGGGATGCAGTATTGTCATGGCTTGTCCTAAGGTTCAAGAATTGAAAGAGTTTTTGCGCTATGTTGATAGAATGTTTTAAGGGCTCTATAATGTTATAAGTTTGTATTTCTTTCTGCTTCAGGAATGGAAGTCCTTTGGGATTGAAACCTAGAGCTTTAATATATCTATAATAGATTGTCACCCAAAGAGGAGACCAATTTTCCATTGACGGGTTATGTTCAGCTATTCTTAATATTCTGTTAGCGTTAATGATCGAGTAGTACATTTTAAAATCTGGTAGATTTAGTCCTCCTTTGCTTTTGGGGAGTGTTAAGTTTGGATAGGAGATTCTGTTTTTTTTGGGATCCCATATAAATTTTGCTAGGAAGGTATGAATTTGTTTGAAGAATTTATTATGTATTGTTGTCTGTGATGTCATGAATATATACATTAGTCTAGGTAAAATGTTCATTTTGATTATTGATACTTTGGCCAAGAATGGTAGTTTTAGGTTGTTCCATCTTTTACAGTCTTGCATTATATTTTGCCATTTAAGGTTTACATTGTGTTGGTAGAAGTCTTTGTTATTCTGGAAAAAGGTGATTCCCAGGTATTTAGTTTCTTCTTTTATTTTTATTGTGTTTAACAATGGTATTAGTGAGATGAGTTTGGGTGTTTTTAGGGGGAAATATTAGTTTTATTGAGGTTTAGTTTGTAGTTAGACATAGTTGAGAAATGTTCAATTGCAGCTATTATTTTGTTTATATCTGAATTTGGTGTAGTACAGTATATGTTCAGATCATCCGCAAATGCAGTGAGGTATATTTTGAAGTTGTGTATTGATGGAGGATTGTGGTATGTATTTTGTTTAATGTAAAGAAAGAGTGGTTCTAGGTATAGGTTAAACAGGAAGGGTGATAATGGGCATCCTTGTCTTGTTCCATTTTTTATTAGGATCCTATTTGACCAAGTTTTATTTATATATAGAGATGTGTATGGGTTGCTATAGAGAGTTTGGATGATCTGAATGAAGTTATTGGGTATATTAAAGTAGGGTAGTGTTTGGAGTAAGAATTCTAGATTAACCCTATCAAATGCCTTGTGGGCATCCACTACCATTGTGTAGATGTTGATATTGTATCGGTTATCATAGGATATTAGTGCAACTAATGTTAATGTATTGTCACTAGTCTGCCTATGTGATGTAAAACCGGATTGTTCTGAGGAGATGATTTTCTCTATCAAATTTTTTCATTCTGTTTGCAAGTATAGAGGTAAAGATTTTAGTATCTATATTTAAGAGGGAGATGGGTCTGTAGCTATCGGGGTTTTTGGGGTCTGTGTGTTCTTTTAATATAAAGATGGTTTTAGAGGCATTAAAGTGAATATCATTTATTTTATAGTTTATTATGTAATTCAATGTATAGTATAGTAGTTTGGCTATCAAGGGGGGAAAAGGCTTTGTAAAATTCTGATGTGAGTCCATCCGGACCTGGAGCCTTATGCGCTTTTAAGTGTTTGATTGTTGTAATAATTTCACTAATGGATATCGGTTCAGTTAGTTTTTTTTGTTGGTCTAAATTGAGTTTAAGGAATTTCAGTTTTTGAAGGAAAATAGTTCTATCTTCCTTTGAGGTTTGTAGTATTTGTGCTCCATATATTTGAGAGTATATTTGTTCAAATGTTTTAATAATGTCTTCATTGTTTGTGTAGTTTTTGTCTCTGTAGTTTATTTCTGATATATTAGAGGCATTTTTGTGTTGGGAGATAATTCTGGCCAGAGCTCTAGATGGTATTTGAGCTTATTCTGCGTACGTGGCTAACATTCTGGTTTCATAAAAAGATAGGTTCCTGGTTTCTAACATATATAGATCCCTTTGCAGTTTTTAAAGTTCTGCTTCTGTTTGGTTCTTAGGGTTATTTATTAGTTCTGTTTCAAGATGCTCTATTTTCCCTTTCAGTATATGCTCCTCTTTCAGTTGTATTTTTTTTATAGTATGCTGCTTTTTTGATAAACAATCCTCTAATTTGTGCTTTGGTTGCAGCCCATTCTATGTCAGTTGGTACTTGGGAGTTAGTGATATTTGTAAGAGCTATTTTAGTATTGCTTCTGTTTCTTTTATTACATCCATTTTGGAAAGTAAATTAGGGTTTAATGACCAATTATGACCCCTATTCTCTAAATATATCTTTTTGTCCCAATTAATGTTCAGTGTGATTTTGGAGTGATCTGAAAAGAACCTGGTATGTATAGTTATTGTTGGGTCCATGTTAATGAATATGCCAGAGATTAAGAAGAAGTCTATCCTTGACCACATTTTGTGGCATTGCGAATAGAATGTGAATTTCCCTGCTTTATCTGCACTGTTCCCATATTTAAAAGGGTCATATAGTTTGAAATCTTGTTTGAGTTCATTAAGGGCTAATGTGGCTTGTTTATTATGTGATTTGGTCAGATTAGATTTATCCTTTTCTGGGTTTGGATATGTGTTCCAGTCACCTCCAATCACTAGGTAGTGATCTTTAAATTGGTTTAAGGTTGGGTATAATGACATAAAAAAGTGTTGTTGGTTATTACAGGGTGCGTAAACAATAAGTACCATTATAGGTTTTGGTATTGTAGGACTACTAAATGTTACGTAACACCATCTTCCCTCCTTGTCAGCTTTGGTTTTAAGTATTTTTCCTTAAATTGTTTTAATTATTATGGCAGCCCCAGCACTGTTTGTTTTCCCCTCTGAAGCTATAATTTGACTTATCCATTTCTTTCTGCTAATTTCTGCCCATTGCTCTGCAGTCAAGTGTGTTTCTTGTATTAGTATGAGGTTGGCTGTGTTTTTTAATGTAAGATGTAAGAATAGTTTTCTTTTCTTCTTGTTTTGGAGCCCTTTAACATTCCATGATTCTATTTCCCACATTTATTTATTAGGTGTATTCCTTAGATATGCCATGTATATTAGTTTTGTTTTGTTATCTTTGTATGTGTTACTGTGTGATGGTTTAGGAAAGCATCTATTTATCCCTGTCCCTACTCTGTGCCTAACCACTATATCCCTGGACCAGGAATAATCAGGGGGGGAGGATGAAGGTTCGTTATGGTTTACCTTTACGACTAATCTTGGAATGTGTTTTCCTTTTAGATATAGATTTAACCAATAGTATCCCCCCTGTGTTACTATAAACAATGTGGACAAAGCTGAACAAACTAGTTCCCTCAACAAACACTGCTACTTAATATCCCTAGCCTCTTCCAACATATTATTTATACAATTATGGTATTGCATTTAAGGTACAGCATGTATTGTTTTTGTCTTGTGACTAATTCTTTCTAATAGTATTCTTAAAACAGCATATTAATATACATTCCTCAGTAAATTATAACAATATATGTACCATAGTAATATTTTTAAACAATCAACCTTGTCATTTTTACTTTTTTTTTTCATTTGACTTCTTTTTCCTCCCCTTTATTTATTCAGATTTCGGCCTTCTTTGGTGCCTGTAATGTTTTTCCACATCAATCTGTGTGGGTTATAAAATATATGCTTGGCACCTATTTATCAGAGGTAGGAAGTATAGAGAGACAGGAAAAAATAAATAAACAGCTTAGCCAAACAGTCCTTCTGCTATAGTTAACATATCAAGGCTATATTTACATTACCCCAAGATTGTTAGGTTATTTTACTATTTTCCTGATATTACTTCTCTCCATGATCTTTTAACACATTTCTAGTATTTACATAAACTATTTAACAGTTTTTTTTTCCTTTTTTTTTCCCAATATTAATCTATGAGCTAGCCTGTTTCTGACAGTTTATTTCTTAACTATTATTTAAGGCTGGATTTTCATTCACCTACACAGTACTGGGTGTACTGTTTTAGTGAATGGTTCAGTTCAACAGTACCTTATTTCTTCAAGGTTTTGTTTGCAGGTTGGTTGACATCTATGGTGCAGTTTCTTCTTTTAGCTGGTGCAGATCAATTTTCATTTTTCAGGCAGTAAAATCTTTTGGAGCTTGCTGAAATCCATTTTGTCTGACTGTTCTTAATAGAGCCCTCAAAATCGTAGGGGGACTGATTTAGCAGACCAATGTCCCAGAAGGAGGCTCCTTCCTATATTTGCACATTGGAAACGGCAGTTGATTTTTTGGTTCCTACCCAGGCTGTACTTCCTTTTCCTGTGTTCCTCATGGCTCACATCATGGATTTAAGGGCCTAGACAGCAAGGGGAAGCTTTCAGAGTTGGATCCCAGCTAGAATGCTCATGAATAGGGTCGTTTTTTCACCCAAGGGTCCTTTATCATTTTTTGTGGATTTATTTCACTTCTGAAGGTGGAATTTGCTTGAAAACAGCCAGGAATGTCTCTTGTGGCTCTTTGGGGTTAGTGACCATGTATTTAACCTCTTTGATGTAGAAGATTAACTGATTTGGATATTTCATCTGGAATTTAATTTTTTTTCTATTAGGAACCTGCAGTATGGAGATATTAGTTGTCTTGCTTGTCTTATTTGTATTGGGAGGTCTTGAGCAAAGGAGATTTTATTATTATTCCAGGTGAGTGTGCCTTTTTCTTTGCTGCCAGTATGATTTTATTTACATCTTGGTAGTTTAATATTTTAATATAGACAGGTCTTGGTTTCAGTGGTGTTTGCATTTTCCTCAGGGCTCTGTGGGCTCTCTCTATTATTTGCTGCATTTCTTCAGGTTCCTCTAGCAGATAATTTATTATTTGCTTGATTGTTGGTATTAGATTGTTATGAAGTACAGTTTCAGGTATTCCTCTGATGATGATATTGTTCCTTTGAGATCTTGCTTCCAGGTCTGTTATTTTTGCTTGTAAGTTTTGTATTTCTTTGTCATGGGCATCAGTTCTTTGAGAAATAGAGTCTATTTTTATTTCATTTTCTATTATTTTGGACTCAGATTTTTCTATTCTGGATATTATTTGGCTGAATGAGTCACCAAAGGTTTGAAATTGTAATGATAAGTCCTTTATTGCTTGCTGGATAGGTAATAAGGCAGATTTTATGTCTTCCAGATTAGTTGGCTGGTCTGTCTTGGATTTATTTGTAGTTTTAGAGTTATCAGTTTGTTTAGTTGTCTTTTGTCTTTTGAAGTTGTGTCTTTCTCAGGTGAGGCTAGTACTGAGAATTTGGTCTTAGATGTTGTTGCTTCTATATTATTTTCCTCTTTTGACATCTTGCTGTATAGTGTTTTACCAGTCTTGCAGTTAGATGCAGGGCCTTAGTAGCACATGGCTTAAGCTTTTATTCAGAAATCTTAGTTAATCCTGCTGTTTCTGAGCTGAATCTGTCACTTTCTCTTCCTCTTTTGTTTGCTGGATGATATTAGCAGTAAATATCTGCAGTTATTTCTGTATTATTAATTCTGCGTTGCCTTCTGGGTTTGTTTTAGTCCAGAGTATATCAGAGACCTAGGTGATAGCAGTGCTCACAGAACAGCGGCCATTTTGAACTCCACTTTTATTTGACTTTTACAAGTTGTAACAAGCTCTTTGTTATGGTAATAAATTTCCTTTAGAAGAAACTGACTGGTGGGCTTACTTTATAAAATATCACGTGGATGCAGTGGGAAACTTCCAATTTTCAAGTCCACTTGCCAGTGCCAGTGAGTTTTTTCCTCCATGAAGCTCACTGAAAGAGTCTGCACCTAATTTAAACAGTGACTCACTACTGGTTTGTTCAGAGGTGTACCTCTTCTGAGGGGTTTTATGATGTCTGTGGTCAAGCATCTACTCCAGATGATTGCTACTGCTATAGAAGGGATGATGGCTGAGTCAACACCAAAACACAACCAAGAACAATGCCTCCATTAAAGACACTCAGCAGTGCATAAGATTTAGAGTCACACCTAGTCACATTTGAACATTTAGCAGTCTGGGAAAACTGAGACTGCAGAAGCTGAGTAAGAACTCTATCAGCAGATGTTGTGGAGGAGCCCCTCTATGCTTTCATTGACATTCTTAGCTCAGACTGTAGTGACTTTGAAAAAGTAAAGAAAAATATGTTGGCATGGGAAGGCATTACCACAGAATCTCTAGTCCTTAAGTTTCATGCATGAAACTTTTCTAGAAGTAAGAGTTCAGTTATTTGAATTGAAACATATCATTAAGTCTTCATTTAACCTCTAAGGAGTAAGCACTTATGACATTATGATGGCAGTCTTTGTGATTGATCATTTCTCTGTGCTGAGACTGAAACGTATCAGCATTGATCAGCACTCTACCATAGTAAACAAATTCAATTAAATAACTTCCAAAAGGCCATTATTGATAGTAATTAAGAATTGGATATGTCAGACAAATCCACAGGATCCTGAAAGTTTTCTAACACTACCTGAGAATTTTATATATTTTATGCTAAGAGGAGACTTCTGTCTGGCATACAAGGCATCTTCTGACCCATTACTGATGGATGTACTGCACATTAGCAAGGCAAATGGCATCAGAATTACTCAGTCTAGGGATCTAAACCTGTTCTTCAACATCAACAGAACAATTTAGATGGGAAACGTATGTCTCATAGAGGATATCGCTGTTGTGGAACAGACCTCCCATCCACATAAAACAAAATTCATCCCTGCCCATATTCAAAAGCAAATTAGATCTATGAATGAGAAACAGAAAATGTACCCCAGTACTACCCACTATACTACTAACGGACAGAAGCAGCTCCTAAATGCTTTATCCCGTGTGAGGATCCTCTGAAATTGTCTGTGTTATGACCCCATTTATTCTCATTGTCAGTAATATATAATTATCGAACATGGGATGGGTAAGGCCAATTTATAACCAAATGGGATAAGGTTATTTTGAGCAGAAAAAGGCAAACTTGCTAGGCTTAAAATGCCTGCAAGGGCATCTGCCCTAGTACTTACCTATGAGCCTATGCACCTAAATAAAAATGTATACAAACCGGTAACTAATACAACTACTGATAAGTTAGCAAATAAAGTGAAGAAGACCATGTTTCCCATACTCTTCATTGAATGTGAGAGGAGAGGAGAATAGAGGAGAGGAGACACTAGAATAGATAATCTTGTCCAGACAACTGGGGACTGGGGGTTAATGAGGCTATACAGTGTGATCAAGTCATAACCTGCTTGGCTAAATCATACTTCTGCTATTGTGCCAACACAAAATGAATACATTTATAGGTACTTACTATTCTATTAATCTGTGACAATCCACAGAAGCTTAGCTATGCATTCTAAAGTAGAGTTCAGCCCTTGTATTCTAAGTATAAAGTGACTCAGAGACCTCATATTTTAAGTTCAAATAGTCCAGAGCTAGCAGGCATTTTATGTTATCAATATCCATAAGACATAAAGGTGCCAAATCTGGGCTGAACTTGCAGTCTCCATTCCATTCATCCAGATTACATTTAAACATGGTAAGAGGTGTGCTTTGCTTTATGTGTTGAGGAAGATGATTCCAGAGAAGTGGTGGTATTCTCTGAGATGCATATCTATCTCTCCAACATGTTCTATTTATTTTTTCAGAAGAAATTAAGATTTTTTTGAGCAGGTGTTTATGCCACCATTGGACTCATGGATGTGCAATAGGTCCAAATGGATGGTGTTGGTTAAGTGTCCATAAGTGAGGTAAAGATTTACCCTGACTAGCCGTTAAGATATAGAAAAGATGGGCAGGGCTTTGAGGTGGTCCCTGTAGCTTTTATGATTTAGGCCTTTGATTTTCTTGGTGAGATAGCACTGTGCTCATTCAAGATGGGTCAAGAGTTTGGACAAGTACATACCAAAGAAGGTATCATACTCAGTAATAGGCTTAATAAGTGACAAATACAGCGGCATGATCACATGCCTTGATCTGGATGCCATACCCATACTAATAAGTTGTGCAATGAAAAAGGACATTCCTACCATTGTGGATACATGGTGATTGCAGGACAACTTATTGTTTACATAGGTCCCCAGGTCTCTAATACCTGATCAATTTTTAGGGGTGTGTTGTTGATTTAACTTATAGAAGGTGTCATGCTTGCTGAAGGACATTTGGCATGTTGTTTTACACAACAGATTTGACACCAGCTATTTGTTTGGAAAAGGCTCTCTTGATGATCTGGGTGACTTCTGGAGAATTAGGGATGGCACTATGTTTCCAGCTATCTGCAAACTTGGTCAGCCATAAACCCTTAACTTTAACTTTGACCTCTAAGGAGGAAAATCCAAACAGGAGATGCATAAGGAATGAACCCTGGAGTACACTGCTAATGACAGATGTATCCCAAGAATCCATAATTATGGAGAAGGACAAGAACTACAGAGTTTGTTTAATTCTGGGAGTACAATCATGCTGGTAAAAGCTAATTATATTTGTGGAAGAAAGGATTGCTCACTAAAGCCAAAAGAATTAATATGCAAACATGGAAAAAAGAGGGCTCCCAGTTGTTCAAGTGGTGATACTGCCCCAGTTGAAACATTCCTGCACCCAGTAGCCATGTTACCCTTTCTTAATCATGATATAAGATTTTAAAAAGACCTCCCATGCTTTAGATATGTTTGACAGCAGTGGAAAAAGGGCAACAGCAAGGAGCCTTGTACAACCCCTAATAAGATGACTAAGTCAACATAATGAAATAATTAGGGTAGAGATGCCCCAGACAGTCTAGAGGCAAAAGAGGACAAGGGAGAGCTGATTTTTCAAGTTAATATAGAGAAGCTATACCAGAATAAAATGTTGATAAATGTCTCAAGAAAGGAAAGGAAAATTTTGTCCTCATCACACAGGGATGCCCAGTAAGGGAAGAAGGCCTCAATTTTCTAGGGAGAACATGGGGTCACAAGAACAACAGTCACAAGTCCACAAAATGAGGTAAAGGTGGAGAATAGATGAGAACTAAAGAAGGAGCATGAAGAATCAAAATGGTGGGGGTGGGTAGAAAAAGAAGCCCCATTTCAATAAGTTGAGAGGAAAGGAATGAACAGTGAAGGACCACTTAGAGGACATGTGACACAAGGAGAAAAAGGCATCCGAGGAAAGCTGTTAGAGGATTTCAGTGAATTTCCTTTTCTTGGGAAATAAAGAGAATAAAGCTCCCGGTAATTGCCATGTATGGGAGAAATTAGGATCCTCTACCTCTCAAGGCCTGGAGGAAAAAAAGGATCCCAGTCTGTCTGACCTGTAGTTAGACCATCTGAGTTTTAAAACTTCCTAGTGGGAAGATGAGACCCTAAACAATGTGATAGAAAAAAATGAGATTGTGGAAAGAGATGTTCTTGAAGGACACCAACAAGCCTGCATTTACTTTCATAGGTATATTGGTTCATACTAGGCAAGTTGATCAGGTAGATCATTTGTAGTCTAGCATTAAGAACACAGCTTATCAGTACCCTGCAACATGAATATCTACTACCTCATTCCATTCAATTTCAGTGAGGGTTTGAGGTGGCAAATGAGGGGTGAAATAAAGAATTTCAGAAAGCTATTTTGCTTTACATCTAATGGGTGTCTACTCAATAAAATACGGATTCTTAGACAGAGATCACTGTCTCACCAGCAGGTCCTATTTATGTTGTTGTGGAAATGTAGTTCTTTTGAGCAAGCCTTTAGGGTGCTTGTTTTGTTCATATGTAGGATGTCACATAAGACTTGAATCCTATGAAGCTTTGTAGGGGAGGCAGGGGTTCCATCATAAGAGTCAGTACAAAATGGAGAAGAAAGAGAGAGAGAGAATGTGTATTAAAGTTGTCTATGTAATATTAGGAGGACATGCCCTTGACTCTTTTAGTGAGGAGATAGGGTGGTCTTTTGAGTTGAGTTATATGTTTGGCCAAGTATGTTCAGAAAGGGGCATTATATTGTATTACAGGTCAGATGAGGAAGGAGTAGAGAGAGATGATAACTTTCAAGGACCTTCAAGATATACCTGTGATAATCTGTCTGGCTAGATAAAAGGGTTCCCTAACAACACTGCATACATTGTGATCAAAGGTTAGTTCATTATTCATAAAAGTTCCCTAGTCTCTAATATTCAGAGAGGATGGTAACCCTCCCCCTGTGTTTGGTCTTTTATAGACTCCTCAACAGTAATCTGTAGCTAATATTTTGAACCATGAAATATCCACTCCTCTTTGACCTCGTATTCTTTCACAGAACAAATGGTTCATCACATACCCAGTTTAAGACCCTAATCCTACATCAGCAGGCAAACAGGACACATTGGTATGATAGGTTCATATCTCATTGTATCCTTTGCCTCTGGAGCAAACTTCACTGCATGTCAATCAGAGCAGCACCCTTGGCACCTGCAGGGTAAAGTTAGATAACTGGATGAGCAGCTTCAAATTCTCCCAAGTCTGTTTCTGTGTTGCCTTCCTTGAGGTGGGGGTTTGAAAATGGTTTACTTCCTTGGCTTGTAATGGTGTGCAGACTGATTGCAATCTACTTACTATGACATGATGAATCTGTACATCCGGTTGTGTAGCACAAAGAACTAAGGCTATGAGCTGTTAACAAGTTTCATGTTGTGTAATTGAACTTGACTCCATCTTCCTCCATTTTCATGCTGTATGTCTCTTAGCATGCCACTCATCCAAGCAGTGCCCCTCCTCTGTCTAATGGGCTTACCCAGTCAGCAAACTAAAAGCAACAATTATAAACATTTGCAGTCCAGGTGTGCAACGGATAATATCACTGTCTCATGATCCTTGGTTCTCCTGTTCTTTTCCCAGTGAGGATACCTTTTGTGCAGAATGTGCATGCTGTTGCAGTGTCTGTGTGATTTCCCCTGGATGTTTGCATTTCTCCTCACACCCCAAAAATATGCAAGTATGTGATCCTCTAAACCATCCTCCAATTTGTGTGCAGACTGCATGTGTGAGT
Organism: Protopterus annectens; assembly: GCF_019279795.1. Classification (NCBI taxonomy): domain Eukaryota; kingdom Metazoa; phylum Chordata; order Ceratodontiformes; family Protopteridae; genus Protopterus; species Protopterus annectens. The sequence continues at coordinate 1,785,373,359 of NC_056737.1, read as the reverse complement.
GTGTGTACCTTTTGTAACAAATTTATTTTCTGTCCTGAAGTGGGTTTATTTATTTTTTTATTTATTATTTTGTTGAACAAGTGAGTGGGTTGGTCTAAAGACCTCTTTCAGATTCATCCTAGGCTGTAGGGCAAATATTACAACTGCAATAAAGCAGTAGTTAATAGCTTGAAATATATAGAAGATGAGTGGTGTGTTTAAGGCTGGATCATAACATACATTTGAACATGGCTACATTATATAATAACAGGACAGCAAGTTGATAACATAACATCTATACATTAGAATGAAAGTGGCATGGATCTTGATCCCAGTGGCACAACATCACATTAACTTAGGGTGTCCTATTGAGCAATTAGTCAATATATAACAACAGACAAATAGGTAAAATGAGGAAATAAATGCTCAGAAAAACAAAAACAATGCCTCAGAGGGAGAATGAAGAGCATAAAAGAGGAAAGAGTAATATGAACAAAAGGGTGATAGCAATTAGTGGAGGTTAGGTTTGAGTTAATCAGAAGAAATATATTGTGCAGTGGATATACTGCAGTAAAGAAGAACCTTCTTGACAAGCCGAAAGCTAGATAGGATTCAGATATTGGAGAAATTGTGTTTCAAATAATTGACTATAGCTGGGAGAAAAACACTTTCCATGATGGGTGGCCTTTGAACACAGATTAGGACAGAGAGGTTTGATCCAAGAAGGTAACATAAGGAGTTGCTAACAATTCTGCAAGCAAGCAAGCAAAGGCAAAAATATGGAGATCGCAAGAATGAGGCATGCTCAGTACACACTGATATATTGTTTTCAAATTGATTTAATTTGTATTTACAAGTTTCATGGGTTCATAGATTTGTACACTCAAAGGTCAATACCAGACAATAGATCAGTTAATCATTTTAAAGCCTAGTCAATGCAAATCCATTGGTATACCCAACTGGTTCCCATTTCTATAAGGGTTACGATGGCTAGGCCAGAGGTAAGTTCACAGTTTCAAATCAATTCATCTAATTTAGAACCGAAAATATTGATTGAAATTCTTTTCTTTACAGAATGGTTTGTTATAGAGGAAAGGAATTATTTGGTAGAGAGATATCTGTCACACCAATAAGTTCTATTTATGTTACAATGTGCATTTAAGTCTTTTGGTGCTGCATTTCTGTTACTAACTAATTTTCTGAACACTCAAGCAGAATTGGGCCATATACAGGTTCGTAGGTCGGGCACAGATTACCCCATGGGAGCCTGTAGGAAAGAGAGAAAAGAGACAGGGTATTTAAACACTATGAGTAAGATAGGTTGCTCAACATGTTTATTTATTTATTTATTTCAATTTAACATGTTTTCCTCATAGTTTTATTGAGGAATCATCTGTGCCTTTCAAGTTAGTTAAATGCTTAGACAGAAGTGTATCAAAAAGCTTATTATATTCCAATATGAATCCAAAGTGGGACAAGTAGAGGGGAATCTGAAGCTCTTTTAATGACAGTGGGTATGTGGTGATCAAAGGAGAGTTTGCTATCCTTGAAGGGACCTAGGTCTTCAATGGCTTTGTTTATGTTAAGGGAGTTGTCATTTATGTAGTAAGTGTATGACAGTTCCTGTTTTCCAAACTGTATGATGCTATATTTATTGTCATTCATCTTTAGTCCCTGATCCTGACATCACAAGTTTGTTCAAATTAGGCACTTTTGGTGGGTCCACGTGTCTTCAAGGGACTGGATGATTGCTCCAGCTTGCAATTGTCCTTGAGATTAGTTATTATATAATAAGGTCAATAAATGTCAAACTTGAAATCTGAGAAGTAGATGCCAAATAGAAGTGGTCTCAATACAGAACCCTATGGTACCCCATTGGAGACAAGTCTCTTGAAGCATTGTATGACGCTGTGTCTAATACAATGGTATCTGTCAGTGAACTAGTTGGCAATCTACTGGGTTACACAGGGTTTTATATTCAGTTTGATAAAGGTAGCAGTGATGCCATAGTAAGTTTTAGTATCAGAAACCTTAGCTAAACTGATGTAAGCTATGTGCATAGAGTTAACTTCATCTAATGTTTGTGTAACATTTTCAGAGAAGTCACCAAAGTTTACTAAGCATACTCTATCTTTTACAAAGGCAAAATGTATAGGGATATAGATTCCTTGTAGCCTTGTGCATAAGCTCCAAGATTATACATTCAATTACCTTGCAAACTATGTTGGTTAGGCTGGTAGGTGTGTAGTCGTAGGTTCTATAATGAGGACTGTGCTGTGGAGAGAAACTACTGCAGCTGTTCTCCAGGTCTCGACTACATGTCCAATGGAGAGCTTTAGTCAGCATGTTACCTAGGCCTATAGAGCTGAGCGGATTTTTTTTTTTTTAATTTTGGATGGCAGTTTTAGTATATGCTTAGAAATGACTACTGGAGCTTTGGTGGTGACAAAGGGGAGAGATGGGAGCTGAATTTATCCACAAGAAGGTTATCTATATTTTTAGGACTTGAGTGACTAATGCCATTAAAGATAAGCTTGGTGCAATGCCATGTATGATTTTTGAGGTTCTTTACATCATTAAATAATGTCTTGTGGTTACTGTTTTCTGATATGGCAATGCATAGTTTAAAATTAGCCCTGCAGAATTTGATTTTGACTCTGCTCTGAATTCTTTGTTATCCTTTTTGAGCAGGTATCTCAAGCTTGAAGCCTTCAAATCTCAAGTTGCAGTGAAGCAAGCATAATTTTGGGTAAGGAAAGCAACTACACTACATGCCTAACTTCACAGTATAACTTTCTTTTTGTTTTGGAAATTGTGCCTGTTAGTTGAGCAACTAACTCATTGTGGAGTCCTCATAGTCCCCTGAGTTTGGGACCCCTGCTTTTGAGGTTGATAACAACACACAAAGCTTTGTTCCATTCCTTAGGGCTATGAGTTTTTTTTTCTTTTCATTTTGGAGTTTTTTTATTGTTGGGTTCCACCAGAAAAGTTTGTTTCTAAACCTTGTATTGTATTTGTTGCAAACAGGAACATGAGCCTCATCCAAACATAACACCCCAAAACAAAGACACAATGCACAGGAAATTTTGAAATTGTGTAACCATTTAATAAGAATATGTTCCTCACTTGGTTGTTAAATATTGCATGCCTTTGAGCTGTTTTACTTTAGCTTGCTAAGCTTTTGAATCTTTTTTTTTTTTTTATGGCATAACAGTCAATGCTTTAGCATAGAATTCAATACAAAGTGTCAGTTGAGGAGTTAATTTGTCACTATGCAACTTAACCATCATCAACACAAGGGTATAACGACTTCTGTGATATATAAAAAGCAATAAAGCAAGAACCTTGTCTGTGATCCTTGCAGGATTTATTCCTAACAGCATTCCACAATATGCATATACAATTTCTTAACCATGTAATCCAGTTATCTGTGTGAGCTCTGTAATTATAAGAGTTGCACTGGCAGGATTCTGACATGGCAGTAGTTCCCGAACAAACTGAGAAGGTCCATTCCATCAGAGGGAAACTTTAATTTTTTTTTCCCAGTTGTTTACATTTTGTTTCAGAAGAAATGTTTTCCATATGCATGGCTATGTCAAAAGATCCAAGAAAAGACAAAGTATAAAGCAACAATCGTCAAAGCTATTTTTCCAAACATTAATATAGACATTGAAAAAAATGTTAGAATGTGCCATTTTTTAAAAAAAGTATATTTGTACATACCTTTTGCACTTGACACCACTAGATGGAATTGGTAGTAGATAACATAAACAATAGCCTTTCTAGAGTATATATATATATATATATATCTGCTACCTGCCTCCTGAAAATTGACCAGGCACAGATTGTGAGGCTTTGTGAAGTCCCACATTTATTTGCTGTTGGATAATAATACATAAGTATTTTTTTAAGACCACTGCATTATCAGACAGGGCATACTTCAGTCACTTAGTTTGAATAATTATATTACAGTAATACAAATAATTATACCTTAATCTAGATATAAATTAATTCCATATTAGCAGCAGAATGCATTATAATTAATGTAGATTTTTCTCAATTTAAGTTATATTCTGAATATAAGATCTCAACTGTATTCAAAAGTCACCGAAGAGTGATAGTAGGTCATATAAATTAATGGTTGATCTGGAAATGGAGTTAATTTGTATTTCTTATCAGAATGATCCTTCTGATATTTGACATCTAGGCTACTAATTCTAATGGATTTCAGTATAACAATGGTGTAGTTATATAAATGTACACAAATGTGTACACAGATAACATCACTGACTGCAGTCCTATCATAAAATGCTTGCTTGAGACAGTCTCATTTTCAGTTTTACTTGGGCTCTAGTCACTTTATAAGTAAAAATCAGTAACGGTCATGGGTAGTTATAGATGAATCATTCTAGTCAATTGTGTTCAATCATCTGGAAATACATTTCATTTATTGTGACAGTACTGAGCTTATTTTGCATTTGTTATTTGGTTGTTTGATGTTTTGCCTGTAGGTTTATTTGCTTGTTTGTTGAAACTATAATTTCAATAAATATTTGAAATTCAAGTTCATATTCTAGTTCTTTCATACAGTTAGAAAATCAAAAATAGACATATGTTTAATTTTAAGTAGTGATGTAAGATGCTGCATGACCAAAAGATAAGATATGCCTTCAGGAAACCACAACGTCAGATTGTCATGTAAAATGTCATATGGATGGCGCAGTGGTAGTGTTGTTGCCTCACAGCAAGAGGTTCTCCAGTTCAATTATCAGCTGGGGTGCTTTCTGTGTGGAGTCTACATGTCCTCCCTGCATTCATGTGGGTTTCCTCTGTGTGCTCCAGTTTCCTCCCACGTTACAAAGACATGCATCTGGAGTGTTTTTCCCCGGGCATCCGCTGAAAATCGTTTTTGTTCCAAGTCGGACTTTCCCGGTTAACAAATGTTAAATAAATACATAAATATGCCAATATTTCTTAATGTATTCCCAAGAAGAGTAAATCCAACCAAGGCAATAAGTAGTTATCATCTGCTAAAAAACAGTCACCATTTGGCACAAAATTAATTAGTGGTGATTCAGTGGTTAACAAAATGGCTTTGTAGGTTTAGGAAATTCATTTTCATAGATCTCTCACACAAAGACAACTATTTATAGAATTATTATTACCTTTTCACTGTTTTCAATTTTTTTATACTCAGCAGTACTTTTTATATGATTTTTATCTGTTGCCTTTAAAGTTTAAAACCAATGGTCATCATATGAACATCAATACATACAAATAGGTTGTGCATATGTGTGGAAGCTGTATTCAGTTCAGAAAAAGTCCTTTACTTGGACGAAAGTACTAAAATGTTGAAAAAAAAAACTGGTTTGCACAGTTTCCTGCTGGTGGTCCCAACACGACTTTTTCTTTGGTATATATACAGAACAGGGATGATTTTAGCTCCAGAGGCTGGCACTAAAATTTAACCTAAAGATGACTGATAGTTTTTTTTTTTTTTTACTTATCAGAGGTTAGCTTTATAGTTTGCAACATCTGGATCACAACAGGTAATTAAATGCAATATTCTAAATTTCCTTGAAATTCTGGAAATGTATTCAGTATAGTAAGGAATTTGGGACTTTGGCTTATTTCTACAGTATCATAAAGGTAGCTATGAAAAAAGGAAGGTTTTACAAACTCCACTACAAAGTAATATGTTTTTAAACCAAGAAGGTGAAACTATCCACAAGTACTCTGTGTAGTAATTTTTGGTCATTCTGGATTTAGGCTTTGATTTTCACAAATGATTCTTCCAATTTGTGCTATGGTTTATTTAAGTGAAATGTAACAAACTTGCCTACTACCATCAACCGTACCACAACCAGCAGTGAAAAGAAGCTGGGATAGGGTGACCATTAAATCTGTATGGCACAGAAACCTGTGCAGTGAAGGTAGACCAGGCTAAGAAGCTTGGGGGTGTGGAGCTGAGGTGCATAAGATAGGTAAGAGGATGCACACTGTGACACATATGAAACAAATTAGGATATCAGAGAAGAAGCCAAGTAGCCCTGATTACAAAGAAAGTCAAGGAAAACAGATTATAGTGGCTAGATTGCAAATGTAGGAAAGCAAAAGATGATTTGGGAAAGCCACAAGGATGGCAAGAGGAGAAAAGATTGTCCAGCCAAGAGATGGACGAATTGTGTGAGAGAAGGCCTGCAATAGTGAGGCATGAATGTGAGAGAATGGTAAAGAAGTATTTCTGAATTGAAAGAGATTGCAACAGTTGATCCAACAACCTTGACCAATTTAGAAATGGGGAAAAAATTGAGTTGATAATGATGACGATGATTGTTTATGGTAAGAGCTGATGGGAGTATCTGGCCTGCCTTCAGACTAATGCTAAAATCATAATTTGCACAACTGGCATTCTTTTAAACATGGCTTACGTTTGTAATTTTAAGTTCTAATTACTTTTCTTACTAGTCTGTTATTACATTAGGGGTCAGATTTTGATGCTGAGTAGAGGAGTCCTACATCTCCACTAAGTGAGGATTAGTGATCCAGAAACATTTCTCTGGATGGACTGCTAATTAATAGCTAATTATGCATTTCAGCATGTTTCAGTGAGTTGGTGGTATTTCCAAAATCATGATGATACTATGACATAGGGTGGGGGCACAGTACCTGGATCAGCTTGTGATATTACAGGGAAAGATCAAAAGTGCATATTTCAACTCCTAAGAAATCTTGAATATGAACATTTCGTGTGGCCATGTCAAGCAGATACAGCATCATAGCAGAGCTGTTTGCTGTAGTCAGTGTATAAAATTGTACTGGCATGCCAAAAACATCTCAGTATATAATGCGTAGCTACAGACTTGCCTGTTCTGCAACTCAGTATTGCCAGATAATTTAACAGCTTTTGCAGACCCCACGGTCGGTCTCAGAGTCAATGCAAAAACTACACATTTTGTGATCCCTGTGTCTAAGTGCAATCCTTTCTGAATTATACCCCAAATACTTTAATTAAGGTATCCTGTAAAGTAAAACAGATTTGAAATCCTGTATAATTAATATATTTCTGTCATTTAAATTAGAGTTGGTCCTTAAGTTGCATATGGGTGTGTCTGTGTGTGTGTTTAAGTGATATTCAGTTTTGAGGAAGGCCTTTACTTGGACAAAAGTGCTAAATTGTTAAATAAAATTGTTTTTCCCAGCATGCTGCTGGTGGTTCCAGTGTAATGTTTTCTTTGGTATGTATACAGTTCTATTACAGGACTGATTTTAGTCCCAGTGGCTGGCATGAAAATTTAACCCAACGTTGAGTGATAGTTATTTTACATATCAAAGGTCAACTTTCTAGTTTACAACATCTGGATCACAACAGCTAATCAAATGCAGTAGTGCAAAGTTTCTGGAAATTTTGGAAATGTATTCAGTATAATAAGGAATTTGGGACTTTGACTTATTTCTACGGTATCATAAAGATAGATTTAACAAAAGGAAGTCTTTTCTAAACTATACAACAAAATGATATGTTTTTAAATCAGGAAGATGAAATCATCCACAAGAATTTTGTGTAGTCATTTTTGGTGGTTCTAGACTTAGGTTTTAATTTTACAAATAACTCTTACAATTTATGTTATGGTTTGTTTAAGGTGAGAAGTAACCACATCATGTAACACAGGCAACCTTACCACCACCACTGAAAAGAAGCTGGAAAATAAGGTATGCAAAACAATGGTGTGACCAGTAAATCTGTAAGGCACAGAAATCCATGCAGTGAAGGCAGAGCAGGCTAGGAAGCTTGGGGTTGTGGAGCTGAGGTTTATGAGATAGGTAGCAGGATGCACACTGTGGCACAGATGAAAGCAAATTAAGATATCAGAGCAGAGACAAAGAAGACCTGATTACACTGCAGGTTAAGGATAATAGATTATAATGACTAGGTCATAAGTGCAGGAAAGTAAAAATGATTTGGGAGAGACACAAAGAAGGCAAACGGAGACAAGGTTGTCCAGCCAAGAGATGGATGAATTGTATGAGAGAAGGCCTGCAGTAGTGAGGCATGAACATGAAAGGACAGTAGGAGTGTTTCTGAATTGAAAGTGGTTGCGACAGTTGATCCAACACACTCATCTCATGTATAAATGGGGAAAAAAGGGAATTGCTATTGACGATGATGATGATGTAGATTTCTGGTGAGAACTGAGGAGGAGTGTCTGGCTTGATTTCAGGACTAAAGTTAAAACCATAATTTGCACAAATTGCATTTTTTGAGGCAGGGCTAACATTTGTAATGTCAAGCTGTAGTTATGTTTCTCACTAGTCTGCTACTAAATCAGTGATCAGATTTTGAAGCTGAGTAGAGGAGTCCTACATCTCCACTAAATGAGGCTTAGTGATCCAGAAACAGTTCTCTGGATGGGCCACTCAGGAATAATTAATTATGCATTTCAGCGTGCTTTAGTGAATTGGTGTTATTTCCAAAATCATGATGATACTGTGACATAAGGTGGAGACACAGCTCCTGGATCAGCTTATGGTACTAGAGGAAAATATTAACAGTGTATATTTCAACTCCTAAGAAATCTTGTATATAAACATTTAGTGTGGCCATGTCAAGCAGTTGCAGCATCACAAGAGAGCTGTTTGCTTTTTTCAGTCTACAAAATTACACTGGCATATCAAACACATCTCCGCATGCAATACTCAGAAACAGGATTAACTGTTTAGCAATTCAGCACTGCAAAATATTTTAGTAGTTTTTGAAGATGCTCATGGTGAGTTTCTGAGTCAATGCAAAAGCTTCACATTTTGTAAAGTGTGATCCCTGCAACTAAATGCAATCACTTCTGAATCAGGCCACAAATACTTTAATTAAGATATAATGTAATGTAATGTAACAGATTTGAAATCCCATATATTTAACATCTTTCTCCCATTTAAATAAGAGCTGAGCCTTACATTGTATGTAGATTGTGAGTGTGAGTGTGAGTGTGTGTGTGTGTGTGTGTGTGTGTGTGTGTGTGTGTGTGTGTGTGTGTGTGTGTGTGTGTGTGTGTGTGTGTGTGTGTGTGTGTGTGTGTGTGTGTGTGTGTGTGTGTGTGTGTGTGTGTGTCGGATTTACTAATCTTCCGTGTAAGACTAGCTTAGTCTTACACGGAAGTGCCAGTGTAAGAGTATGATGGCAGCGGGCCTTGCATATTAATGAGGGCATGCTGCCTCAACTCTAAAGCTTACACGGAGTGTGGACGAGTGTAGGGGGCATGTCGGACTGCCAAGCAGTCCAAAAATCCATGCCCCCTGCAAAGAAGAAATGCCACAATTTCGAGTTACATGAGTGAGTCTGCTCACGTGTACAATGTAACACTACACTCCCCCATATGTTAAAAAACTTACAAAATTTATTTTTTTTTTCTTCCAATATAGCTGCCCGTAGTTGCGGGGGTTTGCGTGGGTTTGCCCATTGCTTAGCTGCAGTTAGCAGCTTAGACACCAGAAGAGGATAATAAGAAATATATATGCAAATTAAGCAATACAGTGATAGCGTAGTGGTTAGAGCCTTTGCACAAAGAGGAGGCATTCCCAGTTCCATTTTCTGTGGGAAATCTGTATACAAAAATATTTCCTGACATTTTTTATGTATAAATTTTGTAAAAGGCATTGAAATGTTAAATGCAGTAGTGAAGTAATTATATATATATATATATATATATATATATATATATATATATATATGAAGGTGAAATGGTTATGCATTCTGAGGCATGAGTACCCTATGTTAAACAATAGAAAGCACTGCTAAGCACATTTTACCATTATTGAGCATATTTAAATACAATTGTGTGTAGCTGTGCACCACGCTAACCACTGCAACCGCAATGTATTTGTGTGTAGCTGCGCACTGCGCTAACCAGCGCAATGTTGGGCAACATCGGGCAAAGTTGAGCAAAGTCAGGTAAACACACTCACACCTGCTTTACTGTTCCTTAACCAGTCAGATCTGCCCAGCAGGAAAATAAAAAGCAATGACAGGGCTCAAACTTAGGATACTGTGCACTATAGTCACAGTACTTAGCCACTAAGCCATGACAGCATTTCACAAACATGCACTTTCAACAGACACATATCTATCAAAGGAATTTTAAACATTGCCAACATCAGCTAAGCAGGCATGCCTACAGCTGAGTTTTTCCAAAACTGGCCAATCACAAATAAGTGCAGGAAATGAGGCATATTTAAGCTCCACAGGCGGGAATACTTGCTATAACTGGTTGTAACTTCCTTCTGCAGTCAGCATGGCTGGTGTTGGTGAAGGCACTTGATTTAGAGCGCAACGCTGGGGCATCCAGAAGTCCAAAATTATGGTTTGGCTCCTTGTCCACAATCATGAGGAAAGACTCCTGCAGGGCCAGTAGCAGGGAACCCAATATAAAACGGAGGCCTGGAACAGTCTTGCCCATGATCTCCCCAGTGCCACTGGTGTTCCTCGGACTGGTGAGCAGGTCAGGCACCATTATTCTGACCTGAAGTGATGTAGGGAGGATCTACTGGACCAGTGGATCCAGGAATCCCATAAGATGCGTAATGCCCCAGTACTGAGTAAGTAGCCATTGTATTAAGTAGTTAAGAATTGCTATGCTTGTCTATAATATGGATAGGTATGTCTCAATATCACTGCATTTACTTCACAGCTGCAGGTGACCTGGCTATGAACCAGCAAGCCCATGAAGATAGGCTGCAAAGGCTGTGTCATGAGGCAGGTTAGTAATTATTCTGCATGTACTGTTATATAAAATAAATGAGAGAGCCTTCAAAAAGTCTTCTAACCCAACAAATAACGGTGTAATAATCCTTTAATAAATGTATGATTCCTGGAGTGCGTCTGTGTCATTTTCTTTGATATGTTGTTGTACTGTTGATGTACTTGATGATTGGCTGGGAGAAAGGAAATTCACCCCAGGAATCATGTCAGTCACCCTGCTAGACAGGGGTCCAGGGAAATAAATAGTGTGGGAAGAAATAGCCAGAGAACTGTTATGGCTAGGCTTGTATAGGCCCTAGGGCTGATAGCCTAGTACCAACCTATGAACCTATGTTGCATTCTACAAATAGCAGTGTTGTATTAAGTAGTGTCAACCCACACTTGGGTAGGCCCATATAACGTGGATGAAGAGAGTGCCAGTAGCTTGTATGCATATGTACAGCTCTCAACTGTTGGTTCATGGCCAGCATGTACAGGTTAATCTGGCACATGAGTAGCTTATTATTGTGTTCCCCAGAAATGTCAGTGTGCTGCCATAAATGTAGGGAGCTGTTAACATATAACTGATACTTTCACCTGAACATATCTAGATAATTATATGAAAGTAGATCTGTCAGTGTACCATCTTAGCAGTAGTGTGTGTGAGCAACTCTCAAAATATGTTGCAGTAACATCTGCATCTTGGACAGTTTGTATGTAAGATACAGCCCATGTATATAATGATCTAGCAAAATCCAATTGCACAATATAAGGACATTGGGTAGTGTAATAATACATGTAAGGGACATATAACTGCAGTTAATAGGAATGTAGTGAAAACTAGAAGGATATATAAGTTGTTAACTGAGCTGTCTTTTCCCACCCTACTGTATGTGCATAAAAAAATGCAATTCCATACCTCAATCGGTATGTCTAATCTCAAAACATTTGTTGGGACATATGTCCTATTCGTTTATAAATATTTGCATTTATTTCTATGCATGTGCCCTGTTAAAATACCACAATATTGGTGGCCTGTTGCCATCAATTCAACCTGCATGCTGTTGTTATGTTCACTATTGTTCTATATATGCACGTGTTATGCTTGCTTTTCAACTGTTGAAAATCTGGTGTGTTGGTTTAATGGGAATACTTCTGCATGCTGTTATAACTAATTGGGAATGCTGTTGACTGTTACTAACCCATATTTTTATTAAACTCTCCAAAACATAGTTCATATGGGAAGGCCGGTCCCATCGGACCCACCTGTCCCACCTCAGCTGGCCATGGCACCTGGCACCAGCAGATCTGGTGCCCAGCCTGGGACCCCCTCCTCCGTTGGCCCTGTGCCACCTTCAGGTGGAAGCACTGCAGGAGATGGGGCTCAGCCCCCCCATGCAAGCGTGGGCGGAGGGGCACCTATCACCCTTCGAACGGTCCGGGCTGTGGTGCATAGAGAGATTGAATGTCCTGTTGCAGAATCTCTACGCCAGCTTGAGGCCCAAGTGGCGCAACTCCCGGGTCAGCCTGCCTCTCCTACACAGCCCCCAGCACAGCCACCCTCTGGGCCGTGAAGGTATAGTGGTGACTGCCCATGGGTGGAGACCTCAGTCCCACTGTTTCCATCTTGGGGGCTCATGGGCTTGCGATTTCCAAACATCCCTCCCCGTCAAAGGTGTTCACCCACCACGTGTCATATACCACCCCTGTATGCATCTTGCTTGTCTTGTCTGTTTACCTCCCCAACCTACCTCTCCAAATATACCTACTTCCCCTACCCCACATTCCACTCTCATCTGAAAAAAAAGGGCAATCTGCTCCCAAAAAAAAAATGATGCCCCATACATAGCTTCCCATTTTGCACACATGTCCACTGGACACATGAAATGTTATTTAATTGGCATTACAACATACTTTGTTGTCCTTACCCCTCTCTCAGGGGTTGAAGGGTTCATATCTACCTCCAAATTTATTGCATATGCACAGCTGTTGCTGTTGAAGAAATGGGCCGCTATGGACCTTCCCTACACCCATTCTGCACATCCAGAGCTATTTTCCATACTGTCTTTCCCTCTTTGTGCCCCTTTTCCACCACTTTCCTATCTCCCCATTTTTCTTTTCTTTCAAAGAAATTAGCGTGGGGGTGAGTGGGAGTAAGCACTATTAAGCAGTAGTTAGCGGGTTTGCATGAGTTTGCGCTTGTTTGCACTTGGCTAAGCAATGTGCAGCATTGCACAAACCCACGCAAACCCGCTTACAACTGCTTAAAAGTGCCTTAGTCACTCTTTATGTGAGGGCCCTTGTTCTGCTCAGGAGCAAAATAAAACACCTGTGTAAGTCTTGAACCCCGGACCTTGCACACACTACACAACATGAAGTACCACTAAGCCACAGTAGATATACAAGCTGGTGCTTAAATAATTATATCATGCATCAGAATGAGTGAATGTAAAGGAAAATTAGGAATACCATACCACACAACTTGTTCTGTGGATGCTGACCGACAGTTGTGGGATTACATTACATGACTGTGATAAGAGAAGCAGCCATTCTAGCAGGAAATAATGTTACACCATCACTTTACAACCCCACACAGTATCACAGCAGGACAAACACTGGCATATCTGTTTAGGGCAGAGGCCATACCTCTCAACTGTTCCTAATTTTCAGGGATGTCCCTGATTTTGACACAAATTTAGCTCTGTCCATCTGAATCCCTCTTAAAACTACTGACTTTGGGCAGAAAGGTGGTGAATTAAACTTAATGAATAATGACAATAATTAAGAGTTAGACACTTCTTTGCACTTCAGAAAAGTGTGTAATTTAATTGCTCTGATTCTCTCAATGTTTCAACTTAATGGCACTAATATTTAAAAGGTGTCCCTGATTGTCCCTGACTTTTTCTTGACTTTTCCCTGATTCTGTTCAAATATGTACCTGATTGGTTGAGAGGTCTGGCAGAGGCAGAAACACAGAGGCATATTAGCCTTTCTGCTGTTACACACTGTGCAAATAGCTTTGGAAGGAGGTTCGGAAGCATACCCTTATGTAGGAATACAACACTGAAATATAAATGGATGTAGCCTTGTACTGGTAGCAACCAACTGTAAGAATGCCATTGCTTTATTGCTGAAAAGACCTGTGTGGTGCACAGACAAAAAATAATAGGCTATTCTCTGGCTATCATGTGGATAGGTCCACAGTTGGGAGTTACGCAGACAGACTACTTGTCTTGATAAAGTAACATGTACACAGCAACCCTGTAAGTCCAGCAAGATAAAATCCACACAATACTACTTACACTCTCTATACTTCTGCAACCCTACCCAAATGTAGAATATACATGTGTGTGCAGGGTCTACCAATGATGTAGGTAAGCATACTCCCAGTACTGAAATTTGTCCAGTTTTTCTGAGCAGCTTCTGCTAATGTCAACATTAAAAAAGCACAAACTGTTTAGAACTGAGTAAATGAATATTCACAGTATAACAGTTCACAAACAATTCTTGTGCCAAAGGAATACATCTCTATAACTAGCTTTGTATGGCAGTTAATTGTAACCGTTGAAAAGAAAGTACATCTTTCCATGTATTTTGGGGTAGCATTTTGAGGGGTGAGTACATTTCTCCACTGACAAGTGGGTACTGGAAGCAGCAACATTAGGTCTGATTACAAAATGTAAATCTCTGGCTACACCCCTGGCTTTTGATATAAGAGCTATACCAACCTTCTGTCTAAAACAATGATGTCCACACCAAACAAGGATGATCTCCATCTTGGAAAGCTGAAAGGGCCATGCCTACATGAGTCAGCAATTTATAGTACTGGGTTGCTATGACAGTGATTACTGCAATTACTAAACAGCAGGCTGCATGCAATTAACAAATGGTGGCCACTAATTGGTGCAGAGGCCATCACATGTTCATGTGCAAATTCCTACAAAAGCAGGCTGCAATCTCTGCCAACAAACTCAATCACTCTATTGCAGAGACTGACAGAGAGAGAGAGAGACACACAGAGAGAGAGAAAAGGAAAAATAAATATTACCAAATTATACAAAGGAAAGGTATGTGACACATATGCATTTACTGGCATGTAGTAGATATTATTGAAGAATAGTCTACATAATGTGAAACATTCATATGTGGCAGCAGTACTTCTTTATGCACAGATGTTCTGCTTAACTACTGCTCTGGACAATACTGTGTGTATCTGTGGACAGTGGGACATACCTGTGAAATGTGTAGCTCAACATTAAATGTCAAAGATCTGATCCATGTTATCTTTGTTCTGTACAGTAGTGTGGCCAATGGCTGTTGGGGGGATTAGCGCTGGCATTATATAAACATGGGTGTGATAGAACAACACATGCATGATAGTCATATTAAAATGTAGCTTAGCATTGGCAACTGTTGTAGCAATCTAGTATGCTTATCTAGCATCTGTTGCAATATATACCTCCCCAATGTTAGTCTGTGTTCATATGTGACACCTGTTTGTGTTGCTGCAAGACCCAACAGATCAGCTGTGAGGTCCAGGGACTTACAACAGTGTGGACCATGTGTGTGTATGCCACACACATATGGAGAAATATATATATATTTATTTATTTATTTTTTATTTTTTATTTTATTTTTGTTAACCGGGAGGATATGACTGGTTACAGGTCCATTTTCAGCGGAGGCCCGGGGAGAAAAGCTCCATGTTACAATAATAGATTAATACAATACAAAGCAATTAACGAAATTTAAAGTAGGACAGAGGAACGTTACATGGCATGTGATAACTATAGTAGAATGTACAATTAGTATAGGCGAGGAGAGATTAACCCCCTCCCCTACAATCTTTTTTTTTTTTTTCACTTCACATTCACAAAAACATTAATAAATTTACAGTCGCAATACATTTATGCTTTAGTATAACTGAGAAGTAAATAAATGCCCATAGTGGCATAACTAAAATATACGCAAGGTAGGATGAGAGTAAGAGGAGCTTTGTTAGGTATTATATTATTCTTAGATACAGATTAGAGCATTTATCAGGTAAGGAATATAGTACAGAACAGAACCAGTGTTGGTTTGTTTTCTGCTGTTAGATTGGTGATATGTTTGGATGAATATGCAAGGATATCAGTAGAGCTAAGTAAGGGAAATATTATAGTGTAGCAGAATTCTTGCAACTGAGCATAGTTATTGCTACCCTGGTGTGTAGCAAGAGCAGAGCCAATTATTAGAATAATAAGATTTCAAGAGGTGTTTGAAATGGGTGCTAGAAGTAGTGCTAGTTATATTGTTTGGGAGTGAGTTCCAGGTTTGTGCTGTTGTGCAGGCAAAGAGAGATTTACCTGCTTCATTTTTATGTCTTACTTGAATGAGATTTTGGTTGCTAGATCTCAGAACTCTAGTGGTGGTGTAGGGCTGGATTAGCTGTTGCAGGGCAGGTGTTTTTTCAGGGTAGTAGTAGAGTTTATGTGCAACTGTAGCTTGATTAAGTCTTAGTACCTGAGGAAGTTCCAGCCACTTGAGTTGCATTAGGGAAAGACAGTGATGGGATCTATTTGAGGAGTTTGTCACAAATTTGACAATTTTGTTGTAGCATGATTCCATTTTGTGAAGTTCAGTTTGGTGAAGGTTAGTTAAGATAGGGGAAGCGTAAAGAAGGATGGAGAGGAAGTGGCTTCTTGCAATAGTGGCTTTGGTCTGATTAATCATCAACTTTTTATTTCTATAGAGGAGACCCAATTTTTGGTTTACCTTTTTGATGGTTTGTGCTATATGGATAACAAATTTTAGGTGATTATCAATTTCTACTCCTAGTAGTTTGGTGTGGTTGGTTGGTGTGATTTGAATATTATTTTTTTTTGAGTTTATAGTGAGGCAATAGTTTGAATTGGATGATTTGTCAGAGGTGAATAGGATTAGTTTGATTTTTTTTTGGATTGAGAAGAAGTTGTATTTTAGTAAACCAAGATTCTGCTAGAGTAAAGTTGGATTGGGTGAGGGTGTGTAGTTCCTTTATGCTGGGAGCAGCACATATTATGGTGGTGTCATCAGCATATTGAACTACTGCAGCAGTGGGCAGTGAAGAGGAGATGTCATTAGTGAAGAGGGAGAACAGCAGTGGGCCAAGGATGGATCCCTGGGGGACTCCTATGGAAACTGGTAAGAGGAGGGACAGCTTTTCTTGCCAGAGAACAGCTTGTTGGCATTCTGATAGATAACTATTGAACCAGAGTATGGTGGAGGAGCAAATATTGAGACTAGATAGAGTATTGAGGAGCAGATTTTGATTAACCATGTCAAAGGCTTTTGATAAGTCAAGGAAGATAGAAGATACGAAAAGACCTTGGTTTCTAAAGTGGTTGACTGTATTGGTATAGGATAGAAGGGCAGTGGTTGTGCTGTGGGATGGTCTGAAGCCATGTTGGGAGTTGGATAGTAGTTTATTTTCTTGTAGATATTGCATTAGTTGCAAGTGGACAACGCTTTCTAGAATTTTTGATAAGGGTGATAGTATGGCTATAGGATGATAGTTGGTCAGCTCTAAGGAGTTGCCTTCTTTGTGCAGAGGGACAATGTGGGAAGTTTTCCAGAGGGTAGGAACTTTGTGTTCTGAAATTAATCTATTTATGAGAATTAACACTGGGTAGGATATGGCTTCTGCTGCTATCTGAAGGAAATCTGCAGGGAGTTTATCAGCAGCTAGTGTAGTTGGTTTCAGCTTCCTAAGGAGGTTTGCAATCATTTTAGTGGGCACTGGCTGTAGGGAAAAGGTAGAGATGTTATTTCTTGTATGACTGTTAGTTGAGGTGGAAGATTGAATAGGAGAACCATTATTTTTATGGGTATTAGCCAGATTTTGAACTGTTTCTGTAAAGAATTTATTAAATTGTGTAGGAATATCATCCTGGTTGTTTGGCAGTACTGGGGTGGGAGTGGATGCTTTCCCAGGGTGAAGTAGTCTATTAATGGAGGTCCAAAATTTTTGGGGGTTGTGGCTATATTTATTCAGTAGATTTTTGTAGTAGTTGGACTAGTCTAGTTTAGTTAGTCTCTTAGCTTTGTTATGTAGTTCTATGTACGAGTAATTCTAAGTTACGAGAACGCATTTACGAACATCAGTACGCAATGAGAAAAAGGAATGAAGAAAATGCGTTAGCCAAACATATAATTAATTTTAGTGACCACTCTTTCAAATTTATGGTCATTGACCAAGTATTAGAAAACAAAAAAAGAGGTGCTCCTCTTAAACTGCTGCTTGAAGAACTTGAACTTAAATGGCAGATTAGACTGAATGCTTATGCCCATCCAGGATTAAATGACAGTTGCTCTATTAGTAGTTTATTAAAGCTAAAGAGCCTTATAAGATAGAATAGTTAGTATGGAATTCCTATTTTTTATTTTTTTCAATTTTGTTAGTAACATTTGTAGTTAGTCATTTTTAGTGTTTTTTGTTACTGGTGATTTAGCACTGTCTTAATATTTGTACCTCTTAGTACATGAATTTGAAGTATGAGCATCAGCAGTTAGTATATTTACCATTACACAAGAGTCCATGAACAGTTTATGTGGGCAATTTTGCCACTCTTACAGTTCATGGTTATTATTATATATACTCAAGGGCTTTATTTATAAATGTCCATGATTAGGTTTATTAATTCTTAGATTTGAATATATTTATATAGTTAGTTATTTTACTAACATTAGTTATTTCTTATTAACATCTATTTACATGTGTGCATATATTAAACCATATTTTATCTTGGTATAATTCTATATATTTCAAATACTTGTATAACTTGTATGTATTTGAACTAATGTAGAGCTTTGTGGGGTTATGTTGTTACGTTTTTTAAAACAAGTCCTTTTTAAAATTTTTAAAATATTTGAATTAATCAATTTATGTTGTTAATTGTTTAATTGTTGCATTTGGTGATGTCATTTTGGCTATAAAACCACACCATTATTTTTTATACCTTGTCTGATGAAGTCTGCTTTTTGAGCAGACGAAAAGCGCTTTACGTATTAAAGCTTTGTATCCTGTGGCGTTTGGTATCTTCATTCCTTGGCGAAAGTTGTACTGCTCTTGGTTCCTTTTTTTGGTTTTCTAAGTTTGTGTCTAAAGGATTAAACGTAGTTCTATGTACTTTGACCTTAGAGCAGTGTTTTTATCTTTGTGGGATGCTATCCAGAGTTTGTCCCTTTCTTTCATTTTTTTTAGTCTCTTTGGTGAGCCATGGGGCATGGTGGGTTTTTGTCCTAATGGATCTAAAGGGGGCATGATGGTCTAGGATATGTAGGAAGGTAGAGTTAAAGTAATCTACAGCTTTGTTGAGAGGTAGTTGTTTAAGAGGGAGCCAGTTGCAGCAACTTAGTGCTTTGTTAAAGTCATTGGCTCTGAAGTGTCTTTTATTACGTATTATTTTGAGTAGAGGTATGTTGGGCAGGTGTTGGGTCTTGCTCCTAATTAGGTAGGTGGGTTGATGGTCACTTAGACTATCAGGAAAACAGCCAGATTGATGTACAAAAGTGGAGTGAGATACCAGAATCCAATCCAAAATGGATTGACATTTGGTTGTTTTGTCAGTCCTAGTGGGGGTAGTGATTATTTGTGAGAACCACATATATGTGTATATGTGTCATATATATTCAGATCTGTATATGTGCATAGAGCAGGGGACATATTGCAACTGTTTGTGAAGGGGGATATATATATGTTGGTGAAGGTTAGTATGCGCATATTTGTATGTAGGTTTTAGTGTGTGACAAACAAGACAGCATACAGTGCTGGTATATGACATGTGGTGGTTAAACACTGTGGGTGGTTTGTTCAGTTTGCAATGTTGAAGCCAGTAAGGCCTGCTAAAGCTACCTGGGCTGTGAACACCTTCAATGCATTTACCCAAGACTGTGCGATTTTATTACATTACTGTACACTTTACATCCTTTGTATAATTGATATTCTCACTATGAAAGGTGAAATGTATATGTGCCTACATATATATGTATATGTAGACAAATGAATGTGTATATGTATATATATAAATAAATATATATATATATATATATATATATATATATATATATATATATATATATATATATTTATATATACTCATACACACCTACAGCTACTTGTTGCAATAGATTCTCTGTACTGTTGACTGACTGTGATGGTCAATATGTTTGTGAATACGTCAAAGATATATATCTGTGGGATAGCTTAGTGGGAAACTGTTTATGTTATGGTATTATGGGTCCTTGCTTTGATCCTAGCAAAAGCTGTGTATTCTGTTGCTATGCAGAACAAGTGCTATTGCATACAGTGTGATTAAGTCCCTTGGTTTGAACTAGGGTGTGTCATTGGAGGCTAAAGCATTACATCTATGATTATTGATTGGTACCAATGTTGAATGCAAATCCTGTGTGTACTGTAGTACTAATTGAAGCTCTGGGCTTGTACAGCAAAGTATGGTGTATGCCCACATTGCTTGCATCCACTGTTTTGTGTGGTCCCTGTATTCATCACAGATTACATTTCTCAAGATTAAGGTTGTGTAAGTACTGACACACAATACTGTATACTACACACTGAAAGCTTCTCTGGGTTGTCATACCTTTGTGTCCTGTAATTATGTCTGATGTGTGTGTGGTTATGTCTGTAACATATCCTTTGACATATGTGTGGTAATACATATAACTGTGTATCTAGCAACATTCATAGTGTACTACAGCAGTATGTGACCTATATTCCCAATTGTGCACATATTTTGGCCACAGGTTTGGCATTAACAAGTTGGGTGGTATAATAGTAATATATTTACTGGACCTTACACTGATTGTGATGGATGATATATTTCTTTACACATCAGCTTGATGTATATCTTCTGTGGCTAGGTGGTGCATCATGTTGCATACAGTGTGCCAGTTACTCTTTTATAGTCTTATATAGTGATTTTATTTTGTTGCTGTGCAGAACATGGTTCATTAGATAGAGAATGAGCAGGGCACTTTCAAGCAGTTGTGGGGTGAGCAGTGATAAGTGGCAGTTACAGTGTTTCACTCTCGGTTAGCTTATAGGTTGCTATATATGGCAGTTCAGTGATATCTGTACTGTATAATGTTAAATTTGCCATATGACTTGCACAGACATATTTTTGTATTTATGTCTTCCAGGGATCATGGCCCACCACAGGAACCCGAGTTACAATAGTGCTGAAGATGATATCAATACTAGCAGTATGATTCAGCACTACTGTCTCATGTTTTCACGAACCAGCCAGGACCAGCAGGACCGTATTGCAATGTGGCAAGATGTCCACAGGGTCAATGAGGTAGGCTTGCATAACCGGACATATGAGCAGGTATTCCACCACTGCAGTGATCTTTTCAGACATGTCCGTCAGCATGCCGCTGATGTGCGTAGACAACAGCTTGCAACAGGGGGTGGTGTTAATATCCACCCCCCCTCACCAGAGTGGAAGAGCTGCTCATGAGCCTGGTAGCACCTGCCCAACAACAACAGCAGCAGACATACATCATGATGGAGGTTGGAGCTACCCAGCAAGCATACATGGAGCATGCAGGTAACATGGCATATCTGTAGACTACTGTTATCTGTATTGGTAGATCATGCATATGTGAGATGTGGAGTGTGTTGTTCAAAAATGCGGAGCCTGTTGTTGTGCAATACTGATCATTTGGAACATAATCTGTAGCCCTGTGAATGTAAACTGTTGTTGTACTGTAAGACTGCAAACACACAGTAGCAATGCCACAGTTGTAGCCACTTACAAACTGTCTCATCTCTATGTAGGTAACTCTGGGGTGACATCAAGGCAGCGGGCAGATGCTGGTGAGTGTGTTCTACATGTATTATTGTAAATAAAAAGTGCATGTCATAGTTAAGGTGTAGGCCATGTACACATGTAACACACCTACCCCATAATGCATGCTGTGCATGTTTGGTGTAAGAGCACGCACATCTCACTAATGTGATTAACTGCCTCAAAAACATGCAATAGCCAGACCATCTCAAACAAATGTGGCTAGACTACGAAAAAGATCAGTGGTAAACCAGCAGACCAAAAATCCAAAAGCGTTGTTGAAAAATGTATTTATTGTGAGCGCTTTCATGCACTGAACATGCGTGCACTTCCTCGGACAAATAACTTAAACAACACTAAAACCATTTATCCAATCCATTCTTGATAAAAATTAATTAGTATCAATTACTTTACTTTTCGATTAAAATTTAAAGCTACCCACATTAAGAATAGTCCTAGGGTTAACTTTAAAGAAAAAAGAATTAAAACGGGTACAATAATAGCCAACTACAACTATAAAATAGATCAATTTGGAATAAAATATACTTGAAAATATACTAATATATGAGGAAATATGTGGAAATAAAAAGATAACTATTATTCAATGTTCTAAAGCTTTTAGCTTAAGTAAACACTTGACAGAACATAGATTGTTAATGCCAGGATGAACGTATGCATTAGTTTTAAGTTGCCACAACAACTCTTGTTCCTCTAGTTTTAAATGCCAAGGACCTCCTCTTGAGTTCCTACAAACTTGTTGGATCACTGTAAATTTAAAGACATGGGTGTTATGTTCATTAATGTGTCTTGCCAGAGCGTTAGTTGGTGTAACTTTAGATATTGCATAAATATGTTCATATATGCCCTGCTTTAATTGACGCTCAGTTTTGCCCAAATAAAACACTGGGCATGATTGGCATAAAGCCAAATATATTACGCCATGGCTTTCACAATTAAATTTATCTTGAATGTAATATTTCACACCCCTGATGGAGAATGAATACCCTGTTTGGATGAACTTACGGTAATTACAATGCCCACATTTATACATGCCTCTGTTAGGTTTATAATGTTTGTATGGCACTTCGAGTAGTGTTTTCAATGACGGTGCCTTCTTAAATACTACCAATTGTCTTGGACCTAAAATTGTATTAAGTGCCTGATGTTGTATAATAAGCCCCCAAGTGTTGTTTAAAATTTCTCTAAGTTGAAAAGATATGTCATTGAACTGGGTCACTAAACTGGTACGGAAATTACTATTAACTTTAATAGAAGATTCAATTGATGTCATTTTTTCAAACCTAGCAGCCTCTACATAATCATGTATATAACCTTTGATCAGAATGGGTCCTAATAAAACAACTGACCTCTTATGCCTAACTTCTTTGATTAAGATATTTATTAACATGGAGGGATATCCTCTATTCAAAAACATTTCTGTTAATAAATTACATTCATGTTCAAAGTCATCGTCACTGGAACACATCCTGGAAGCCCTAACTAATTGGCCTTTTACAACACCCTTTTTCTGGAAAAATGGGTGATTGCTGGTAAAATGTAAAAAGGCATTACTATAAAGTGGCTTCCTATATATCTTAGTTCTATATCTGTTGTGTGTCAAATCTTTATCCAAATAAATGTCCAGGAAATTAATACCTTTTTCACTATATTGAAAAGTGAAATCAAGAAAAGATGTAAGTGAACCCATTATTTCAACTAGTTTCTTAGCGTCTTCTTGGCTCCCTTTCATGATAATAAAGATATTGTCTTGGTAACGTGTATACCAAATGGCGATATCATTAAACCAGGGATGTGGGAACAGAACGGTATGCTCCCAGAATGCCATGACACAATTAGCGAAGCTCCCTCCGCATGGGGAGCCCATTGCGACACCTGATTTTTGTAGGAACGATTCTCTTTTAAACATAAAATAATTGTTACTTAGCACAATGTCTAACAAAGTAATAGTTAAATCAATGTCATGGCCTGGGAATTGTTTGTATAACATGAAATCTCTTACCCATTCCATGCCTAAACCCTGTGGAATAACGGTATACAAATCCAGAACATCTATTATTAGAAATCCATAAGATGTGTCAAAGGGAATGTTGTTTAGATGTTGTAACACATGCCAAGAGTCTCGGCATATTTGGGATTCTGATAACAATGCTTCTTTTAATTTAGTATCGACCCATTTTGCGCATGCATAAGTGATGGATTTCCATCCATCAATAATGGGCCTGAATGGAGGGTTATTGATATTTTTATGTAATTTGGGAACCCCAAATATAACAGGAGTGAGAGGCGCTGGCATGGTCAAATAATGATATGTGTCTAAGGTAATACTAGCTTCGATGAAAAGATCACTCAAAATGTTTTTGATTTTTTGTTGAGCTTGATTTAGCTCATTTAGAGACACCTTAATATAATTTGAACTTGACAACATTTCATACATCTTATTATCATAATCAGATTCATTCATAAAAATAGCTCTGCCACCTTTATCGGGCTTCATGACTCGGATTTTATGAACTCTGATATATTCAATAAGGTCTCTTTCAATTTGTGTAATATTACCAGTATGTCTGTTTTTGTAGCAGTGATAATTACCCACTACATCCCTAAAATAAATCTCAGACATTTTCTCAAAAAGTACCAAAGTACTATCAATAGGGGGATTGAATGTGCTAGCTACTCGCTGGTTTGAAAATGCACTGTTTGTATTTTTAAACATCACATTTAAATTCAATTTGCGTACATATAATTTGAGATCACAAAGAACTCGACCTAAGTCGGGCTTAGAACAAGGAACAAAATTGAAACCTTTTGACAATAATTCAACTAGATCCTGTGGTATACTTGAAGAAGAAAAATTATAAACATTAAAGTCACCACTAGTGCTGGTCAACACAAACAAAGGTTTTGGTTGATTCACAGCATTTATTTCCTGCGCCGATTGTTGTTCTTCTTGCGTTGTGGCCGGTAATTCCAACCTGACTTCACTTTGTTGGAATTGGTGTTTCTGTTGTAAAAACCCTGCTTCCTATTTAATGCGCTGTGTTGACCATTTTGCTGTTGCTGTTGTTGTTTAGAAATGCGTTCACTCCACCTAACTTCTAAACTGTTACCACCATTTTGGGCAGAGTTACGCATTTCAGGTGATTGCGTGATATCATCTGCATCAGCGTCATCGCTGTTGTCTGTTACCATGGAAACCAAGGCCATAGGAGTATTGGGATCACCATCAATGCGTCTAAGCGGTGGATCCGGATATGCTTGCTGGCGAGCATAAGCCAGCCTGTTTCGGTTAATTTTACGCTTTTTGGTATCAGTAATTTTGATTAAAAGAGAATCAATACTTGAAAAGATTCTCTTATAATCATATTCATAGCGTGCAAAGTCAGGATCTGATAAAATATCTTTATCCGGTAGGTCTAATTGATTCTTTAGCTCAATCATTTGCCGGTTATACTGATTGATAAGTAACCCCAACAACTCAAGACCTTGCTTGTTAAATAATTCCCCGAGTTGTAAATGGAAATCAAAGTTTTTAACTACACCTGATGAATATTTCCATTGGCGTAAACCTTTTGGAGCAATTTTTAATCTCGTACATTCCTGGAAATATAATACTTCGACTTGTAGTTTTTTATATTTAAGTAGTGTATTGTCGAACTGTTTCAATCTCGTAACAATATTAAATAAATTGTCTTGAGAGCTGTTAGTTGTGAGGACAGTCACACAGTCCATGGAAAAAGAAATATTAGGCATGTTCAAAAAATCACCTAAATTAGGTAGAATATTACCATGACTACCTGTAGAATTATGATTGTTGTTAGATTCAACTATTGGTGGAAGAATCCGCTGTCGGTTGCTGTTGTTGTCAATTGTTTCTGCCGACGCCAATCTTATATTGCCTGTTGAATTATGAGCTGAAGCAGAAACTGGGCTATTCGAACCAGGTTCAGGGGCTGCTCGAGTATTGAAAACAACTCCTGTCCTAGGTCTTACCACTGGTTGAACTTCCTTCCCTTGGTCGGACATTCTCCTCGCCAAGTCGTCAACCCTCTGGGTCAGTTGTTGGATCAATACTGTCAGGTTTCCCATAGAGTCCATGTCACGGTTCGAGACACCTGGACTGTTTGGACTCAGAGTAAACATGGATTGGGACTGCTGATTACCAGAATTGTCGGCCATCAAAAATGAGGAAAACACAAACCAAACTACGAAAAAGATCAGTGGTAAACCAGCAGACCAAAAATCCAAAAGCGTTGTTGAAAAATGTATTTATTGTGAGCGCTTTCATGCACTGAACTTGCATGCACTTCCTCAGACAAATAACTCAAACAACACTAAAACCATTTATCCAATCCGTTCTTGATAAAAATTAATTAGTATCAATTACTTTACTTTTTGATTAAAATTTAAAGCTACCCACATTAAGAATAGTTCTAGCTCTCAAGACAATGTATTTAATATTGTTACGAGATTGAAACAGTTCAACAATACACTACTTCAATATAAAAAACTTCAAGTCGAAGTATTATATTTCCAGGAATGTACGAGATTAAAAATTGTTCCAAAAGGTTT
>NC_056737.1:1785263855-1785346732 GCF_019279795.1 Protopterus annectens | reverse complement strand
GTGCGCCTGGCGCAAGGTTCATGAATCCCGGGGAATATCTTTATTATCATGAAAGGGAGCCAAGAAGATGCTAAGAAACTAGTTGAAATAATGGGTTCACTTACATCTTTTCTTGATTTCACTTTTCAATATAGTGAAAAAGGTATTAATTTCCTGGACATTTATTTGGATAAAGATTTGACAAACAACAGATATAGAACTAAGATATATAGGAAGCCACTTTATAGTAATGCCTTTTTACATTTTACATTTTACCAGCAATCACCCATTTTTCCAGAAAAAGGGTGTTGTAAAAGGCCAATTAGTTAGGGCTTCCAGGATGTGTTCCAGTGATGATGACTTTGAACATGAATGTAATTTATTAACAGAAATGTTTTTGAATAGAGGATATCCCCCCATGTTAATAAATATCTTAATCAAGTAAGTTACGTATAAGAGGTCAGTTGGTTTATTAGGACCCATTCTGACCAAAGGTTATATACATGATTATGTAGAAACTGCCAGGTATGAAAAAATGACATCAACTGAATCTTCTATTAAAGTTAATAGTAATTTCCGTACCAGTTTAGTGACCCAGTTCAATGACATATCTTTTCAACTTAGAGAAATTTTAAACAATAATTGGGGGCTTATTATACAACATCAGGCACTTAATACAATTTTAGGTCCAAGACCATTGGTAGTATTTAAGAAGGCACCGTCATTGAAAACACTACTCGAAGTGCCATACAGACATTATAATCCTAACAGAGGCATGTATAAATGTGGGCATTGTAATTACAGTAAGTTCATCCAAACAGGGTGTTCATTCTCCATCAGGGGTGTGAAATATTACATTCAAGATAAATTTAATTGTGAAAGCCATGGCATAATATATTTGGCTTTATGCCAATCATGCCCAGTGTTTTATTTAGGCAAAACTGAGCGGCAATTAAAGCAGCGCATATATGAACATATTTATGCGATATCTAAAGGTACACCAACTAACGCTCTGGCAAGACGCATTAATGAACATAACACCCATGTCTTTAAATTTACAGTGATCCAACAAGTTTGTAGGAAGCCAAGAGGAGATCCTTGGCATTTAAAACTAGAGGAACAAGAGTTGTTGTGGCAACTTAAAACTAATGCATACGTTCATCCTGGCATTAACAATCTATGTTCTGTCAAGTGTTTACTTAAGCTAAAAGCTTTAGAACATTGAGTAATAGTTATCTTTTTATTTCCACATATTTCCTCATATATTGGTATATTTTCAAGCATATTTTATTCCAAATTGATCTATTTTATAGTTGTAGTTGGCTATTATTGTACCTGTTTTAATTCTTCTTTTTTCTTTAAAGTTAACTCTAGGACTATTCTTAATGTGGGTAGCTTTAAATTTTAATCAAAAAGTAAAGTAATTGATACTAATTAATTTTTATCAAGAATGGATTGGATAAATGGTTTTAGTGTTGTTTGAGTTATTTGTCTGAGGAAGTGCACGCAAGTTCAGTGCATGAAAGCGCTCACAATAAATACATTTTTCAACAACGCTTTTGGATTTTTGGTCTGCTGGTTTACCACTGATCTTTTTCGTAGTTTGGTTTGTGTTATCCCGGTTTAAATGTGGCTAGACTTTTGTGACCATTGGATAGGCACAGTTGATACTCAACATGCACATAACATACACACCTATGTCATAACAGAGCATTTTAACATGCTACACATAAAGGATTCCCAAACCCTCTGTAAAGACACACTCCAGTATCCAAAATCTCATCCACACATTACACATAATACACCTGAGGGGTAGAGGCCTATCCTGGGGCATTTAAACACTCTGCAACACACTACACATTCATGTCAGGGAATTCTCCTTATTGGCCTCCTTACAAACTCATGTAACCACTGGTTGTGAAATGGTGAATGTAGCCAAGGTAGTACAGTTCTGGCACAACATGATTAGTGCTGGTTTGTGAAACATTTGTAGCCTTGAGTGACCACCTAATGCTTCTTGATGATGGCCTATGGTACTATACCCCATCCAGTTATTGTAACCACAGTACTACACATAGCTGTCATTGCTACACATCATAATGATGAGTGTGTGCACACATATGCACCTCTAAACAGTATGCATACCAATCACCATTTGCACAACTGACACATATATGTCTTGTGATGTTATTGAGTGGCTAGGTCATATGACACATATTGGGTATGTGTGGTGTTTAAATATGCAGTTGTGTTTTAGCATGCCATGTCACGGATGAGACTGGCATGTCCACAATATGATCTACACTCACCATAAGTACCATACATTGGGTATGTGGCCGAATGGCATTTCATCAATTATCAATGCACCACTGATGATGTTGTGTGAATACTCATCATACATGTGCTAAAAATGTGTCCACAATTATTTGCTAAAGACACAGAGGCTGTAATCAGCATTGGATACCTATCTGACACACAGATACACATCCAGCAATGGTATGTACACCTGTGAATTATGGTGCACAGTACATCACAGCAATATTGTGTCCATGTATGCATTGTGTTCCATGGGGAGGGCCATCACCTAATAACAAAACACATGCATCAAAGCCATGTATACTGTTAGTAATAAGGACTGACTACACTTGCACTGCATGCTGTTGAGCAATACATGTCCGGCATGCTGACATGTGTGATATGACTGTTTTGCATGTGATACTGTACCCCACTATCACCTGCTGTTGTGTATGTTCTGTGATTGCTGGTATTGTGTGTGTCTGCTTTCGGGAGGAGTGTAGTTTTGTGTGTGTGCATGTGTGCATGTGTACATGTGTACATGTGTGCATGTGCGCATGTGTGCATGTGTGCATGTGTGCATGTGCGCTTGTGCACATGTGTGCATGTGTGCATGTGCGCATTTGTGCATGTGTGCACGTGGCCTGAAGTCATGTTCAGGTCTTAAAGTGTGTCTCATGTTTTCCTCTCACAGGTAGTGAGGTGGGGCCGGTTCAATACAAGCAGGGAATCTGATGTCACTGAGACAGACAGTGATCATGAAGATAGGTGTTTTGAAGCACAGGCAGGTTTGTCAGGGTCTGGTGTTGGGCCACCAATTGACAGTACACAAGTCTCCACCCCATCCATGCACACAGTCATACTGGTTGTACATCCATCATCACCATTGCCCTTAGCCGAGGGACAGTGTATGATTGGCACTGGCCAGGACAGTGTGGTATCTATAGCACATGTATCAGGATACAGCAGCCATAGCCAGATGTCTGGAATGGTACCACATAGGCTGATGCCCAGGGATTCTCATCAGAGCACTGCTGGTCATCATGCCCCTGGCAGACATGCCACACCTCTTTCTACCACACGTATGTTCCAGACTGTCATGGAGGCACAGACATGAATGGAGTGGTACACCAGACAGGGGCTAAGGGCACAGAGGGCTCATTACACCTCTGTAAATGATCCGTGACCTAGCATGTACCATACGTAACTACACTGAGGTCATTGATAGACGTTGGGGTGAGACATTGGATGTCCTCCACAATGTCATGTCCATGTGTCAGTACAGTGCGGGACAGTTGAGACGTCGACGTGGACGTATGCCAGCAACATCACCAACTGGAGGTCACCGTGGATGTCCAGCAAGTCACAGCCACTCCTGTAGTAACATTACCAGCCCCAGCAATGTTGGGGGGGGCTGTCCATAGACCATCCTAGCAGACCACGTGCACGTGGCTCTGGCCAGTCCCAGCAGGGACCTAGATCCAGTGGACATTTGTCAACCTCTTTAGATAGTACCCAATCTGGATTAGTACCTGATACTGTCTGTAGCACCCCTGCCAGGCACAGGTTCCGTATCCATGGCCAGAGATGGTGATCTGTAAAGCCTGCCAGGTACAGTCTGTAGCTGTCTCACAAATCTCCATATATGGCAGCCACATGGTGGAACTGTGTGCATGCAGACACACTCACATACACCAGAAACCTGGAGCAAACACATACCCGCACACATGACATCAACATTGGCCCAGAACAGTACTCATGACCCTCACGCACACACTCACACACACATGTTGATTGCATGGCTCAATGTAGGCCTCTGGTAAACCAACAACACACCCTGTGCATATGATGAAACCTGTGCCACGTCCTGTCATCTGTAACACTGATGCAGAAACAGGCTAACATGGTGCTGATGCACAGGGTGACTTTAATAAAGTATAGCAATGGTTGGATGTGTCGCATGTTGTCAGCAGTAAAGTGTAATGATATCCTTGAAGGTGTAGCTGAGCAGGCATGATGCATTAAAGCTGTAATTAGCAATGTTGTATTGTTTTCACCAGTGTCTATTTGTGTCAGCATGCATTATACAGTGGACATGAAGTGTGGGGTGTGTACAACACATGTTTACAGGTGTCCATTTGTGAACATGGTGGAGGTGCACTGTCTGCATGTACATGCATATTGGACACATGGGCAGGGTGACATGCCCTGTATTAGCCAGTGTTAACACTCCATAGTTTCTATTGGTGGCCAGTATGCATTGTACTAAACACATTTTGGAACTTGAGTATGCATGTGTGTGTATGACACTGGTTGACTCCGTGCTGTGGGTGATGCTATTGTTGCTATCTGTCATTGGTTTGCATTACTAAAGTTAACACTGTCCCAGCTGCATAATTCTTAATAATGCACACTGTTCACCTACAGGGTTGCATGGACCATGCTATCACAAACACAAGAAATTCTCACTTATACAGTAAAAGTGCATTAGTCTCATGGACCCCATGCCATAAACTAAATATATAATAGAAGGTGTGAAGTTGTACCAAAAAAGAGTTACAAACCAAGAAAGGATAACCTCTCTGGTCAGTATCATTGTGAAAATACAAGTCCTCATTAAACATACAAGGCAAGCTTCAAAATACAAAGTGGCAAGGATTCCAAAGACAACACTAAAGCTTTCTTTAGTGTTGTTTATAATCTACAGGGAAAATCTCAGATCAGGTCACAGTTGATGTAAATGGTCACAAAGTACACTTATCTGACTGACATTACCAATTTCTTGTCAGACAGTTTGAATGAGGAGTTCACCACCCTGTCATTACACAAGGGCCACATTTCCAGACCTGAAGAATGTAAAATCTGATGATTCACAGACACTCTAGTTAAAACATCTCTTTACCAAAGTCCAAACCACAGTGGCAATAGTACTGGACAGTGTCCCTTGCTGTGTCATACACAAGCTGACATATGAAGTCACCACTCACCTAAGCACTCTGTCCAGATGCAGCCTCTATACAGGTTACATACTTGTGCAATGATGCACGGTAATGGTGTTCACAGTCCACAAGGGTTGAGCTACAGCATCTGCTTCTTCTTCTCCTTTTGGATGCTCCCATTAGGGGTCACCACAGTAGATCATCTGTTTCCATTTCTTCCTGCCCTCTGCATCTTGCTCTGTCACACCATCCACCTGCATGTCCTCTCTCACCACAGCCATAAACCTCATCTTAGGCATTCCTCTTTTCCTGTTACCTGGCAGCTTCATCCTTAGCATCTTTTTCACAGTATACTCTGCATCCCTCCTCAGCACATGTACAAACCAACTTAATCCTGCCTATCTGGCTTGGTCTACTAACCTTCAAACCTGGGCTGACCCTCTAATATACTTATTCCTAATCCTATCTACCCTCATCACAACCAGTGCAAATGTTAACATAAATTGATTAAAGGTAGAACTACAACAGATCCTGGAAACTGTCACCCTATAAGCCAGACAAATGTTATCTGGAAGGCTATGGAGCACAGCATTATGGAACTCATTAACAGAGACATTATGAACCTGCAAACACTGCACCATACCCACTTAGGTTCTCTAAAGGCCAGATCATGGCTCCTACACCTAGTAGACTTCAAGCCAGTTAACAAGGCTATAGGTGAGGGAGGGGAGGTCCACACAGCCAAGCTATAGCTCACCAGCAATTCATACCCATCCCACATTCTGGTATTATACATAACCTCAACAGACTGACCATAAACGATTGCTAGATGATGGACTGACAACTGACGCACAGATGTAGGACACACAGTAACATTTGCAGCCTCCATGTACAATTCTATGCCAGTAACGAGTGGTATTCACCCGCACTCAGTCCTGGGACCACTCCTGTTTGGCATATAGCTTTCTTAGGTACAAGCAAACACAGTAGGGTGTGTCTGCCACGTCTGATGAAAATGCATTCTGTGGGCTATACTTTATTCTCCAGATGACACACACATCCTCCAAAAGGGTATCATAGAGACAGATACCTGGTCTCAAACTCATGCTGTAAAGTTATAAGCCAAAGAAAGCATAGTTATCCACATTTAGAAAACAAAGTATCCCCAGAGTACCACATAGGTTGTAGCCCCCAAAATGTGGAACAGGTACGAATGTATACATAGAACCATGTGTTTAGTCATCTGTCCTTTGATAATCACATTACCAAAGGGTTTTGAAAATCCCTCTGTGGAGCACATAAGCAATAAAGGGTTAGCATGCAGATCCACAAAGGTTGTTGCACACCTATAATGATTAGTCATCTTTGCCAGACTTTGCTTGCTTCGGAACAGGATTCAAATATACCTCAAGCATAAACCCTCACTCACACTCTTCAACAGAAACCGTGATGAGTGGATGTGAAACAGAAGACATATCCCAGGTATCACTGCAGTGGCTAAGCTTGTCACAAGCATACAGAAATGACCTAAGGACTGGAAAGTGCCAGCATGCTCTGGCAAAGATAACAGATGCTTTCATGGAGAAAGCAGAGTACCCACCTATGAAATAACTGAGGTCACATGTATTTATATAGCTTTGCCCCACAGCTGCCTTACATGTGTAATGCACATCCAGTTGTCATTGTGATATGTCATACACTAGAAAAATCAAAACCCACTCCACATTGACCAATACTGTCACACACCTGGAACACACACAGTCAGCAAGTGCAAGTTTCAAACTCTTTCCTAACTACACTATGATAGTGCAGCAGTATGTATTTACACAATGCTCTATACACATTACTGGGATTTCATTTTTCCTCAGGTATATTTGTAGGATGGTGACATCATCAGACTTGACAAAGATGAGTAAACCCTTTTTAAGGGGTGTGAGTAGTCTCAAAAAAGGTTGCTCCTCCCCAGGTAGATACACACACTCACAGTTAGCAAGTTCAGGATTGAAACCCCTACCTAATTATGTTATGATACTACAGCAGTACACATTTACATGACACGCTATACACATAACTTGTATTTCACCTTTCCACAGGTATATTTGTAGGATGGTGACATCATCAGACATGACAAAGATGAGTATACCACTTTTAAGGGGTGTGAGTAGTCTCCAAAAAGGGCACTCCTCCCCCAGGGAGAGACACACACACACTTAACAAGTGCAGGATTCAAACTCCTACCTAACTACATTATGATACTACAGCAGTACACATTTACATGACATGCTATACACATCATTGGAATTTTGCCTTTCCACAGGTATATTTATAGGATGGTGACATCATCAGACTTGACAAAGATGAGTATACCACTTTTAAGGGGTGTGAGTAGTCTCCAAAAAGGTTGCTCTCTCCCCAGGGAGAGAGAGAGACACACACACACACACACACACACACACACACACACACACACACACACACACACACACACGGTTGGCAAGTGCGGGATTCTTAAAACAAACTAAGTACGTCTTTACACTTCAGCAAGCAATATGGAGTTACAGGGTGCAATACAGACATTACTTGCTGACAGTTTGCCCAAAGTTTTTTTTCACATTTGCTAACCTCAGCAGGCTAATCATACTAGGTGTATTGTGAGTGTATTGTATGCATAGGCCATGACCATATCATATACGGGTTGATGCACCACATGATGGCACACACAGGGTCAAACCGGTAGCTAAGCTCTGTCAACCCAATTCTGGACAATACAGTCAATAGGAGTCGGGTCATACAACCACAACACCAACAGTCTCACATAGACCTACAATATACGCACCAGCAAAACACACACATAAATACACATTACCATACTCGAAGAATACAAATATTAATCTGAAAAAGAGAGAGTGTCCTCCTAAGCAGACAAGCAAGCAACATGCACCTCCAAGCACACACCAGAAAACACATAATACACCAAAGCAGTGTGCCTCACAACAGGTCGTAAGGCAAAACAACATACCCAACACACTAGTAATAGGTGACTCCATAGTCAGGCACACAGATCCGGCTGGAGAAGGGGAAGGTTACTTTCAGTTGTCTGTCAGGTGCTATGATCCGCCACAAAACACAAGCACTTACATCACTCCAGAACAGGTACATATATGACGTGTTCTTTGTACATGTCAATGTGAATGATCTGACACATACCTCCCAGGAAAACATAACAAGAGATATATAGCAGCTCTATGATCATGTAGCCCAGGCTGGTATGACCCTGACCTTGAGTAGCATCTTACCTTCACCTACATGATACTGCAATATAACAGAAAGATGAAAAACTTCAACAATTGTCAGAGCTTCTGGTGTCATTCAAAGGGGATCCAGTTTCTGTCTGCCTGTGATGACATGATAAACAAGCCTCGTTGCTTCGCTAGAGATGGTTTGCACCTGTCACCCCTATGCTTCCAAATATTGGCCAAGGCTCTTGCTGTCCCCATATTACCTTTTTTAGGTAAGGCTCAACGCGGCTTTTCAGTGCTTCTGTGGATCCCTAGTGATATCTGCATTGCTTACTCTACTTATTTCCTTGTTTCACTTGAAATAAAGTTACTGTTTGTCGTTTTTGCATTTAAGTTACCTGTAACACATTGCATTTAAGTTACATGGCACTTGCTCACTAAAGCAATTATATAAGTCAGCACTAAAATATTAAAAGCACTACACCCTCACAAACTCCTCTTGAGTACCTCGTTCCCCATTGGCCCTTTTTTTTCAATTATAAAGGAATTCCCAATACTATTCTAGCATGTCCAAAGGTCAGTTGTCAATCTCTTCTCCAGTCCAGCGTGTGAATCTGGGAATCTTGAGGCAATGTTACAACTGCCTCATGTACACAGACAACCCTCTCCTCCTCCCAACAAATTCCAACACATGTGAGAGATGCAACTATATAGCCATACTGGAGGCTAAGCTCTCTCAACTCAGTACTGTTGAAACCAGTCAGGAGGAGAAGGATACCACAGTCACTACAATTCCAGTCTCACATAGACCTACCACGACAGCAAATCAAACACATAAACACACAAAAACATACTTGGAGGCTCTAAATAAAAATCTGCCTAAGCAGCAGAGACCTCCAAAGCAGACACCCAAGCAACCGCTACCCCATAACAAAACACGTGCAACACAGCTCACAAAGCCAGTGTGCCGAACAGTCACAGCCCTTAAGGCTAAACAACACACCTGATACACTTGTAATAGGTGACTCTATCATCAGGCACACTGACGTCCCGCTCACTAGGCTGAACAAGGAGAAGGTCACGGTGAGCTGCCTGTCGGGCGCTAAGATACACCACATAACACAAGCACTCAGGTCACTCCAAGGCAAGTACAAATATGACTCAGTCATTGTCCATGCTGGTGTGAATGACCTGAGACGTACCTCCCTGGACTACATGAAAAGAGACATAGAGGAGCTCTCTGAGCATGTAGCCCAGGCCGGTATGACTCTGACCTTGAGTAGCATCATACCCTCACCAAGAATGATGCCACAATATGAAGACAAGATGATCAATTTCAACAATTGGCCTAAGTATTGGTGTCATTCAAAGGGGATCCAATGCCTGTCAGCCTGGGATGACATGCTCGACAAGCCAAGATGCTTCACTAGGGACGGCTTGCACCTGTCACTCCTGGGCTTTCAGATATTGGCAAAGGCTCTTGCTACCCCCATAGTGCCTTTTTTAGGCAAAGCTCAAAAGACAAACCCACCTCCATAGGTATCAAAAGGGATAAGAAACTAAGAGTAATGCTACTCAACGCCAGAAGTCTAAACCTTAAGATGCACACACTTGAAACTCTCCTTAGCATGGAGAACATCGATATCTGTGCAGTAACAGAAACCTGGTGCAAGGCTCCCAAGAGCACCCCAGCACTACCAGGTTATACCTCATGCCATGCTTTTTGGCCCCAAAACTTGGACCAAACCACAAAAGGAGGGGGAGTATCAATATTCGTCAAAGATACCCACACCTCCAGGTTGGTGGCACAGCACGAAGCATCAGAGACTATCCATGTGCAACTAACAGTGGGTAAAACTGCCTTCCACTTTATAGCCTGCTACAGACGACCCTTCCAAACCCAGGAACCCCACTCGGCCTTCCTGAGAACACTGGAAAATATGAAGGTCTCTCCAAACACCATTATATTGGGCGACCTCAACTACCCAAACATAGACTGGGAGCATTACTTTAGCTCCAACACCCTAGCCCAAAGATTCCTAGAATTTATAAACTCAAATGCTATGGAACAACTTGTTACCACTCCCACAAGAGGGGAAAACATACTGGACCTGATCATCACCAACATGGGGACTCTGTGCTCCAGACCAGAAGTGTATCCCTCACTGGTAAGATCAGACCATAAACTAATCTCACTGGATATTCACATCCGACTCCACCCCTGCCCTGAAAACCACAGTGAAAAACTTCTCTAAAGCAAATTTCACACTCCTCAAAACCGAGGTGAAATCCTTCAAAGCCCGGCCTGTGGAAGATCTGGCCCAGACCGCAGAATCCTTTATAAGCATTCTATGAACACCTTCAGGAATGCATGGATCATCACAATCCCAAATAAAACCAAGACCCAATCCTCCAAAGGCAGATGTCCTGTCTGGTGGACCCCAGCCATAAACAAACTATACAATAGAAGGAGGAAGCTACTACATGATAGAGCTAAATCCCAAAAAGGGAAGGCATCTCTGATCAGTATTAGCAAAAAACTACGGGCACTCATAAAATCGTCTAAGGCCAGCTTTGAGAGAAAAATTGCACAGGACACTAAGGATAATCACAAGGTTTTCTTTAGTTATGTTAGGAACCTGGGTGAGAATTCCCAGATATGCTCAGAATTAGTCCAAAATGACAAAAAATACACCAAACCCACAGACATTGCCAACATCCTAGCTGACAGGTTCAGCGCAAACTCCCCCCCTCCCCACCAAAAGGGCAAATATCTATCCCAGCAGAGTGTTGCCCCCCTGACATCTCAGATGCTCAGGTAAGAGCTGCTCTCTCCAAAGCAAAAAACACAGCATCAATGGGACCAGACGGTGTCCCGGGCTGTGTCCTCCATGAACTCCAAGAAGAGCTAAACCCAAACATAAAACTACTGTTCAATCTCAGCCTTACTACAGGATATGGACCCAAAGAGTGGCATACAGCAACAGTGGTCCCTCTCCACAAAGGTGGTGCCTCAACGGATCCTGGAAGCTATTGCCACATAAGCCTGACTAGCTTGGTCTGCAAAGCTATGGAAAGGATCATCATGGACCTCATAAATAAAGATATTGGGGACCTACAGACACTGGTTTCTACCCAGTTCAGCTTTGTTAAGGGCAGATCCTGTTTGATTTCTTTGAAACAGTCACCAAGGCCATTGACGAGGGGAAGGTGGTCCACACAGCCTACCTGCACCTCGCAAAAGCCTTCGATACAATACCTCACTTGGGCATTATAGATAAGCTCACCAGCTTAAATATAAACCCCTATATCACTAGATAGGTTGCAAACTGGCTCAAGGACAGAACCCACATGGTTAGAATTGCTGGAGCCATGTCAGACTCCAAACCAGTTGCAAGTGGCATCCCACAAGGCTCAGTCCTGGGACCTCTCTTGTTCGGTATATATTTCTCGGAGGTACAGGCCAACATGGAAGGACTGTGGCCGACCAAGTTCGCAGATGACTGCAAACTAGGCACCATAATCGACTCGCCAGCCGACACAAGCATCCTCCAAAAGGGCCTCATAGAAACAGACAACTGGTGCCAGAGCCATGGCCTCAAGCTAAGCCAAAAGTGTATAGTCATCCCCTTTGGCAAAAACAAAGTGCCCACAAATTACCACATAGGTGGTTATCCATTAAGTACAGAAGAAGTAATTAAGGACCTGGGGACCCAAGTTAATAGTAATCTCTCATTTGACAACCACGTGGCCAAAGTGGTTAGAAAAACATTTTATATAGCCCACGTAATCATGAAGGGATTCACATCTAGATCAGGGGAGGTCATCGTGCCTTTTTACTCATCCTTCATCAGGCCCATAATTGAGTACAATGCCCATTTTGGGATATACCTTACCAGGCACCTGCAGCAACTGGAAAGACCCCAAAAGTACCTCACCAAGAGGATCAAAGGGCTCAAACAGATGACATATGCTGCCCAGTTAAAGAAACTCCAGCTCTACTCAGTGGCATACCGCCTGCTCAGAGGCGATCTGTGCCTGGTATAAAGCCATGTCCAACCGGAATTAATGGACATGCTGCACCTCAGAAAATCAAATCCCATCGAGCTACGCTTGAGAGACTTGAACCTCAGCACTGAAATAAATAGGACATGCTGGAGGGACAGATTCATAACCCAGAGGCTCCCTTCACTCTGGAATAAAATCCCAGTCCAGGTTAGGCAGAGTCCCTCATTGACTCTCTTCAAGAGGAATCTTGATGAGTGGATCTTAGATCGTAGGTTTACCCCGGGTATCACTTCTGTGTCACTGTTAGACAGAGGCACAGTATACTAACCTCGAAAAAGGGCATAGTAAAATTAATTTAAAATGGGTGGCGAAAGCCAAACACACTCTGGCTAGGCTTATAAATGCCCTAGGGCAGATAGCCTAGTATGAACCTATGAACCTATAGGTTCATAGGTAGGTACTAGGTTATTGGCCCTGGAGCCTATACAAGCCCAGCTAAAAAGGTACCCTGGCTTTTCCCACCCAAGAAATTTATTTTCCTGTGCCACTGTCAAGCAGAGACACAGAAGTGATCCCTGGGGTGAATTTCCTATTTCCCATCCAATCATCAAGATTTTTCTTGAAGAGTGCTAATGAGGAGCTTTGTTTGATATATATAGGTAGTTTATTCCAGAGTATGGGAAGTCTCTGGGACAGGAATCTATCCCTCCGGCATGTTCTGTTTATTGTGGTGACAAGGTTTAGGTCCCTAGAGCATGTAGCTCGGAGGGATTGGGATTTCTTTAAGTGGAGCATGTCAACAGCTCTGGGTTTGACATAGCTTTGTATGTTAGGCAGAAATCACCTCTGAGTAGGTGATATGCGACTGAGTAAAGCTGGAGTTTTTTGAGACAGTCTGTGTAGGGCATGTGTTTGAGGCTGGTAATCCTCTTTGTGAGGTATTTCTGTGGCCTTTCCAGTTGTTGTAGATGTCTTGTGAGGTACATACCAAAAGGGGCATTGTACTCTATAATGGATCTAATGAGTGATGAGTAGAGGGGAACAATGACCTCTTTTTTTCTGCATGAGAAACCTTTTGTGATGAGGTGTGCCATGTAGAAGGATTTCCTGACTACTGTGGCAATGTGATTATCAAAGGAGAGACTACTGTCCATCTGTATCCCAAGGTCTCTTATCCTACTTTCGGTGTTAAGTATACTACCGCCTATGTTGTAGTTCATGGGTACAGAGTTTTTACCAAAGGGGATGACAATGCACTTTTTGGCATTGAGCTTGAGGCCATGGCTTTGACACCAGGCATCTGTCTCAGTGAGGCCCTTTTGGAGGATGTCCACATCGTTAGGAGTTTCGATTATTGCTCCTAGTTTGCAGTCATCTGCAAACTTCATTAGCCAAAGACCTTCTGTGTTAGCCTGTACTTCAAAAAGTAGATACCAAACAGGACAGGACCCAGGACTGAACCCTGTGGTACTCCACTTGTCACTGGTCTGAAGTCGGATTTGGAGTCTGCTACTTTCACAGTGTGGGTTCTGTCAGTGAGCCAGTTGGCAACCCATTTGTGACATAGGGATTTATACCTAGTTTAGTGAGTTTACCTATAATTCCAGAGTAGGGGATGGTGTTGAAAGCCTTGGCAAGATCTAGATAGGCTGTATGAACCACCTTACCCTTGTCTACAGCTTTGGTGACTGCTTCAAAGAAGTCTATCAGGTTTAGGAGACATGATCTGCCTTTTACAAGCCCAAACTGGTTGGGGTCCAGAGTTTGGAGATTACCAATGTCTTTGTTTATAAGTTCCATGATGATGCATTCCATGGCCTTGCAGACCAGGCTCATTAGGCTAATGGGGCGGTAGTTCCCGGTGTCTGTGGTGTCTCCCCCCTTGTGATGTGGGATAATCGTCACTGTGCGCCATTCAGCAGGTACAAAGCCTGAGGTGAGGCTATGATTGAACATGGTACTTAGGTGGGGTGCCAGTTCATTCTGTAGTTCATGTAGAATGCAGCCTGGGATGTTGTCTGCTCCCATGGGTGCTGTATTCCTGGCTTTGGAGAGTGTGGTTTTTACCTGTGCAGCCGTGATTACAGGAACTTTGCATTCTTCCGGTATAGAGATGGGCTCTTTAATGGGTGAGAGGGGGGTAAAGTTAGCACTGAACCTATCTATCAGGATGTTGGCAATATCAGTTGGTTCTGTATATTTAGTATCATTGTGCTGTAACTCAAAGCAGATCTGAGTGTTGCCATTGAAATTCTTGACATAGCTATAGAATGCTTTGTGGTTGTCTTTAGAATCAGTGATGATTTTGTTTTCATAACTAGCTTTGGAGGATTTTATCAGGGATTGCAGCTTCCTACTGAGGCTGACCAGGGAGCTCTTCAACTCATGGGATTTTACTCTCTTTTGCAACAGTTTCTTCCTTCTGCTGTACAGTTTGTTTATGGCAGGGGACCACCAGATTGGCTTCCTTTTTTTGGAGGATAGCATCTTGGTTCTGTTTGGGATAGCATGATCCATGCACTCATGTATGTGCTTATAAAGTGTAATTGTGTAGGATTCAGTAGTCGTAACTGTATTGTCCATCTGGATGGGTGTCATGAAGTTCACCACTTCTGTCTTAAGAAGCATGAAGTTGGCTTTGGAGAATTTTTTAAAAAGGTTTCTTTAATGGGGGTGGGGGCAGAATGTGGATATGTAGGGCAATTAGCTTATGGTCGGATCGGACCAATGAGGCGTTGACTTCAAGTGTGCAACACCAGTCACTCAGGACAAACCAAACCCCGTAACCAACACAAATAACCACAAAGTGACCTAAATGCTACTCATTGACAGAAGTCTCAGCCTCCAAATGCACACACTCGAGGCACTTCTCAGTATGGAGAATATTGATATCTGTGCAGTAACAGAAACCTAGTTCAAGGCTCCAGAGAGCACACCAGCACTACCAGGATACTACTCATTCCATACCTTCCAACATCAGAACCTGGATCATAGCACATAGGGTGGGGATGTATCCATATTCATCAAGGATACCTACACCTCTCTCTACATCCTCTCTACAGAATATGTACCCATAGAATGTTGCACAGCAATGTTCTTCCCACTCCACAGCGGTGGGGCCACAACAGCACAATAGACCCTTGGCATTCCCGCTCTATGAGCCTGACGAGTCTGATCTACAAGGCAATGGAGCCAATCATAATGGAAGTCAACAATAAAGACATTGGGAACCTTCACACAGTTGAGCACACCCAGTTTGGCTTCGTCAAATGCAGATCATGCCTCGTGAACTGGGTGGATTTCTTTGAGACAGTTACCCAGGCTACAGATGCTTGAAAGGAGCTTCACACAGCCTACCTATACCTTGCTAAGGCCTTTGACACCATTTCCCAGTCAGGTATCATAGATGAACTCACCAACCTTGGCATAAATCCATACATCACAAGATGGATTGCAAACTGGCTCACAGATAGATCCCACAAATTAAGAGTTGCTGGCTACATGTCAGACTCTAAACCGGTAACAACTGGTGTCCCCCAAGGTTCAGTCCTGGGGCCCCTCCTGTTTGGTATATACTTCTCAGAAGTACATGCCAACACAGGAGGGTTGTGGTTGACTAAGTTTGCTGGGAACTGTAAAGTGTTTGCCATAACAGATTCCCTGGATGACACAAATATTCTCCAGAAGGGACTCTATGAGACAGATGTGTGATGTCAGAATCATGGCCTCAAGCTCAATGTGAAAGAATGCATAGAAATCCCCTTTGGGGAAAACAATGTACCCACAAACTACCACATAGATGTTACCCCCTAAAAACTGACAAGGTAATAAGGGATCTGGGGACACAAGTAGATAGTCATCTTTCCTTTGACAACCATGTTGCCAAAGTGATTAGGAAATCCTACGTGGCCCACCTAATCAACAAAGGGTTTGTATCAGGATCAAAAGAGGTAGTGGTGGCCCTCTACTTTTAAGTCATCAGACACATCATTGAGTACACTGTACCATTTTGGATGTACTCGACTAAGCATATCCAGCAGCTGGAGAGACCACAGAGGTACCTCACCAAGAGGATTACTGGCCTCAAACAGTTGTGTTATGCAACACAACTGGTAAAACTAAATCTGTTCTCCGTTGTGTATCGCCTACTCAGAGGCACACTCTGCCTAACATAAAGAGCCATGTCCAACACATAACTGTTGAACATGCTCCATCTAAGGATAACAAAACTGAGTCGCACTACACACTCCAGGGATATGAACCTCATCACAACAATGAATACAACATGCTGGTGGAATAGTGTACCATCCCAGAGACTTGCCTTACTGTGGAACAGTGCCCCAAGGTACGTCAGACAGAGCCCCTCGCTGACACTCTTCAATAGGAACCTTGATGAGTGGATGGGAAACAGACAATTCACACCAGGCATCACATCAGCAGCCCCACTAGAAAGGGGATTAGGGTACTAACTATTAGAACTAGGGCTTAAGAGACTAACTAATGGGGTGGTGAAAGCTGCACAACTTGCCTAGGCTAATATATGCCTTTGTAAAGATAGTCTACTACATACTTATGAACCTATGTAACAGGTACATGTCTACATATAGTAGATGTGTACTTCATTGTACAGTCATGTTGTACAGCAGGCACATGCACCACATACACTGTAA
Source organism: Protopterus annectens (assembly GCF_019279795.1). Classification (NCBI taxonomy): domain Eukaryota; kingdom Metazoa; phylum Chordata; order Ceratodontiformes; family Protopteridae; genus Protopterus; species Protopterus annectens. Next base: position 1,785,329,602 of record NC_056737.1, on the reverse strand, counting down.
TGCTTACAGATACTGGTGGCTGTTATGTATAGTGGGTGAGATGTGCACCTCATGTCTTTTGTGCCATTGGGATGTGTGCTGGGTGGGACAGTCCTGCATGGTTCCTTGTCATGGTCACCCTCTTACTCACATCTCTGCACATCCATCTTTGGCTTATTATACTGTGTTCCCCCTACATATATAGGTACATAGGTAGGTAATAGGCTATCTGCCTGAAGGCATATATTAGTATGGCCAGAGTGTGCAGCTATCACCACACATGGGGTTAGTTCGCTATGCCTCTGTGTAGTACAGCTGATGAAGTCATCCATGATGTGACAGTTCAGTTTCACATACACTCATCAAGGCTCCTCTTAAAGAGTGTCAGTGAGGGACTCAGCTTAATGTAGGTTGGGAGCCTGTTCCAAAGCAAGGGAAGTCTGTGAGTTAGTAATGTATCCCTCCAACATGTTCTATTTATTGTTGTGATGATTATATCCCTAGAGTATGTGGCACAGTGAGCTTGGGTTTACTTCAGATAGAGCATGTACATCAGTTCTGCTTTGGGCATGGACCTGTCTGTTGGGCAGAGATCGTCTGAGTAGACCGTATGCAACAGAGAGATTGAATTACTTCAGTCTTGTTGCATGGGGCAACTGTTTGAGGCTAGTAATCCTCTTGTTGAGGTACTTCAGTGTTCTTTCCAGCTGCTGAAGGTGCCTAGTGAGATTCATCACAAGTGTGTCATGGCACTCTCTGATTGGTCTGATGACTGATGAGTAGCGGGAACTTCCTTTGACGTACATGCAAAGACTTTGGTAATTTGTGGGAACACATAGCATGATTTTCTAACTACTTTGTGAATGTGTTTCTGAAAGTAGAAATGACTATCCACATGTGTCCATAGATCCCTTATTACTACCTTCATATTTAGGGTGCTGGCACCTATGTGGTATTTGTATGACTGTAGCTCGAGGCCATAATTTTGACACCACATCTGTCTGACTGAGACACTTTTTAAAGATGTCTCTGTTGTCCCAAACATCAATTATGATAACCTTTTTGCAGTCATCCACAAACTTTGCTAACCATTGCCCTCGTGTGTTTGACTGTATTTCTGAAAAGTATACACCAGACAGGAGGGGTCCCAGCACTGAGCCATGGGGGACAGCTGTTGTTACCAGCTTACAGTTCAACAGGGAGACCACCATTTTTACCTTATGGGATCAATCTGTGCCCCAGTTGGCAATCCATCAGATGACATACGTGTTTATGCACAGGTTGTTGATTTTGTGGATACGACGTGTGCGGGATGTTGGAAAAGGGCTTTTCAAGGTCTATGTAGGCTGTGTGGAGCTCATTTCATTGATGTATGTCCTGGGTAACTGCCTTGAAAACTGTCTAGCAGGTTTAGGGACCATGATCTGCCCCTGACCAAACCAAAATGGGTAGGGTTGGGTGTTTGTAGGCTCCCAATAGCTGTTTATGAGTTCCATAATGATGGACTCCATGGCCTTGCAGATCAGGCTTATTATGCTTATAAGACAATAGTTCCCATGGTCTGTTGTGCACCAACACCTGTGGAGTGTGCCAAATGTTGCTGTAACCCATTCAACAGTTTCATATCCTATACAGAGGGTGAGTCTCAACAGACTGTTCAGGTGCAGGGTCTGTTTGTTTTGGAGTTTACATATGACACAGACAGGGATACCTTGTCATCCCATAGACACCGTGTTTTTAGGTTTGTATAGAGCTGTTTAACCATTGTATATGTGATTTCTGGCTTTTCACAATCTACAGGTATGGTAATGGGCCCTTTTGTCAGTGAGAGGGGGGTAAATATGTATGAACCTGTCTGACAAGATGTTGGCAATGTCAGTCATGTACATGTATTCATTTACACTTTGCACTGACTCAGAACATATATGAGTTTACATTGATATTTATGACATAGCTAAAGAAAGCTTCATGGTTCTCTATGGACTCTTTAGCAATATTTTTGGCAGAACATGGCTTGGATAATGTTAGGAGTGCTCATTGTTTCTTGATGATACTGATCGGAGATTTATTGATCTTCTTTTGATTTTCACTTTCTTTGAACAACTTAAGTACTTGTATTACATAGTTTGATTATGACTGGGGTCCAATATATTATATGGGTCTGTTTTCATATCACTGTGTGCGCAAGGTAGGATTGGTGAATAGTGACATGTGTCTGGAGTAAGAATGGCAACTGCCAGATATGTGTGGCCCACTGCTGTACTCAGACATGGCCTGTGTGAGCATGCTCAGTCTGACCTTTCAGTATGTTGTTGACTGAAATTTGCTTTGTTTGTTTAAGTGTGTGAGCATGCCTAGTATGACCTTTCAGTATGTTGTTGACTGACATTTGCTAAATTTGTTTAAGTGTGTGAACATGCCCACTATTGGCATATATATACTATATATGTGTGTGAAAATTCAAGTTGGTTTTTACTTCAGGGCTCACCTTTGTGTTGTACATCGACAAGAAGCACGCTGTGACTGCAGAGCTTCCATGAGTCAATTTGCATAGACTTATCAACATTTCTACATACAGGAGGGACAGCTATTATTTGTACATTTCTACCTGGGGGGGGGCACACCTGATTGTTACTGTTGGTGTACATAGGATGAGGGGTACACCTGACACTTATACACATTTGCTAGGCCTGCACTGCTATGTCAGGTACTCCATTTCAGTCTGTACTGTTGCCTATCATAGTGGCTTGAGGCATACCACTGTACTACAGACCTTGGCTTCCAATTACATGCATATTAGTTTGTGTCTTCATAGCCTACCCAGCCCACATCACATTGCCTGGCCTGCTGTTATCTGTCTGCATAGGCCTGGGGTGAGGTTACTCATATGCCTCTTCAGAGGGCATGATACAGCATTTGTTTGTGTTTGCATTTGTCTACAATTGTCCTGCTGGCTGTGACTGTTAGGTATGTGACCCCCCCCCCAACTGGTATGTGTGAGTGACTTAAGTTGTGTCTGTGCCAGTTAAATGCTGTCATGGCTTAGTGATTCAGTACTGTGACTATAGTGCACAGTATCCTGAGTTCGAGCCCTGTCACTGCTTTTTATTTTCCTGCTGGGCAGACCTGACTGGTCAAGGAACAGTAAAGCAGGTGTGAGCATGTTTACCCGACTTTGCTCGACTTTGCTCAACTTTGTCTGATGTTGCCCTATGTTGGGCTAGTTAGCGAGGTGCGCAGCTATGCTCAATTGTATTTAAATATTCTCAATACCGGTAAAATGTGCTTAGCAGTGCTTTATATTGCTTAAAATAGGGCACTCATGCCTCAGGTGGTGCTGAAGGACTCCTATGTCGGATGCACATAGTACAGTCCCTATACATGTTTGAAAACAGGTAGTGTCAGGTTAGGCATCCCTTTTACTGTATGTGCGAGTCAGAGAGAGGTGTCATTTCCAGGGTTTCTACAGAATCAGTGTATGTGCTATGCATTGCCTCTTTGCCAAGGGCAGGGCATACTGGGCACGCCTCCTTCTGCCTACTGGGACAGGCTAAGGTTGTTCCTCTTCCTAGTCAAGTTGTGCCTGTGCAGGCCTTGACAATGGTGGGGGGCTGTTTGGCCCTGCCCCATGCTGTTCCTGCTGCAGCTGTTTCTGCAGGATCATATTGTGTAGCATGGCACATACCATAACAATTTGGGTACATGTAGTTGGTGAGTACTGCAAGGCTCCACCAGATATGTCTAGGCACTGGAACCATGACTTGAGCAGCCCAAACACACAATCAATTATGTTTCTTGTTTGTGCGTGTGCCTCATTATGGAGTTCTTGTTCAGGTGTGTGTGCATTTCTGATGGGTATCATCAGCCACGGCTCCAGTGCATATCCAGCATCCCCCACTAGGTGGCCCTCAGGGATGTCCCCATTGGCAAATCTCTGGTACAGCTGGGTCAGATGCCAAATGTGGAAATTGTGATAGCTTCCAGGGAATCCAGCACACACTTTCATTATTATGCCCTGGGCATCGCACACAAACTGGTAGTTGATGGAGGGGAAGCCCTTGCGGTTGATGTAGACCCACCCCGCTCACTGGGTGGTGCTTTGATGCCTATGTGCATACAGTCTATTGCACCCACTACCTCAGGGTATTCTGATATTTGGTGGAAAAGACGTATATTGCTGGCCATTGCCTCACAGGAATTGGGGAAATATACGTAGTCACCGACATGTGCTGACATGGCATCCAGGAAATGGTGGAGTACCCTGGATGCTGATGCCTATGAAATCCCCATCATATCACCAGTTGGTCTTTGGAAGGTACCTGTAGCTAGTATTCTTAGGCCTACATATATCTTGGTATCCACTGGGATGGGTTCCCCTCTGTTGGTTCTGTGTGTGAGGCGTGGTTGGCAAAGCTCAACAATTTGCTGTAGGAGGTCTCTGTCCACCCCTATAGCGCTCCACTATCTCCAGCTCATGTAGCCCCTGGTAGGTTAGCCTGGGTCTGTACACTCTTCTCTGTCTCCTTACTGTTGGTTGCTCAGCAGCATTCACAACATTACCACCCTCAGCACCTTGCACATGTTGGTTTATGATAGCAAGAGCAGCCCCTAACATTTTGTCTGACTTAAGCTTTTTAAGCTTTCCCTCTTTGCATACTGCAGTGTTACAGAGTTCTTGAGAAAAAACAGGGGGGAATGGTGTTTTCAGAGTTTAAAGTGCTGGGCTGGGCTGGGCTAGTCTGCTGCCTAATTGGCAGATTCTGATATATTTCACCTGGCAGCTCTGCTAGTTCTCCTTGGTTAACTTCCTACTACTTCTTTTCCTTCCTTTTGCCTTTCTGATTCCGCCCGGGGCAGAGCCATGCAAATGAGCGCATACACGCGCACATGCATGCACACACTGTGTGCATGTTTACAAGGAGTTTCCTATCTTTTAACAGTGTGCACCTTTGGTTTGAGGTTTTCAAATAGGACAACTGTAGGCACACCTCTTGCAATCCTAAGCAACTCAGGGCAAACACAAGCCACTGTGCTCCAATTAGCTTACAGCCTGTCTGACACACCCCCTCATGATGTCACCTATATTCTACTCTTCTACACACCTACTCCTACTCTTACACTCTTGGGACATGCCTCACATGCTGGGGAAAATTGGGATTCACTATCCTTATCCTAATTTGCATAGGATTGCCTAGTAATGCATGGTTACATCTCTCAGACTGAGCTTCCCTCCCTTAGCAACCACTACGCAGTGGCCATGTTGTCTTTACCCTGCCATTCACCTGCATGGCAGAATAAGCTTTTTAGTGAAAATGCCTATTTTTGTTTTTTTTTTAATTATTTTCTTGTTTTAAGCACCGCACATTTGCGCTATGCTTAAACATCGGAGATTGGGGGGAAAAAAAGTTAAATTGTTATATTTTTAAAGATTTTATAATGCCAATGGCCTTATATTTGGCCATTGGCATGTTTTCTCAACTGTATGCATCCTTTATTTGGAGCTGTCATAGCTCCATTTAGCTATTTGCAGAAATGTACTCCGTTACCAACGGAGTACATTTCTGCCACTAACACTAATCTTCCACGGACAGGTTAGTGTTTCCTGGATTGCAAATTTATGGCTTTCACCAGCAAATGAGGTCATTTGCATACCATGATGCTGTTCGTGCAAGAGTAGCTTTAGCAGCTCTCGTGCATGCCACTGCCGGCTGCACCTGGATCGCACAGCAGACATATTGCCGGTGTGAGCTCCTATACTCTTCTTGCACTCCATGCAAGCTTTCGTAAATCCGGCCCTGTGTGTTTTGGGCAGATTAAATAACTGACTGCAAACTATGCATTTTTGTGAAGTCTGAGTTTATAGTCTGACATGGTAACAGTATTAGTTCATTCATTTAGGAAGATCTTCAGGATTTGATAGGAAAGTAGCAAGTCATCTGCAAAAACAAGAAAACACATGGAATGCTACCTACGAAATAGGTGTCTTTTATACACTCTTTATTCCTAGTCCAGAAGTTCTAAATATAAAGTTTCTAGTAACACTACATTCAACACATAGTTAAAGGTAACAGAAGCAAAATAGAGCATGTATTGCAGATAATAAAGTTGTGGGGCTTTACTTTTAGAGGAGCTTTTTGATGTCTGCAATAACATTTTAAAAATGATCTTAAAATACATCATTAGCTAGCATTATGAAACTTTAGGAGGAGTAAAGCATTGTAAAAATGTTTTTGCCAGCATTATTTGACAAAGAAATTTATAGTAGCTAGTATTTACTGTTAAAATAATGTTAAGGAGACATGAGCCATGTTTAAGAAAAATTATGCTTTGTTTTAAAAATAAGATAACGGTACTCTGCCTTTGTCTTGCCACAGGTATTTGCAGATTTTATAAGATTTTATTTAAAAACTTCTTATAAAAGGTTCATAGGTAGTCACTGGAATCCAGTCCAGGTGACAACTGAGGAACCTAGCCCAATTACCATAGACAATTACCTACTAGATTATGTGACTTGCTCCGAGTCACACAGTAGGCAAGTGGTGCTGAGTGAGTCAAAGCATGGACTGTGTGTGTGTGTGTGTGTGTGTGTGTGTGTGTGTGTGTGTGTGTGTGTGTGTGTGTGTGTTAGTGCTGTATGTGACAGAGAGAGAGAGAGAGTGTTTTAATGTGAATATTTAAATACCTTTTATATCTTGTATGCAAAATACTTCAGAAACAATTACATATTCTACAACTTTCAAATATAAGGCAATGGAATTTTACATAAAAATGTTAAAAAAAATAGACATTCGTAATAAAAATGAATGCTAAACAACATAAGATGCAGACTATTTTCTAAGTGGAATAATGCCATGAGCCCTCCAGGTCAGACATTATGCAAGCAATAATGTCCGTCAGAATGTGTATTATTGTGGAAATAACGCAGACCCAGGCAAAGGGCCTTTACACACCTGGAAGTGTATTATTTCCACAATAACACACACCCTGGAGGGCATTATTGTGCTTACAGAATGTGCTGTCAGTAAAATTGTTGTGTTTTACTTACTTATTACTTTTTTTTACTGCATATATTTTTATATATTTTTGATGTAAAATAGTTCCTCCACCTAATGTTTCAAACTTGCTATAATATATGTCAATTGTGTTGGAGGAAGCATTTTACATCCAAAATCACTTTAAAAAATATCCAGGAATTTCCTTTATTTCTTGGTCCCTTACTCCTAAGACATTTAGTTTGTTGGAATTCATTGGAAATTGTACTACTCTGTGAAGTAATGGGATAAAATCCATTAAGTAGTGACAGACATTTGAGTTTCAGGCCACTTTTATAGTTATGATTTGTAGTTTATGACCCTGTTTGTCTATGGAAACTTCTTTTTAAATTTATGTTCAAGCAATTGTATATTTGTTGTATAATATCTTATTTAATTGTTTCTCAGTATTCTAACCACTGTATGCTGCATCATTTGTTAAACTCTGATTTTACTCCTTTTATATGTTCTATGCTCTTTGTACAAAATAGCTATGTTTATATAATTTTTTATAATTTTTTATAATTTTTTACTATGTATCTGGAGCTTTTCTCCCAGGGCCTCCGCTGAAAATGGTCACCTTGTGTCTAGTTGGACTTACCTGGTAAACAAATGGAAAATAAATAAATAATCATCATCCCCTTTGGGGAGTGACATCCTAGATTATCATGTTATCATATTAATAACAAGGTCCTAAGCACACAATCAGTCATGAAGGACTTGGGCATCCAGGTTAATAGCAGCTTGACTTTTGACCACCACATTGCCTCAGTTGTATGGAAAGCTTTCTGCATGGCCCACCTTATTAGTCATGGTATCTCATCCAGGGACAAGGAGATCATAACATCCCAGTATTCTTCCCTTATAAGGTGCATTACTAAATACAGCACCACTTTTGGCATGTACCTCGCAAAGCACATGCAGCAGCTGGAGAGACCCCAGAGGTTTCTCACCAGGAAAATCCAGGGCCTCAAACATCTACCCTACACACATAGGCTAAAAGCCCTGTCCCTCTATACAGTCTCATACAGACTCCTCATAGGTGATCTCTGTCTGGCATACAAAACAATTTCAGACCCCACCCTGATGGGATTGTTGTATATCCGCAAGTCTAGCTCTACTCGAGTAACCCACACGTATGACTTCAACCTGGTCTATGACATCAATAGGACTTGTTGGCAGAACAAATTTGTGTCCCAGAGACTCCCCCTTTTGTGGAATAAACTCCCTATTCACGTCAAGCAGAGTACCTCATTATCCCTTTTTAAGGACAACCTGGATAACTGGATGGAGAACAGAAAATATGGCCGTGGGATTCCACCTGTGTACCTGCTGGACAGGGGCATTGTGTACTGACTTGTCAGAAGATGGGCTAAATCCTTGGCTAGGCTTATAAGGGCCTCAGGGCCAATGGCCTAATAACTTCCTATGATCCTATGTGATGCTGCTGCTGCCAGGGATCACTCGATCATTCTCACTCTTCACTTTCTCACACACACACACACACACACACACACACACACACACACACACACACACACACACACACACACACACACAGACAGTCTCTTCTACTGTCATGTATGCATTCACTCATTTATTTATTTATTTCAGTTTGATGACTGGGGTAGTCCACTGGACCAAGAAGAGTCCATTTTCAGTGGAGATCCGGAGAGAAAAGCTCCATTAACAATGACAAATACATTGACAATAATAATAATAAAATAAAGCAAAATAAAGTAAAATAGGCATGCATATCAATCCGACATATAATACACGATGAAGAATGCAATTTAGCATGTATGAAGAGATGAACAGATGTTAATAGATAGAGCGTCTGTAAGTAGAGTAAAACTAAATAAAATGTGTACTAGGTAGGTAGGAGTTCCAGATTGCTAGAATGATTAAGAGTGGGGAGGAATATTTGTGATGCCTATCAGATTTAGGCTATAGTCTATGGTGAGGGTATGCTTAATTACATGTGAAGTGTTGTTTTGACAGTAGATTTGTTTTGGTGAAAGTAAGCAGGCATACAGGCTTCCCTTGGAGCTCAGATTTCCTGTTAAAAATAATTAGGGAAACCCATGTGGTTTATAATTTGGCCTTGAGAAATTAATGTGTATAGCGTCATGCGTTATGTTTATGAGACACCTCAGCACTGTTGAACGTTTTACAAGCAACACCAAAGAAGTTTCTACAGCCTGTCTGTTGTTCATCTATCCTTTCAGTCAATATTGTTAGTATTTTCTAAGAGCTGTAAATGATTCTATTGGTTAGTCACTTTTAACCTTGAGATTAGAACTACAAATGTGTTTTAATCCATTGTGAAGATCAAAATATGCCACTGGAAGTTACGCAAGTGATTGGGAAACATGCTGTCTGACGACTGGAGTGTCTTTACCTTAATGTAACTAAACTGGTGTCCTGACCTTCATTTAGAGTCTAGAAATCATATCTGTGCAAATAATAGCCTATACTCTGCCCTTTTTTGTACTGTTTTCAGGTTGCCTGTATCAATTTGGCTTTAAGCTATCTCAGCTAAAAACTCATTCAAAAATGTCAGACATGACAACATAATAAAAGCAGTCTGGAAAAAGAAAACGATAATGCCATCTGTAACAGAAACTAAAGCCAGACTAGTAGACTGTACTAAAAATCCTGACAAACTTTTCTGTCAAATTCTCAGAAGGCCCACTGCCCACAAAGTGTATATACAAATGTTTATATACAGCTATAGATATAGATATATAAATAGATATACATATAGATAATATATAATATGCAGAAAAGCTAAAAGGGTAGACAGCAAAACAAAAGATGTCACTTTTTTACAAAGTAGCAAAGCATAAGTACAAGCACATGGTAGGAGGAGTTATAGCTTCATAGGTTCATAGGTGTGTACTAGGATAAGGGCCCTGGAGCCTTTACAAGCCTAGCCCATAGGATTACCCTGGCATCGTGCCACCTGACCTTAGTTCCCAGTGCATCTGTCAAGTAGAGTCACTGGAGTGATTCCCGGTGTGAATTTTCTACTTCCCATCCACTCATCAAGATTTCTCTTAAAGAGGGCCAGTGAGGTGCTCTGCTTGATATGTATGGGATGTCTATTCCATAGCATGGGCAGTCTCTGGGTTATGAACATGTCCCTCCGGCTTGTTCTGTTGATTGTAGTAATGAGGTTGAGGTCTCTGGAGCATGTAATGTGGAGGGATTGGGATTTCTTTGGATGTAGCATTTCTAACAGAGCTGGATCAGACATGGCTTTGTAAGTTAAGCAGAGATCGCCACTAGCTAGGCGATATGAGACAGAGAATAGCTGGAGTTTTTTGAGTATGTCCGTATAGGACAAGTGTTTAAGGCCTAATATCCTCTCTGTGAGGTATTTGCAGCAAAATATGTTTTACGTAAAGTGTATATGGCTAGGCATATTATGGCCCCTGTGATTGCTTGCCTCATATTATTTGTGTGCTTCTAATAGCCATTCAAATAGAAATAATGTAACAAATAATGAATGAATATTAGGGGAGAGCATTATCGACAAAAAGGAGAATGCCCATCAAAAGAAAATGTGCACTCTGTAATAAGCAGAATATTTTCATTAAAATATGCAAGAGCAAATACAAAAAATATATATAACTATATGCAAAGGAGAAAAGCACCATCAGGTATGAACAATTACTTATAGAGGAGCTCTCCGATTATGTAGCCCAGGCTGGTATGATCCTGACCCTGAGCAGCATCTTGCCCTCACCAAGAATGATACCACAATACAAAGACAAGATGATCAGCTTTAACAATTGGCTCAAGTACTGGTGTTATTCTAAGGGGATCCAATGTCTGCCTGCCTGGGATGACATGTTGGACAAGCCACGCTGCTTCGCAAGGAATGGCTTACACCTGTCACCACTGGGCTTCCGGATATTGGCTAAGGCTCTTGCCACCCCCAAAGTGCCTTTTTTAGGCAAGGCTCAAAAGACAAACCCACCTCCTTAGAAAACAAAAATAAAAAAAAACTAAGGGTAATGCTGCTCAACGCCAGAAGTCTAAATCTGAAGATGCAGGCACTTGATGCACTCCTCAGCATGGAGAACATCGACGTCTGTGCAGTAACTGAAACCTGGTTCAAGGCTCCTGAGAGCACCCCAGCACTACCAGACTATACCTCGTATCATGCTTTTCGGCCCCAAAACCCGGGCCGAACCACAAAGGGAGGGGGGTGTCAATATTCATCAAGGACACCCACACCTCCAGGTTAGTAGCAACACATGAAGCATCAGAGACCATACAGGTGCAACTAACCATAGGCAAAACTGCTATACAACTGTTAGCATGTTACAGACCACCCTCCCAATCTCAAGAACCCCACTCAGCCTTCCTGAAGACATTGGAGGATATGAATGTATCACAAAATACCATCATTCTGGGAGACTTCAACTACCCAAACATAGCTTGGGTACATTATTCTAGCCCTAATACCCTAGCCCAAAGGTTCCTGGAATTCATAAATTCAAATGCACTGGAACAACTAGTCACCTCTCCCACTAGGGGAGATAATATACTAGACCTGATCATCACAAACATGGGGACAAAATGCTCCACACCAGAAGTATACCCCTCACTAGTGAGATCTGACCACAAACTAATCACCCTGGATATACATATCCCACCTCCACCCCAGCACAAAAGACCACAGTGAAAAACTTCTCAAAAGCAGACTTCACTCTTCTTAAGACTGAGATGGTATCCTTTAAGCCCACTGTGCCAGTGGATACCACATCCCACAATGCCGAATCCTTCACAAATGCTTTCTATGGACATCTCCAAGAATGCGTGGATCATGCAATCCCAAACAAATCCAAGTCCCTCTCCACCAAAGGTAAGCGTCCTGTCTGGTGGACCTCAGCCATAAACAAATTGTATAACAAAGAAGGAAGCTACTGCACGTCAGAGCAAAATCCCATGAAGGGAAGACATCTCTGATCAACATTAGCAGAAAACTACGTTCTCTCATAAAAACATCCAAGGCTAACTTTGAGAGAAAAATCGCTAAGGACACTAAAGATAACCACAAAGCCTTCTTCAGCTATGTTAGAAATCTGGGCGGAAACCCTCAGATATGCTCAGAGTTGGTTCACAACAACAAAAAATACACTGAACCCACAGATATTGCCAACATTCTGGCTGACATGTTCAGTGCAAATTTCTCCCCTCCTTCACCCCCAAAAGAAGAAATACTTATCCCAGCTGAATGTAATCTCCCTGTCATCTCAGATGTCCAAGTGAGAACTGCCCTAAACAAAGCAAAAAAGACAGCATCAATGGGACCTGACGGTATCCCGGGTTGCGTGTTACATGAACTCCAAGAGGAGCTAAACCCACACATAAAAATGCTATTTAACCTTAGCCTTACTTCGGGATATGTACCTGAACACTGGTATACAGCAACAGTGGTCTCACTCCACAAGGGGGGGTGCCTCTACAGACCCTGGAAACTACCGCCCCATAAGCTTAACCAGCCTGGTCTGCAAAGCTATGGAAAGAATCATTATGGAACTCATAAACAGAGACATAGGGGACCTACAGACACTTGACCCCACCCAGTTCGGCTTTGTAAAGGGCAGATCCTGCCTTTTAAACCTGGTTGACTTTTTCAAGACAGTCACTAGAGCCATTGATGAGGGCAAAGCAGTCCATACAGCATACCTGGTCTTGGCTAAGGCCTTTGACACAATACCCCACTCAGGCATCATAGATAAGCTCAACAGCTTAAAAGTAAACCCTTATGTCACTAGATGGGTTGCAAACTGGCTAAAGGACAGAACCCATAAAGTTAAAATCGCTGGAGCAATGTCAGACTCAAAGCCAGTCACAAGTCGTGTCCCACAGAGATCTGTCCTGGGACCCCTCTTGTTTGGCATTTATTTCTCAGATGTTAAAGCAAACATGGGAGGGCTGTGGCTGACAAAGTTTGCAGATGACTGCAAACTAGGCGCCATAGTCGATACACCAGCAGACACACACATCCTACAAAAAGAAACGGACAACTGGTGCCGGAGTCACGGCCTTAAACTAAATGCCAAAAAATGTACAGTCATCCCCTTTGGGAAAAACAAAGTACCCACAAATTATCACATAGACAGCAACCCACTGAGTACAGAAAAAGTCATCAGAGACCTAGGAACCCAAGTCGACAGCGACCTCTCATTTGACACCCACATTGCCAAAGTGGTTAGAAAAACATTCTACCTTGCACACCTCATCATGAAGGGATTCACATCCAGATACAAGGATGTCATTGTACCCCTATATTCCTCCCTTATCAGACCCATGATTGAGTACAATGCCCCATTTGGTATGTACCTCACCCGGCATTTGCAACAGCTGGAGAGACCACAAAAGTACCTCACCAAGAGGATCAAGGGTCTCCAACATATGTCTTATTCTGCCAGACTAAAGAAACTTCAGTTCTATTCAGTAGCAAACCGCCTGCTCAGAGGTGATCTCTGCCTGACGTACAAGGCCATGTCCAATCAGGATCTGATGGACATGCTCCACCTCAAAAAATCCAAATCCATCAGGACCACGAGAGCTATAGACTTTAACCTCGGCACAAGTATGAATAGGACATGCTGGAGGGATAGATTCATAACCCATAGGCTTCCCATGCTTTGGAACAAGATCCCAGTTCGTATTAGGCAGAGCCCCTCACTGACTCTCTTCAAGAGAAATCTTGATGAGTGGATGGGAGATCGTAAGTTTACCCCAGGGGTCACATCTGTGTCACTGCTAGACAGGGGCACAGTAAACTAATTCTATTATATAAGGGGACCTTCATTGTGTCACTACTAGACAGAGGCACAGTATTCTAAATTTATTCTGTACATTTTTTGTACCATTTCATGGGGTGGCAAAAGCCACATCACTATGGCTAAGCTTACAAATGCCCCAGGGCAGATAGCCTAGTACTATACTATGAAACTATGAAACTATATGTAAGAAAGGCAGAAACCTCAGAAGAAAATGAGTTTACTGTATTATATGAACAGGTCACATTGATGAGTCTGGCTCTGTATATTTGCATTAAGTTAATAAGTGACAAGATTATGTCATACCAATGGTAACTATAACTGTGAAAGACGAAAGATTAAGTATGTTGATAAACTTTGTCATGTCACCAAATATAGTGAACCATGACTATTTAAAAGAAAGTAAATTCAGCCAATGCTGAGGCAAGTAAAAAAAAAGCTCATTACAATACATAGAAAACCTACTGAAAGGTTTAGACAGTAAGTAAAATGAAAACAAAAGATATACCTGTTACTCAAGCTGTTGAAGAGACTGACTTACTGCCTGCTGTGATATTCAGAAAAGATGAGAGTTTATTCTCAATTTTCATCTGCCTTTTAGATTTAATATCTCTGTAATCTGTACAACTGTTTTTTTTTACTGTCCTTTTTGTTGTGAGATAGAGCGAATAACTGTTAGTCCAAAAAGCACACAACAACTAGTGTGTAGAGCTTCTCCCAAATAAAGGTCCCAAGCTGAATAAACAGAAAAAGAGAGAAAGCACCACGACTGGAGCAGGTTTTACAGCAAAACAAAATGTTTAATGTAAAAAGTAAGTGCTTTCACGCCCCAAAGGACACTTCTTCAGACTTCAATACATTCATGTAAAGACCCCAATTCATTTTATAGTGAAACCTTGTAAAAAAAATTTTAAAGCGATAGGTGTATGCCTATGCTATGCACTTAGACCATTTTTAGTGGACAGACCCTTGAAACATTAAGCTATGCATTTTTTTAAAGTATGCATGGATTTCATCTATGTATGCTATGTGTTTTTTAGACTAATGTTTTAGAACAGATGTAGTATTGCACTATTTAATATATACATTTTTTATATATTTTCTGATAAATTTTTTTATAAAATATAGAGCAGTTTGCACATGTATTAGCATACGCATAGCATAGACTGACTTACTACCTGCTGTGATATTCAGAAAAGATAAGAGTTTATTCTCATTTTTCATCTGCACTTTTGATTTAATATCTCTGTAATCTGTACAACTGTTTTTCCCACCACCCACCCTGTTCTTGTGGTGGTATTATGCCTTGGTGGCTTTGAGTTGCCCGCTTCTGGTGTAGGATTGATACTGGACACCCCCCCCCAGTCACATTGCATCAACTCATTCTACTGTTAATAGTGAGAACTTGGCAAGGGCCCACCCCTTTAGCTTCTGCATACTGAATTATCTCATTATCTTCTGTCTCGTCACTTTCTACTAAAAGAAACAAAAAAACCCAATAAAAACTGTTTCCTACCTTCCCTTGAACTAGTGTAGCCCAGATACAGACTTGCTGTATCCAGGATTTTTTGTAAGCTTCTGAGCGGTGCTCTTCAATTTTTTTTTGCTTATAACTGCTAGTTCACTGCTCTCCCACACTTTTATTAGCTTATTATTCTAGCACTGCATCTGGGCATACCGGGGCAATGCAGCAATTGCCTCATGTTCACAGACAACCCCCTCCTCCTACCATTCAATACTACAACCTGCGAGAGATGCACTTACATAGCCAAACTGGAAGCAAAGCTCTCTCCAGCCAAGATTGTGCTAGACAGTCAAGAGGAGAAGGTTAACACCTTCACTACACCTCAAGCAACGCATAGCCCTTCAAAACTCATGCCACCAACATCCACACATAGTAACACTAAACCCACTTATGCGGAGACCCTTAACATTAACCTGCCTAAGCAACAAGGACCTCCGAAGCTGAAACACAAACAAACACCAATCACAACCAAAGTGACACATAGCGCAAAACACCAGTGTGCCACCAAGCAGCCCCTAAGGCAAGATAACATACCCAACACTTTAGTCATAGGCGACTCTATACTCAGGCACACTGATGTCCCACTCACCAGACTGAACAAGGAGAAAATTACTGCCAGCTGCCTGTTGGGTGCCAGGATCCACCACATAATGCATGCACTCAAGTCACTCCACAACAAGTACAAATACAACAGTCATTGTCCATTTTGGAGTGGATGACTTGAGATGTACCTCCCTAGACTATATGAAAAGAGACATGGAAGAGCTCTCAGATCATATGGCCCAGGCAGGTATGACCCTAGCCCTGAGCAGCATCCTGCCTTCACCCAGAATGATATCACAGTATAAGGACAAAATGATTGACTTCAACAATTGGCTAAGTTTCTGGTGTCATTTCAAAGGGGATCCAGTATCTGTCTGCCTGGGATGACATGATTGACAAATCATGATGGTCTGCCAGAGATGGTTTGCACCTGTCACCCCTGCGATTCAGGTTACTGGCTAAGGCTCTTGCCACCCCTATAGTGCCTTTTTTAGGCAAGGCTCAAAGGACAAAACCACCACCATAACAGATACAAGCATGCAAAATCTGAAGGTAATACTACTCAATGCTAGAAGTCTAAACCTCAAAATTCACTCTCTCAAGGCACTCCTAAAATGGAGAACATCGATATATGTGCAGTAACTGAGACCTGGTTCAAGGCTTCAGACAGCAACCCTGCAATACCAGGCTACAACTCTTACCACACTTTTCGGCCACCAAACCAGGACCGAAGCACTAAAGGCAGAGGAGTGTCCATATTCACCAAGGATAGTCACACCTCCAGGTTAGTTGACCAACACAATGCATCTGAAATTCTACAGGTGCAACTAACACTAGGTGAGACTGCAATCCAAATTGTAGCTTGCTACAAAGCCCCCACCTTGCCCCAAGATTCTCACTACGCCTTTCTAAACATACTAGAAAATATTAAGATACAACCAAATACCCTAATACTGGGTGATTTCAACTACCCTGCCATTAATTGGGAAAACTACTTGGGTACCAAGAGGTTTGCCCAACGGTTCTTGGAATTCATAAATTCCAATGCCTTGGACCAACTAATCCATAGTCCCACCAGGGGCTCAAATATCCTAGACCAGGCCATTATCAACATGGAAGATCGATGCTCCACACCAGTGATCACCCCCTCATTGGTCAGGTCTGACCATACGCTAATCACCCCTGAGGTCTACATCCCACTCCCACCCCCCCGTAGGGAAACCTCCATAAAAAACTTCTCCAAAGCCAACTTCATGCTACTCAAGTCAGAAGTGACAAACTTCATAAAACCCATGCAGACGAGAACTAAAAGTTCGACCGCTGAATCCTACACTAAGGCACGGCATGAACACATCCACTTGTGCATGAATCATGCCATTCCAAACAGAACCAAGACAGTCTCTTCCAAAAAAAGGAACCCAATCTAGTGGTCCCCTGCCATAAACAAAGTATACAACAGAAGGAAGAAACTGTTGCAGAAAAGAGGAAAATCCCAGGATGCAAAAAAACTCCATTACCAGCCTCAATAAGAAGCTGAGATTCGTCATAAAATCCTCCAAAGCTAGTTACGAAAATAAAATTGCCAAAGATTCCAAGGAAAACCACAAGGAATTCTATAGTTATGTCAAGAATCTAAATGGCAATGCTCAGATGTGCTCTGAGCTACAACAGAATGGCATTAAATATACTGATCCCAAGGATATTGCCAATATCCTGGCAGATCGATTCAGTGCCAACTTCACCCCCCTCTCACCCTCTAAAGAGCCCATCTCAATACCAAAAGATAGCCAGATTCTGGTAATCATGGCCACACAGGTAAAAAATGCCCTCTCCAAAGCTAAGAATGCAGCATCCATGGGACCAGACGACATCCCGGGCTGTGTACTACATGAACTACAAGATGAACTGGCACCTCATCTAAGTGTCTTGTTTAATCTTAGCCTCACATCAGGCTTCCTGCCCAATGAGTGGAGCACAGCTACAGTTATCCCACTCCACAAGGGGGGATCCACCTTGGATTCCAGGAACTATTGTCCCATCAGTCTGATGACCCTGATCTGCAAAGCCATGGAACACATTATCATGGAACTTATAAACAAAGACACTGGCAACCTTCAAACACTGGACTCCACCCAGTTTGGTTTCGTAAAGGGCCAATCTTGTCTCCTCAACCTGATTGACTTGTTCAAATCAGTCTACATGGACAAGGGTAAGGCAGTCCACACAGCCTATCTGGACCTTGCCAAGGCCTTTGATACCATCCCCCACTCTGGAATCATAAATAAACTTACTAAGCTGGGCATTAATCCCTACGTCACTCGATGGATTGCCAACTGGCTTACTGACAGAACCCACACTGTAAAAGTAGCCAACTCAAAATCCAGCTCCAGACAAGTGACAAGCGGAGTACCTCAGGGTTCAGTCCTGGGACCACTCTTGTTTGGCATCTACTTCTCTGAAGTACAGGCCAGCACTAAGGGACTCTGGTTAACAAAGTTCTCAGATGACTGCAAACTGGGAACCATTACTGAATCCCCAAATGATGTGGATATTCTACAAAAGGGCCTTACAGAAACAGATGCTTGGTGCCAGAGCCATGGGCTCAAGCTCAATGCCAAGAAATGTATAGTTATCCCCTTTGGGAAAAAACATGTACCCATGAATTAGCACATAAGTGGCAGTACACTAAACACTGAAAGTGTGATAAGGGACTTAGGGACACAGGTGGACAGTGGTCTCACCTTCGATAACCACATAGCCACAACAGTCAGGAAATCCTTCTATGTGGCACACCTTATCACTAAGGGCTTTTCATCCAGGAAAAAAGGAGGTCATTGTCCCACTGTACTCATCCCTCATTAGAACCATTATAGACCACAATGCCCCATTTGGTATGTACCTCAGAAGACATTTGCAACAACTGGAAAGGCCACAGAAATACCTCACTAAAAGAATCACAGGCCTAAAACAGATGCCCTATGCTGACCATCTAAAACAACCCCAGCTATACTCTGTCACTTATCGCCTACCTCAGAGGGGATCTCTGCTTAACATACAAGGCCATGTCAAACTCAGTGCTGTTAGACATGCTACAGTTAAAGAAATCCCAATCCCTCAGAGCCACACGCTCCAGGAATCTAAACCTGGTCATCACAATGAACAAAACATGCTGGAGGGATAGGTTTCTGACCCAGAGACTCCCCATACTTTGGAATAGACGCCCATACATGTCAGGCTGAATGCCTCTTTGGCCCTCTTCAAAACGAACCTTGACGATTGGATGGGAGATAAGAAATTCACCCTGTGGATCACGCCAGTTGCCCTGCTAGACAGGGGATCAGGGAAGTAAATATTCTGGGAAGAAATAGCCAGGGAATTGTTATGGCTAATACCAACCTATGAACCTATGAAAAAAAAAAAAACAGGCAGAATGTGACCACTTTTCTGTGTGTTGCTTGTAAAAGTTCATCAATCCTAAGAGTCCATAGTAATGGCATTACAAGAAAAAGAAATAGAGCAATAGATGGCGTAAGTAAGAGACAAATATGTTTAATCTGCTGTTAATGAAATAGTGTGAGCTGTAGGATGACATGGACAACTGGAAAAATAATCTGGATGTACAGCTATGCAGGCAAATTCTTCTCTTCCGCATATTCAGGAAGGTTGAAAATAAGCTAAATTGTTGTCAGATCAGCACATAACTAAAATATGTCAGTATAGTTGCTATTATTTTCTCTATCAGTGACATCATTAAAGTTCAAGAGCCTAAGTGAATTTAGGATATTTGTGGTTATGAAGTAAACATCAGAACAATGGGAAAGAGAGACATCTCATACCATCAGTAGATGCACAACTTTTGACCTGAATACAGAAAATATGCTCAGAGAATTTGATCTCAAGTCAGGTGGCAATAAGTCTATTGTAACTGGGTGCAAACAGATATGCCTCAGACCAAAGGCCAAATAAGTGTTCTACTACACTGTAACTTATCCCTTTGGCCTGGGGCTGTACAAATGCAACCACCTTAATGTAAGTGGCCATGGGAAGTGTACACACATGGGTTCAGCGTGTTGTAGCATGATATCATCCTGATAGTAGTTGTAGACTTTATGTTATGCCTTACACAATGTCCTGCCCAGTTCCCATTGTGCATTAGATGTGTACACACCATTGGAGCAGTGTCCTTGGGCAACACCAAGAACTCATAGTCTTTGGCTATAAAACCTGTCCCCTGCTTCAGAACTGATAAGCTGACAAAAGTGTTGCTGCTCTATAATCCTTGTCTGACTGCATAGAGAGCTGTGTTTTTTCTTGATTAAACTCTAACTGCCAGGGTAGTGGTCAGCTCTTCACCCTCTGCACTATGGAACCTCCTCCCATAACTATTTTCCAGAAATAATGGTCCTAGTAGATCAAAAACCACTCCTGTATGGAGTTACATCTGTGGCAGAGATATTCTAGCATTTCATTTAACAAGTAATGTAAAATATCTTTATTACAAAAATATTAGTAATGACATACTTTCTGGAACAAATAGTCATATACTGACAAAGCCATATAGATGGAATGAGGAAGACTGAACAAAGTCTAACAATGAGAACAATCAAGTATAAGTTTGAGAGGCACAGACATGAGTTCAAGGGTTTCATATTCTCAAAAACAAGCATGAGCTCAGACCCCGCAAAGTAAGAGCCACTTCCACTGAACAATGTTAACAATGTCAGGAGTTTATCAGGCAAAGCAAACTATAGTTGGCATTTTATAAAAGAAGCTAAAAAATGAATTGCCCCAAGGAAAGCCTGTAAGATCAAATGGACAGAGATGTATCAAGAGTGTATAGAACAAAAAAGCCTGAGTTCAAATAGAGTGGTAGCATGCTTTAACCTTGGGAGACAGTACTACAGCTTTAAATGTTGTTGAAATTGGAACATTCTGAAGACAAAATGAATAGAGGAGTGATTGCTTTTTCTAGCATGTTCCATATTGAAACAGAAAAGTGGTATTCCAAATGGGGGGAGAAGTCCTTAGTTATGTTATGGGTGCTTGAACACTTTTGAGTATTTTCCCGTATCCATTTAGTTAGCTGAAAGATCTCAAAACTTACATTTTTTCTGCAATTGCATATATAGGAAACAGCCATTACAATAACACAAAGAGGTACAGTTTGAGCTTAACAGGATTAAGGACAACATCAACTTAACCTGCTAGGATGGATGAATAGATTGTCATCCTCACTGCCACGTTTACCAGTCACAGAACTAAAACAGAAAAAAGAAACAAAAAGGAAATGGTTTTCAGAGTATAAAATAACTCTGCATGGCAGGCAAACTATATAAAACAGGTAAAGATGATGTGAAGGACAGAAGTAATTGTTAAGAATTATGACAACTGACAAAGTAAAGCAACTGTGTTAGAGAGAGGTAAACACTTAAAATGTAAGACTAATTACTCCAAGTTTACTGAAAAGCAATATACTTTATCCAGTGGTCAAAACAAAAGCAAAAACTAATTTAAGAAAGAAAATATTGTTCCAAGAAATTAACAACATAATGTAAACTATTCTTATAAATAGTATGATCTAACAGTGTAACACTGGCAAGAAAAATGTGTATAACTAAATATGTTTGAATTATATAAAAATAAACATATTTATCATACAAATTTAGTATAACTGTGCAGCAGCATATTTGAGTCATCAAAATATTTTGCTCTATATAAATACATGGATGTTCTGGCAAATGAAGAATGTGAATTATATCAAGTCTGCCTGATTCTTTCCATTTGTTCTTTCTTTTATTTGTTCCACTAGTCCTGGTCCTGTTCTCTACCATCCAATATAGAAATCTATTCTAAAAACCATCACCCCTGTGAAGAAATGTTCCTTTAAATCCAAGTCTGATCTTTTCTTTTTAACCATAATACTGTGGGTTTTTCCCAGTGATGCTCCTTGCTTCATTCAGCTCAGCATTTGTTCTACACTTGTGTTGGATTTAGGTATATTCTACCTCTGGTAAAAGCTCTACAGAACATTCATTCCTCAAGTGGGCAGCCTAATTACCCCATTTATTCCCAAGGAAGGCAAAAACAGGGTAATAGGGTGTGGACCAGTCTGCCAGATCTAGTGGACTTCACCCTTTTGAGCTTAAATTTATGCTGCCTCCATGATAAATATACTTGCCTACCCTCATGTGTTTTCCCTAGGAAGTGTGTCATCAATAATCATAATTTCTGTTGGTTTAGTAACCAGAGCTCCCTCTTGATAACACCCAATAATTGAGCCAGATCTGCCACCATTGCCTCAGAATGGGGGAATACAAAGAGCTGCTACCTTTCATTTTCCTTGGCCCATACCCTCCAGAGCTAATGCCATTAATTTAACACTGATCATCTTGGTTATAGCCACAGCTTCATCCCATTGCATTATGAGGTGGGTTTAAAGCCAAGATTAATCTTGTTTCTTCACTTTCGGGTTTCTGACCACATTATAATATCTCATTCAATTCTTTTTAACTCAGCATCTTCACTGTCTCAGGTAATTATCCTGTGAGACACAATCATATCCCTTCTTTACCTCTCATTTTAAGGTAGACTAGAACTAGCTTTTCCAAAATTTCACTAAGACTCACTGCTCATGATTATGGAAGACTTTCTGTACTGTTTCATTTACTTTTATTTATTTTTTTCTTTCCCCCAGGATGGGATGCATCATTCCAGATGCAGTCTGAACAACAATCCAAAGAGAGCAAGCATACTTCCTGGTACGTAAAATCTATGCCTCTCCAGATAAAGGCAGATATGACATTAGTTACGCCTAGTGGATGAGAGTAAACTATTTGCATGCATTCCTTTACAGAATGAATGAAATGAGTAACAGTGACTTATTGACATTAGAAGTACATTCGCGAACTTTTATCTGGTAGATATTATAAATGCAAACTGTCTTTTACAGATATTTTACCATCCTACAAGGGTCCCAGTACCTTGAGCTAGACTTCACAAATACAGTAACTTCTTGCACATTTCCGTATGTATAATCCTGCATTGTTAAGTCAGACCATATATTAGTCATATTTTTATTTATAACTAGTTGTACTTCCCTTATAAATAGCTTTATATTTAGGGGTTTCTCAAAAGCAAACTTTCTTCAGTTACCTGATGACATAAAATAATTCAACTGTAATCCTCCATCCAATGGATCCCATCACTCCAACTCCCAGCTAAATGGCTGTATCGATAAGGCAGTCTCTAACCACATCACCATAATGAGAAATTTAAAAAACAAGCACATATAGTAGAATAGCCATATAGATCAATTATGTAACAAATAAAAGGGCATTGCTTAAAGCTCTCATTTTACCTCCCTTAAGAACATCCTTAGGCAAACAGGCAAAGAGCTTGAGGAAACCATTAAGAAGCCCAAGGCTGAGTAAAAGCTTAAAATAACCATCAAGAATTAAAGAATTAATATCCATCAATGTTTGGAACTATTCCACATTTCCACAGATTCTGTAATCTCAGACACCCCTTTTTAATTACTATGGAACAAGTTCTCTCAGTTCTCTTAAAAGATCAAACCAGCTCATCCATGAACCCTGATAATATACCAGGATGCCTGATCAATGCCAAATATGCCCAATCTGAACCCCTAGTTAACCTCTTTAATCTAAACCTCTCCACTGGTTACAGTCTTGAAGACTGGAAAACAGCCATTGTAATGCTGATACGCAAAGGTTGCTCAACTGTGTTCCCTATTAACTGTAGTCCTCTAAGTCACACTAGCATCATATGTAAAGCTATGAGCATTCAAACTATCTTAACCCTGCACCCTTATCAGTTCAGGTTGGTCAAAGGAAAGTCCTGACATTTTAATCTCATTAAATTCTTTGAAAAGGTCACTTAAACAGGTGAATAGTGGTTATGCAATACATGCAACATACCTGGACATAGACAAAACTTTTTACACTATTCTCCAGTCAAGCAAAACTGATAGACTTGTAAATTTGAATATAAATCCTTATGTTGTGCAACTAGAAGCTAACTGGTTGTCCGAGGGAACCTTTGTAGCTAGAATTGTATTTGTTGCTTCTGAAAAAAAAAATTACCAGTGGTCTACCACAAGGCTCATTATTGGGTCATCTCCTATTTGGCAGCTTTTTCTCAAAACATCAGACCAACACTTTGGGGTCTTATTTTATCTAAATTTGCAGATGTCTGTAAATTAATTATTGCCATTTGATTCTCTATTGACTTACAGTTCCTCCTACATGGGTTAGACCAAGTTAACAACTGGTGCAAGGACAATGGTCTCAAATGAAATGTGAAAAATATAGCTTAGCTTGCTTTGGAAAATGAAACAATAAAACATTTTTACATATCATATAGGTGTCACATCCCTCCAATCAGGCAGTGCTTTAAGGGCATAATTATTTCTCTGTCTATCTATTTATCCAAATATCTATATATTTTTCTATCTTTCTATCTATCTACTTACCTATCATTTTGTTGACCGGGCTAGTCCCACTAGGCTAGTAGCCTCCTTTCATGGAAGACCTAAAGTGGTACTATACTACTTGGGAAATTTTGGCCAGGTCATCAGGGAACTTCCCCTGCGATGACAGGAAGTTTTGCGATAACTTTAAGGATAATCACACAATGGAAAGTGTAAGGTGCAAGCTGCAGGTTGTGCAGTAAAATCAGGGCACATGAATGTGTGAAGGTGGATTTCTTATAGATATGTTACAAAAAATGATTAAGTAAGATGGACCTAGTGAAGGTGTGGAGCAAGATGGTGAAGATGAACCTGGTGGAACTGTGGAGCCAGATGATGGATATGAACCCAGTGAAGGTGTGAAGACAGAAAATGGTTAAGCTTGATGTTCCTGAATGGGGTTCCATTGTGGATCACACAATATACAAAGGCTTTCCAGCAGTACAAAACCAAGAGACCAATACAACTGGAAAAGCAGGAGGGATAATAGTAAATTAAATGGTATTTTATTCCGTAAAACCGATAAAAATTAGCACTTCACAAATAAAAAATGCATTTTTGTCCGAGTACCTCCCAGACTTCATTAGATAAATTCAAAATGAAAGTGAACACCCTTTATATACCATCAGTGGGATGTTACACAGGAATTGACAAAACATGATAAAGGGACTGTGAAGCCAGATGAAATTATTTGCCAGTTGGGTAAGGATTTGGTTGTTGTGAGGGTATCATTAGCAGAAAATCATGTAGCGAAATCCAGTGCAGCAGCAGTTAAACAAGATAAAACAGGTACTAATCCATTTTTGGGGCAGGGGCATTCAAACTTCTCCTATTATGAAGATTTTGAAAATAAAATGGAATCAGTCATTGACATATATTATCCCTGGGATAATATCACACCATTGGGTTTCTCCTATTACTAATGTGTGAGCATTTACTCATGTTGGGAAGGAAAACGATTGTGATATGGTATTTGAGACAGTAACCACAGCAGAACTGTTTTGCAACTCTGCACTTTAAAACTACTCTTCATGTCATGGGCACAGTATCATTTTCATGGTATTAACATGAACTTTAAAAGAAAAGTATGAGTACAATTTTGGATGGCAGAAAAAACATGCTTCAAACTAATTTTTCAAGTATGTGTCTAACTGATTGTAATATATATATATATATATATATATATATATATATATATATATATATATAAATGGTTCACGCTATAATCACGAAATCCTGAAATATCAAATTTCAGAATCTCGAGATCATAAATCCGAAACCTTAAAATCCCGAAACCCCAAAAGTGCGAATTTCAAAATCATGAATCCTACACTAAACATACACCACACACATACACACACCTTCCCCCCACACAGAAACACACAAACCTACACTACATACAAGCAAGGGGGCAAGCCCCTCTGCACCCCCCCACTTAAATATACTAACTCCAAGATCACACTACGCAGACAAACACACGAAAATACCACCATACAAGCTA
Organism: Protopterus annectens; assembly: GCF_019279795.1. NCBI lineage: Eukaryota > Metazoa > Chordata > Ceratodontiformes > Protopteridae > Protopterus > Protopterus annectens. The sequence continues at coordinate 1,785,303,729 of NC_056737.1, read as the reverse complement.
CAGTCCCCTCACACACGCACATCACAGTCACAAAACACACTGACACATACTAAAGCCCCTAAACAAAACCCTTAAACATAAATACTTACCTAAACTTCCAGCTATCCATTCACAAACTGCAACACCAGAAGCACTAACTCAAAATCTCTGGACTTTGGGATTTTGAAATTCACGCTTCTGAGGTTTCAGAATTTTGAGCTTTCGGCTTTATAATCTCAGGATTCTGAAATTCGATATTTCAGAATTTCAGGATTATAACGTGTTCCTATATATATATATATATATATATATATACGGTTCCCATTCAGAAGCCTGAAACATCATAAGCCAGAAAATCAAAATCCTGAAACCAAAAGCCTGAAAATTCAGAATCCTGAAAACTCAAAATCCTGAAAGACCAAAATCCTGAAAGACCAAAATCCTGAAACTCAAAATCCTGAAAACACAAATAATGCTAATATGTCACTATAAAGACACTAATATCTACCAACTGACTCTGACCCTTACCCTAACCCTAAGGTCCGTCACTATCGCACACTCACCTGACCCGCGCCCTAAACCTAACTCACTTAAACCGCCCCTAACCCCAATATTTGTCACTATTGCATACATGCCTAACCTGCGCCCTAACCCTAACTCACTTCAACCGCCCCTAACCCTAAAATAAAACCAACCGCACACTTACCTGACCCCAACGCATGACCTAACACCACAGGGCTAACAATAGCAAAGCCACAATGACATCAGTATGTCTATTTTGTGTTTTCAGGATTTTGAGTTTCAGGATTTTGGTCTTTCAGGATTTTGGGCTTTCAGGATTTTGAGTTTTCAGGATTCTGAATTTTCAGGCTTTGGTTTCAGGATTTTGATTTTCAGGCTTATGATGTTTCAGGCTTGTGAATGGGAACCATATATATATATATATATATATATATATATATATATATATATATATATATATATATATATATATATATATATATATATATACATATTCACTCACACATGCACACATGTATATATATATATATATATATATATATATGTGTGTGTGTGTGTGTGTGTGTGTGTGTGTGTGTGTGTGTGTGTGTGTGATGACAGGCAGATCTGGAATGGTGCTTGGGAAATTTGGGTTATACTTAAAATTGCAGAGGGAAAGTAAAGCATATTCTGAGTGTGGTTAATGTGGTAGGATATAAAGTTTATGCTGCAAATGGGAATCAACCAAAAACTTTTTTTGTATTGTGGACACAGTGAGCATTTGAAACAAAAATGTTACAAAAGGAAATATCTGCAACGTGGAGAATTAGGCCATGAAAAAATGAATAGTGAACATTTTTGTATGAACTGTAGAATCACCGATTATTATGTTTTTGTTTGTTTTATTGTCTAGCAATTAAAAACACAAAAGAAAGTGAATTAAGACCAGCTACTTGTAAAGTAGTAAAAAATATTTATTCTGTTTCAATTTCTCATCCTGAGGCAGATCTAATTAGTATAAAGAATGATGAAAGGGAGGAAGCATCAACTAGTAATATATGTTCTGAGGATGATGATGAGCCAAGGATGAGGAAACAATTGGAGTACTGGAAGCAGATATAAGGGATGGCATTAAAGAAAAATACTGCTATAGGAAAAATAAAATTAAGACATGGGGCAAAAAACAGACTACAAAAAAAAAGAATGGATAATCTACTGATACTGTGAATGTAAACAGCATTAATAATGGATATAGAAGAGTTTCAATTCAAGATGCCTGTACCAAATTAAAGCAGATGCTACATGTTTACTGCACATTCTATATTTAATGGATATACAAAAATAAGGCAGAGGAATTATGAGTAACAAATCTTGTATAGAGTTTTGGGGGAAAAACTATGTTCAGGGTTGGTAATATTGTCATATAATGACTTTGTAGCATTAAATGTGCCAATTAGCATTCCTGGCAGATGAATTGTGTGTAAAAGTTTTACTTCATTAGGTGTGATATGCTTTATAAATAGGTTATCCACCAACAAATCTAATTGATAGTGAAGAATTGTTTAAACTGTTACAATCATTTACTGTTGTCAAGAAATCAGCTATTATGGTAGGTGACTGAAGTAATTATATCAGAAAAATGCAAACAAAAAGTATATGGAGATACAGAAAAATGAAAGATATGCTACATTATAGTAAACGTATTTTGTTTACTCTAATAAAATAAATGTATTATTGTGAACTGGAAAGACAATGGGCAGTGCTAGCAAAAGAAAGAATGCACACCTTATTGACTGTTGTATAAGGTCCTTAAAAAATAAGTTTTTCTATTACTTTGTAAACAAGAAAAAGAGGAAATTTGTGTGGTACATAGTATAAAGGCTATGGATGGGAATGGTCTAACTTCCCAAAGGAGACATAACTGTTGTTGAAAATTATGTTGGATGCATGTTCGAAAAAAAAGCAGTGCCAAGAAGGTTTTAGATAGTTAAGACATTAAATGAAATAAATAATAAATTGTTAATGAAGAAGATATCTTTGATGGAATTAGTGAATGATTACCTTTGTGTTTGCACTGCTACATCCTCTGAGTGAAATGAGTGTGAGAATTTAATGCCGCAGTGAGTTTTACACCAATGTATTGTATTGTGCAAGTCATCAGAGCACATTTTGATACTTTTTTGCAGTATTCTTTATTCTAGTGTAACTGTGGACTCGGTATATATAATTTTGGGGGTGCAGGGATTTTAACCCTATGCAAAAAATATTTTTTTGTGCTTTTGAAGGTTTTCACTATTTTTGCTATGTAATTCACAATGAGGAAACTGTGAGCCAAAGAATAATTTCTCACATCCATATAGTGAAACTGGAATTAAATTCAGTATTTTTAAAAGTGAAAGATGTGATATTTTCAGGTCTGGATTGAATTTTTCTATTTATTTTATAAAAACATGACTATCCAACAAAAAAAAAATTGTAAATGTCTAAAATGAATGGTTGACATATGGAATAAAATCTGAACTTGTATGTGAAGGAATATTTACAAAAAGGGTGATGAACGTGATATTGCAAATTAGAGACAACCCTAACTAACACAGATTACAAATTATTTTGTAAAATTTTACAGCTAAGGTTTAGTAAAGTTTGTTTTCCCCAGAAAATACAAGAAGGTATTTTTAGCATAAAGGAAAAAAGACAGTAAAGATAGCACATGTTATTAGCAAATAATCTATTTAAATTATTGAGATATAGTGCTTTCTTGCAATGTGAAAATAACTTTGACAGAGTGAGACATGATAAACCAAAACATGGGGAAATATCGGAACTAATTCAAAGCACAGACTTTAAAGCAATTAAATCCAATAAACCACAGAGGTCAAGAAACAATTCTTATTATCACAGACGTCTTCAGAAAAAAATCTTTGTATAAGTTTGCAACCACTTTTTAAAGTTTATGTTAATAGTCACATAAATCCAAATCTTATTATCTAAAAACCATAAAAATACAGTGAAACATTAAAAAAAACAGACAAATAACAAAAAAAAATGTTTTATACATATATATATATATATATATATATATATATATATATATATATATATATATATTTAGTTCCACTTCATATAATCGAAAGCTCATAACATCTAAACTCAAAACATCAAGACCCTAATATCTAAACCTCATAACATCTAAAACTCATAACATCGAATCTCACAACATTGAAAACTACAAAACAAATATAAATAGCATCCCACGCAATTTTTACTATAGTTATGCAGGGGGGGCAAGCCCCCCTGCACCCCCCACACCCCCGTAAATTAAATATACCAATTCCAAGATCGCACTACAGTGAGGAAAAATTCAATTTCCTAACCTTACTGTATCATGAACAGCATAAAGAATGTACACAGAATGTCTAAATCACCACCTGTATGGCCCAAACACATGTACACAGCGGCATAATAAACACTATATACAGATTAACAGAATAAACTATAACATTCACATGTTTGATGATACACTACTCAATTTTATTCATTTTCAATGTTGTAAGATTTGATTGTATTGTTATGGTCTTGATGTTTTGAGTTTAGATGTTATGAACTTCCGATTATATGAAGTGGAACCATATATATATATATATATATATATATATATATATATATATATATATATATACACACACACACACACAGAAAAAGATCTAGATATAAATATAGATAGATTTAAAATGTATCTGAATTTTACATTTCTGAAGCCTAATTAACTATTAAAATGAATCAGGTAACATGTTAGCAAATCTGAACACATAATCTTGAAAATAACAAACCAAACTAATCTCAAATAAGATGAACTAAAAAAATGTATTACATATTATAGATGGTCCTGTATTTAAATAAACAACTAAGTATTATGCCTTTTTTTAAACTGGGTAAACATTTACATGAAATTTACCTTGCCACCATAACTGCTCATACTAAAAATATTTCACTATTTCCCATTAAATGGCCAATTGTAATTTTTTCCTAACACCATAACTGCAAGCTTACAAACACTGGGGAAACTTGGGACATAATTTTCTAAAGTGCTACTGTGGTTCTTAAGGAATATAAGTACTCATAAATGCACTTCCTCAATGAAATCTCATTTTTGCCAATATAAAATGTTTCACATGAGGTGCAAAGAGCCATGTTAACAACAATTTTCATCCCACAATTAGCTTCATGAGAAGCTTCATGCTGTTATTAAATAATCAAAAAAATTACCATTTTCAATGGAATTATTAATAAACCAACATTGACTGCAACTGTTATAGAAACTGGAATTACCAATTGTGGAATCTTCCAAATTGTTTTTAAAATTCTGTCCCCTTTATAAATACATCTACAGGAGGATCCCACCTACAGTTGCATATTGTCAAAGTGAGTAAGTGCCCCCATGTGAATCTATAATATATTTTTTTTATTTTCGATTTTATTTTAGACATAGCATTAGAATATGTAAAAATCATGCATTTTTGAATTTTTTTCTTTTAATTAAAATTTCATGGGATTTATTAACCCTCCATTTAAAGTGGAAGCAATTGTAACTTTTTTGCTTAAACCATGCCGTTTGATATTGTCCAATAAAAAAGTGGATATCCACTTTCCAAGAAAAATTTTATAATGAAATTCATTTTATAGTGGAAATCAGTGTCCTCAGAAACTATCCTTGGCATCTGTTTCATTTGTCCTTTAACTATACTTATTTTTTGGTTGTATGGATGACAACAATGGTAATGAAAATAATTGTTAGAACATGTATCCTTACCATATAAATTAGAAACAAAACAATTCAAAAATTCATTCTTGGACACTGTTATATCCAAAAAGTCAATACTGGAATCAGATCAGATGGAAGTAAACATCAAAAAGTTAATACTTTTCTCTTAGACAAAAAGACTGGAGACAAATATCAATATCACCAAGATATTCTACTAAATCATGGAGAGATAGAACATTTCGTTGAAAGACTAGCCATACATAGTTCTACACTCCAGAAAGACTAAAATATTTCCACAGACTAGTGGGAACTGTTGGAGATGTGAAGAAGAGAAAAGAGTCATATGCAAAAATATATTCTGGGAGTGTGAAGAGATTCAGCAAGCCAAATTAGAACTAAAAATTATAATTACAGAAATTGGGTAGAGGCTGAATGTTAAAAAAATGACTTGTTTCTTTTAAAATTGAGTAAGAAATGATGAGCAAAGTAAAACAATGGGGTGGAAAGACAACAGGCAGGGTAAGAATGTACATTTCTGTTCAAGAAATTAACTGTATTGGAAAGTATAGAACTTTGAAGAGAGCAACATTTGGAAGTGCAAGGAAGTTATTTCTGTATATACCATGGGAAATATTATGGAAGACTGTATTAAAAATAAATACTTGAGAAAAAAGTTAGCACTTTTATTTAAAAAGGCTCAAAATTCATCCAATAATATTTGTGTACCCTTCCATAATATAAATCCATCCATCCAGGTATTTAAGGTAGGTGTCTCCATATTTGGCATAAAAGAAAGGAAACAGTACATTCAGCTCCCAAAAAGGTAAAACCAAAACAGCACAAACAGGGGCAGAGGCAGCCCTCATTGCTACTTGTTTGATTTGAAATCAGTGTTTCCCTTGGAAAAATGAACTTTTTTTGTTTAATACTAGTCATAAAGCTTCCCTCAAAATGCAAATATCTGAGCTGTAAATCGTAGCAAAACTAAAACTTATCTCATCTAACCTATTCAGTCCCATATCACTAGGGATGACAGAAAACAGATCATTTATATCTAAAGTAATTTTTTTGTTAAAACATTCCTGGTATTTATTATCCCTCCTTTTAAGTGGGAACAACTCTACCTTTTCTTGCTTAAACCAATCATTGTTTGATATTCTCCAGAAACAAAAGTGGATACCCACTTTCCAATAATAATTTTATAATGAAATTGATATGAGAAAAGTGCTAAGAGTTTCATAGGATATGAGAATGTTTTTCCAAATATTGAATCAATTTCCTATCCCCAAATTTAGCAAGGGTTTCTGTTTTTGAGCAATGTGCAGCTATAATAGGTCTATATGAGGATTCAAGAGCACTCTTCTGTATTTTAGGGATCCCAAAAATTGTTTGGATCCTAGGTTTTGTAACTTCTAAAAAATATATATAACCCCTATCAATTTTCCCTTTTAACAACAGATCTTCAATTTTCTAATAAAACATAAATTTCCTTGAGTGAAACATTCTCATAAAAGCCATCCTTGTTTAACAGTTCCACCATTTTAGCAACATATTCAAGGTGTGTCGTCAAATTATCCCCCTCCCCCCATGGCTCCAATTCATCATCCTTAAAGATCTAGCCACACAACGCTCCTTTAATAATAATCATGCACTTGTGAAATAAATATAAAATACTGACTAAAATAATCCAAATATTGCTTCCTCAGGTAAGTTTTGCACATTTTTTTTCAAACAGAGATAAAACAGGGTTTACTGAGGGTTTAATGTACTTTTCCTAAGAAGGGAATTGCTTGAGAAAGTCCAGTAGTCAAACTTAAATGATAAAACAAAATTCAACTTGTAAACAAATGATTTTAGCTCCAATACCATATTGACAAAATCAAATCTGTCTCAAGCGGCAAAGGTTAAACCCCTCTCAAATAACCAATGATGCACAGCTGTAACAGGTGTGTCAGTATAACTGAAAATTTTAAAATTATTCACATTGGTAATATGAACAGTACCTGATAGACAAAAAGGCAATTTAATCACACTGGTCCTTTTGGCAATCTCTCCCATGTCCTTTCCTTGATAGGTTCTTGTTCTTCTTCACCAGTCTCCCTGGTGATTCCTGCTTTTCATGAGCCGTGGAACACAAAGGTCTATTACCCGATCCACTTAAGGTGGTAAAGGTAGAAACATTGCCAGAATTGCAGATTCCAATAGGTACTTTTTAATAAGATCTATAGAATTAAAATCATGTTTCCTGTCAATATCTTCCTTGGTAATAGAAAGACTGGTCTGAATCAAAAATAAGATCTTGAGTGACAGAACTGTTCAGCAAAAGTAATTAATTATTTATAATCGATTAACAATCATTATCCTTGATAATAAGCACCACCAAATCAAAACCAGTTTGGTAAAATAGCTTAATTAACTCCTGATGTTAAGGGGGATCTTTAACTAATCTGTCAGGAATCGGATATTTCCAGTCCCATAAACTTCCTATGGTGCCATGTTTAAAAAAATTGAATGTGAAGGTATCAGAGGAATCTAAGAATCATAAATCAGGAAAGGACTATGTATCTCATGAATAACATAGTACAAAATATAACAAATGGAGATAGTGACAAGTGCTATGATTTTAATCCGATGGACTAAAATGGAGAAAATAGATGAGGTGATCAACTCTTTAAGCTATGTGAATGCCCTTCCATGAACTGGATGGTCTGAAGTTGCAATCTAATGCTAGCACATGCAGACTGTCTTAACACCTTTAACTGGTTGGCTGTGGATTGCCACTTAAACCCATCAGGGACACCAGTGTAGTTAAGATCAGCTTATGTTTCATTGTTTGGGTCTTATTTAACACACCATAATGGACATTCACTTACATGGAGGCAATCTAAACAGGTAGAAATCATTATGTTACGATTGTAGAGAAGGAAGGAAAGACTTAATGTTTGGGCAGGGGCTGTACTTTTCATTCTTCCAGTTCTTGCCTGACCAGCTGCATGATGTATAAGGATTACTGCTTGATTTTAATTTTTCTAAAGTTGTATACTTCATTAAGGAAATTCTAGGTTAGCTTAAATTCTGACACCATAGCATAACAACAGCACTCAATTTTTTTTATCTAGTCTGGGAACCTCATTTCAGTGTTGAATGGTGCTTTTGGACAAGCAACATGCAAATGGAAGTGTGAAGCATGTTACAGAGCTATCATGGAATGTGAAGGGTATCTTGACAACCATTAAAACAGCAGCAGCAGTGTTAAAATATTTGGCCAAGCAGAAGGCTTGTATTATTTTACTGCAGGCAGCTAATGTAAAAAAATTGTCTGTACAGAAGACATTTGCAAGGTGGTCAGGACAGAAATTTTTCTCCTGTGCCTCCTCCTCCTCCTGCTTCTCCTCCAAGAGATGGATGTCAGTATTGCTTGATACAAATCTTCTCTGGGTAACAGAATATGGTTACATGGACTATGTGGAGAGATGGATCATTTTAAAGGCAAGAATAGATTGGGGCTCAGTTATTTTGGCCAATATATATATATATATATATATATATATATATATATATATATATATATATATATATATATATATATATATATATATATATATATATATACATATATATATATATAGTACCAATGAAGATAATTCTGCTTAACACAATTTGGAGCACAACTAAGGGAAGGTTTCTGTTCAACACATGTTCTAATCTTTGGATGGGATTTTAATATAGTGGGTGACAGTGTGATAGACAGAGTTCCAAGTGGTTGTATTCGGTTATCCAAAGTCATTAAGCTTTTGCACATATATTTAGAGGAACTTGAACTACATGATGTGTTGTGAATCTTCCATCCCACTGTGGTTTAATAGGGTCTATATTGAATGTTTGAACATTCATAATTCTGAGTATCATATTGTCGACACCATATGATCAGATTTTTGAATGTTCGAACGTTGTAACGGAGATCGCCGCACAGCACAGAATGGGAAGATTTCCCTTTTTGCACTGTAGTGCAATCTTGAAGTTGATATATTTAAAGAGTGGGGGGTGAGGGGGGTACAGCTCCCCCACGTGGGGGGTGCAGTGGGGCTTGCCCCCCTGCTTAAAACGTTCAGGTAGGTGTTTTGTGTAGTTATTTTTTTTTATTAGATAATCGAACTTTTGAAAGTTCGATCATATGGTGTTGACCATATGACAGTTGAACTTTCAAACATTCATTTAGCTAATATAGACACGTTTAATATACTCATCAGACTTCTAGTTTAGTCAGCAGTTAGAATTTTGGTTACTGACTAAATTGGTACTTTCACTAGCACTTAGCACTGATATCCAGCCAACTCCTTTTTTGCACATGCATTGGTGGAGCTTAGACTTTTGACTAAAAGGTAGGCCCTGAGAGATTTCACTGGAAATTCGATCCTTTGCTATTACAAGACAATGTGATCAGGCAGACATTGGCTCCGAAAACTGAAACAATCTAGAAAGCATATTCATGGCAGGCAGGTGACATCTTTGGAAAAAGTGAACTTTTCAAATACCAGTGCAGACTGTTTGTAATGGAAGTTGTGGATGAATGAAAAAGAAGGAAGGATAATAAAGTTATGAGTCTTGAGTGGCAGTTGCAGAAATTACACCATACTTGCAACAAGCTGAAATCCAAGAATAAAGAAATCTTAGGGAGAATGAGGAGGGGGAAACAACAAATATGTCAAATACATTATGGGAAGGTGCAGGAAAAGTGGGAAAGAAAGAAATTCTTACATTGGGCTAAAGGTATCACATCAAACAGGCTTATATCTTGGAAGTGCAAGGAGCATATTAAGGCTGTATCTATCATAGCCACCAAGGACAAAACTGGCATGATCAGAATAGATTTAAAACAGATAAATGCGATCTTGGGTTGGGATTATGCTTCCGCTGCTTTGCCTCTTGCAACACCTTAGCTGAGTTACAGGTATTAATGGCAGAGATACCTAGACCCGCTAACATGATTTGAATCAGTAAGTGCTCAGGATGACCCAATCTCATTTGTGGAAGTGATGAAAACTATTGGGTTTTAGCAAAAGCGATTATAAGTCATTCATATATCACTTAGGAGAGTCACTCCTGACCCTGTTTCAGCAGGCAATCAAGGACAAGGGCTTTTCCTCCACTTGCATGCAATCAAAAGTTATAACATTCCCTAAATCCCAAACAGACCCTTTAGAACATAGAAATTGCAGACCTTTCTCTCTCTCTCTCTCTAATTTTTGCAAAGATTCTGGCTGTGAGGCTAGAAGGAATTATCGATACATTAATACATTATATTCATCTGGGATTTTTGAAGGGTAGAGGGGCTACAAAGGTAAGATGTGGATAAATGTGCAAAAGGCTATCTTGAACCTAGGAACAAGAGCTTGGTTGATAGACTTCTAATACCAATCAGCAAATTAGACTGGTCATTCATCTTAGTGGTGTCAGAATCCTATAATATACTACAGAAGTTCATAGGTTCATAGATGTGTACTAAGCTAATGGTCCTGGAGCCTTTACAAGCCTAGCCCATAGAAGTGCTCTGGCATTGTGCAGTCCAACGATAGTTCCCAGTGCCTCTATCAAGCAGAGCCACTGGAGAGATCCCCGGGTGAATTTTCTATTACCCATTCACTCATCAAGATTTCTCTTGAAGAGGGACAGCGAGGTACTCTGCTTGACATGTATGGGAAGCCTATTCCAGTGCATGGGCAGTCTCTTGGTGAGGAACATGCCCCTCCAGCATGTTCTGTTGATTGTGGTAATGAGGCTGAGGTCTCTGGAGTGTATGGTGTGGAGGGATTGGGATTTCCTTAGATGTAGCATTTCTAACAGAGGTGGGTCAGACATGGCTTTGTAAGTCAAGCAAAGATCGCCTCCAAATAGGTGATATGAGACAGAGAATAGCTGGAGTCTTTTTAGTCTGTCTGTGTAGGACATGTGTGTAATGCCTAGGATCCTATTCGTGAGGTACTTCTGAGGCCTCTCCAGCTGTTGCAGGTGTCTAGTGAGGTACATGCCAAATAGGGCATTATACTCAATGATTGGTCTAAAGAAGGAAGAGTAGAGAGAGATGATGACCTCTTTCTTCTTGGATTCAAAACCCTTGGTAATGAGATGTGCCACACCACATAGAAGGACCTTCTGACCACAGTGGCAATGTGGTAGTCAAAGGAGAGGTGCTGTAAACCTGCATCCCCAGACCTCTTATCATGCCTTCAATGTTCATTGGGCTCCCATCAATGTGGTAATTAGTGGGAACTGAGTTTTTACCAAAGGGGATAACGACACATTTTTTGGCATTAAGCTTAAGGCCATGGTTTCGACACCAGTCATTGGTCTCAATGAGGCCTTTCTGTAGGATGTCTGCATCACTTGGGCAGTTAATAATGGCTCCCAGCTTACAGTCGTCTGCGAATTTGGTCAGCCAGAGTCCCTTTGTGTTGGTCTGGACTTCTGAGAAGTAGATGCCGAACAGTAGAGGACCCAGGACCGATCGCTGTGGGACTTACTTGTGACTGGTCGGCAGTCTGACTTGGAGTCTACTACTTTCACACTGTGTGTTCTATCTGTGAGCCAATTTGCAACCCACCTAGGGATATAGGAGTTGATGCCTAGTTTGGTGAGTTTGTCAATAATTCCTGAGTGAGGAATGGTATCAAAGTCTTTGGCCAGATCAAGGTAGGCTGTATGCACTACCTTACCTTCATCCACAGCCCTGATGACTGACTCAAAGAAGTCAACCAGGTTGAGTAGGCATGATCTCCCTTTCACAAAGCTGAATTGTGTGGGGTCTAGAGTCTGGATATTCCCTATATCTTTGTTAATCAGGTCCATGATGATGTGCTCCATAGCTTTGCATATCAGACTTGTCAGGCTAAAGGGGCGATAATTCCCAGGGTCTGTAGTTGCTCCCCCTTTATGGAGAGGGATGACTGTAGCAGAGCACCATTCGGTAGGGACAAAGCCTGAGGTGAGGCCGTAACTGAACAGGGCACACAGATGTGGTGCCAGTTCGCTTTGTAGTTCATGTAGAACAAAGCCAGGGATATTATCAGGTCCCATGGAAGCAGTATTCTTGGCCTTGGACAATGCAGCTTTAACCTGTGCTGCACTAATGCTGGGTGCCTGGCATTCTTCTGGTGTTGTGATTGGTCCTTTGGGGGGGAGAGAGGTGTAAAGTTGGCACTGAATCTGTTGGCCAGTATGTTGGCTCTGTATAGGAGGTGCCATTGTGCAGTAACTCAGAGCAAATCTGGGTATTACCATGGAGGTTCTTGATATAACTATACAAGACTCTGTGATTGTTTTTAGTGTCCACTGCAATTCTGCCTTCATAGCTGGCTTTAGAGGATTTGATGAGGGATCTCAACTTTTTGTTAAGGCTAATAAGGGAGTTTTTCCAGTCTTGGGACTTCACTTTTTTCTGCAACAGTTTCTTCCTTCTGTTGTAGAGTTTATTAATGGCAGGGGACCACCAGATTGGCTTCCTTTTTTGGAGGAGACAGTCTTGGTTCTGTTAGGTATGGATAGTTCCATGCATTTATGTACATGTTCGTACATTGCATTAGTGTATGATTCAGCAGTCAAGCAGCTATTTTCAGGGCATGGGTGTTGAGAAGTTAGCCATCTCAGTTTTTAGGAGCTCAAAATCAGCTTTTTAGAAGTTTTTCAAGGTAGTTCCCTTTCCGGTGGGTGTGGGTGAGATGTGGATTTCCATGGTGATTAGTTTATGGTCAGATCTGACCAGGGAGGGATTGACTACTGGTCTAGAGGAATGGTCGCCCATGTTAATAATAACTAGGTCAAGGATGTTGCTTCCTCTAGTGGGGGTCAGAATGAACTGGTCCAGTGCACTGGAACTGATGAATTCCAGGAAGTATTGGGCCAGTGTATTGGTGCTTGAGTAATTCTCCTAGTTCATGGAGGGGTAGTTGAAGTCTCCTAGTATGAGAGTGTTGGGTTGGACCTTGATAGATTCCAGGGTGCTTAGGAACATGACATGAGAGTCTAGGGGCATAGTTGGGGACCTATAGGTTCATAGGTATGTACTAGGCTATTGACCCTAGGGCCTATATATGCATAGCCAAATGGTACCCTGACTTTTGCCACCCAAGAAAATTATTTTCCTGTGCCCCTGTCAAGCAGAGCCACAGAAGTGACACCTGGGGTGGATTTCCTATCTCCCATCCAATCATCAAGATTGTTCTTGAAGAGTGCTAATGAGGAGCTTTGTTTGATATAAATAGATAGTTTGTGCCAAAGTATGGGAAGTCTCTGGGACAGGAATCTATCCCTCCAGCATGTTCTGTTTACTGTGGTGACAAGGTTTAGGTCCCTAGAGCATGTAGCTTGGAGGGATTGGGATTTCTTTAAGTGGAGCATGTCCTACAGCTCTGGGGTTGACATAGCTTTGTATGTTAGGCAGAGATCACCTCTGAGTACCTGAAGTATCTCAGATACATTATGCTGGGCTACTAGTCTGGAGGTGTGCATATCCTTTGTGAATATGAAGACACCACCACCTATGGAGCTACAGTCCATATTTCAGGGCCGAAAGGTGTGGAATGAGTTATAGCCTGGTAGTGCAGAGGTGCTTTCTGTCACTTTAAACAAGGTCTCCGTTCCAACACAAATTTCGATGTTCTCCATTTTGAGGAGTTCTTTGAGCGACTGCATCTTGAGATTTAGACTTCTAGTGCTGAGCAGCATGACCCTCAGATTGCATTTATTTATAGGTGTTATGGTGGTAATTTGGTCTTTGGAAAACTGCCTAAAAAAGGCACTATAGGGGTGGCAAGTGCCTTAGCCAGTACCTGGAAACCCAGGGGTGACAGATACAGGCCATCTCTGGCAAAGCATTGAGGTCTGTCAATCATGTCATCCCAAGCAGACAGATACTGGATCCCCTTAGAATGACACCAGAAACTTAGCCAATTCCTGATGTTTGTACTGCAGTATCATTCTGGGTGACAGTAGGATACTGCTCAGGGCCAGGGTCATACCTGCCTTGGCCACATAATCTGAGAGCTCCACCATGTCTCTGTTCATGTAGTCCAGGGAGCTGTGTCTCAGGTCATTCACACACACATGGACAATGACAGAGTCATACTTGTACTTGTTGTGAAGTGACCTGAGTGCGTGTGTTATGTGTCAGATTCTGGCACCTGATAGACTACTGACTGTTACCTTCTCCTAATTGAGTGGGACATCTGTGTGCCTCACTATTGAGCCATTTATGATTAGTATATTTGGGAAGGTGTTTAGCCATAGGGGCTTAGGTTGAGGGGCACACTGTGGAGGTGAGCTGTATGTCCTGTGGTTTGTGCTGTGCTGTGGGGGTCGAGTGCATTTCTGTCTTGGAGGTCTCTGCTGTTTGGGTAAACTTCTATTGAGAGCCTCCATGAAGGTGGGTGTGTGGTTTGTGTTTTTATGTGAGAGATGTGATGGTGGGTGTTCTGGAGAGCTATGTGTTCCATGTGGTGTGGTGCAGGTGTTGACCTTCTCCTCTTGATCAGCTAGTCCGGTCTTGGCTGGAGAGTGCGTAGCTTCCAATTTGGTGATATAAGTGCATCTCTCACAAGTCTGAGTGTTGGGAGGTAAGAGGAGAGGGTTGTCTGTGTACATGAGGCAGTTGCTACACTGCCTCAGAATGCCCAAGTGCAGCAGGTTAATAGGCGAAAGCATACGGAACTGCCCTTTAATCATGCCAGGAGGGGTGGTAATAACTACTAAGTACTGGAGCTATTTCCATGAAGAACAACTTGTGCTGATGTCACTTAGGTGTGCTACAATAATTGCTACAAAAACCCGTTGAAGTACAAAGTGACTAAGCTATTTGAAGTGCAAGAGAGAAAGAACTAACAAGATTCAAAGGAAAAACTGAAGAGCAGATTTTCTGGCACCAGTTAACAGTTTACCTCAGCTCGGCACCGCAAGGTGGAGCTTAAAGAAGTATAATCCCATGCAAATGCGAACTTTTAAACCAGAAAGTTGAAAGGGATGGAAAAACTGTCCAAACAGCCAACAAACTACAATTTCTGGGACAGAATGTACTCCTCCTGTGGTAGATAGGCTACCTAGTACTTACCACGCCCACTGATAAACTAGATGGCTTCCCTTCAACTCAGAAAGGCTTGGGTGGCTCAGAAGCTTATAAACAGTCCTGGATACAACAAATCTGTATTTGGTCTAGACTAGTTATAAGAAAGGCGGGAAACAACCGCAAAAGCAGGCCTTTAAACCAGAAAGTTGAAAGGGGATGGAAAAACTGCCCAAACGGCCAATAAACTACAATTTCTGGGCCAGAAACCACTCCCCTTGTGGAAAATAGGCTGCCTAGAGCTTAACACTCCCACTGATAAACTAGAAGGCTTCCTTCCAACACAGAAAGGCTTGGGAGGGCAGTGGCTCAGAAGCTTAAAAACAATCCAGGATGCAGCAAATCTGTATCTGGACTAGGCTAGTTACAGAAAAGGCGGGAAACAAGCTTAGAACTTTTTTTGTTTATTTTTTTTTTACAGAAAAGCAGCTAAAACAGCAGTAAAAAATGATTCAAATGCAGTGCAAGCTAGCACACTTGAGTGTGTAGCAATATTAAAGCAAATACAGTTTAAATAAATGCAATTAAATTAAAAAATGAGTTAAAACAAGTGCAGAAAGCAGTAAATTAGGAAATCAGCTCTGTACAAATTCACAGAAATGCAGTGCTCTGAATACTTGGTGGACTTAGGGAGAGCTGGGTTTGATGAGGGTTTGTCCACAAAAACCCTAAATGTAAAATAATTCGCCTGAAGCACAAGTGCTAAAAGCATAGAATAGTAGACAAATTTAATCAGGCTACTAATAAGCAGTAATACATGCAGAATAAGAGGAATTAAGAGCATACAGAACAGCAAACTAAGGTAACAAAGAAGGTAGAAGACAGTTACAGTACGAGCAACTGAATAAAGTAATTTTTTTTCTAGTGGAGAGGGATGGAATACAGCACAATTAAGAGACTACAGGGGTTGTCCTTCCCAAATGCTCTCTCTGTACATGGTGGATAGAGCTGAAGAGATGGGACTGCTAGGAGTGTCTGAAATCAAAATATGATCTCACTGTACTTAGTTGAGTGAGCAAATGAGATGGACCCAGGAGAAGTGTTCAAACACAAATTTGCAGGAGGGACAGACAATTCCAAAGCCACCAAGATTAACACAACAACAACAACAACAGGGAGAGTGAGTGGGAAACTAATTGCAGAGAGACAGAAAGACCACAATATTCAATGAAACAAATTAAATAAACAGAAAAATAAAATGTAGAATGCAGTACTGTCTGTAACACTGCAAGTTTATACTTAGCTTGTAATACAGTTGATTGCAGGTAGATATCTGCCAGAAAACAGCTCAGATATTGAGCAGAAATAAATTCACAGATATGTGACTAACACTTATAAGCGCAGAGAAACCCTCTAGGCTGAGAGTTAAACACCGAATATCAAAGAAGTGAAAACAACAATAACCCCCAATGAAACCAGTGTGCTATACTTGTAGCAAGCTAACTGCAGAGAGACAGAGAGACCACAATATTCAGTGAAACAAATAAACATAAAAATAAAATGCAATACTATCTGTAACACTGCAAGTTTATACTTAACTCAGCTTGTAATACAGTTGATTGCAGGTAGATAGCAGCCAGCCAAACAGCTCATATATTGAGCAGAAAAGTTCATAGAATGTGTTAAATTATTATATGTCAATCCCACAGCTAAGCTAGAAACTAATAGTATTCTTTCTGGCTCCCTCATTAGACTAATAATTGAGTATAATGCCTCATTTGGGATGTACCTCTCCAAACATCTGCAACAAATGGAGAGGCCACTAAAATACCTCACAAAGAGAATCCATGTCTTCCAACACCTGTCCTATGCAGACAGGCTCAAATCACTATCAATCTACTCGGTATAGTACAGATTGCTCATGGGTGATCTGTGTCTCACCTACAAGGCAATCTCAGACCCTGCCCTACTAAAGCTGCTCCATATCCATAAGTCTAACTCCTTATGCACTACTCACTCAAAACATCTGAATCTAATATGCGACATCAACAAAACCTGCTGGAGAGAGAAGTTTGTCTCCCAGAAGCTGTCCCATCTCTGGAATAGACTTCCCATACACATCAAACAGAGCACCTTGCTGACCCTCTTCAATTGCAACATTAATGAGTGGATTGGAAACCACAAATTTGTCCCAGGGGTTCCACCTGTGTCCCTCATTGACTGGGGTGACAGGTGCTGACAAGTTTTTTGGGGGGATAAACTCTTGGCTAGGCGTGTAAGGACCCCAGGGCCACTGGCCTAGTAACCTCCTGTGATCCTATGATGTGATCTTAATGAATAGAGGTACATGGGAGGATTGCCCATTATCCTCCTCTGTTGTTCATTCTGGCCATGCCAGTTATTGACAGGTACCTGACATAAATTCTCTGGATTTAATATTGCTATCGCACATAGTGTGACACCCCCCCCCCCACACCCAGTGCTTGGTTTGTTGATGACTATGTCATCTAAATGGATTATCTGGGAAACAATTGCATCCTATTCTTGAGATGTTGGACTGCACTGATCTGGTTTCTAGTTCCTTGCTAAATCATGCCAAGTGTATATTGATGCATTTTGCATTTCTACTAAATATGAGACTAGAAAGAGATTTTGTCCCATATCGTGTTCGGATAGCAAGTAAAGTTCATTATCTTGGAATTACCTTGGATATTTCCCCATCAACGTGTGTGGAGGGCAATTTTACACCAGTACTCAACTATGTTCAATCTGGAATAACCTCCAACTATATTTATTGAGCAAAATTCAGACTGAGAAGATGCTTATCCTGCCAAAACTACTATATGTGCTATGACATCTTCTCCATTCATTATTTTCACCATATCTCTCAAAGGTCCAAAAATGGCTGTTTAACTTTATCTGGGGGCCTAAGCAACTGAGACTTAAACTGTGAGGTGAATTTTTCGGCATACATCCTGAGAACACATAATAACATGGTTACAGTTGCAGACCTTATCATAACCCTCTATTTTACTTGAGCAAGTATTTATCTTTTCGTTAAATTCTAATATTTATATGATAGCATTCCATATCTAGCAATTTTAAAAGTGGTACAAATATACAGACTTATGTGGGTCCATTTGTATTCAAATAGAAGTGGTAACTGATGATGACATCCAATATTACAGATGTAGTGAAACTCCAAACAAATATATTAAAAAGGGCATCAAAAACTAAAGCATTTAAGTCCTCTTGCACATTACAAATTATTTGCTTTCAGATTTAAGGTTAATGTATTTAAAATATGGTCTGTAAAAAGATGGACTAATAGCCCCAAATCTAACTATTCTATGTCACCATTTGCTAATAAAGGATTTTGTTGGTGGACTCATTCAAATGATGAGCCTCTTAACAACCAGAAAAAAAAAACTGCATTGCAAAGCTTACTTCACCTCCAGACCAATAACAGAACTCCTCGCTCCAGTAGCAAACTTATTCTCACAGTAACTAAGTCAAATAATACAGCAGGTGATGCCCTCTCTTGTAATTATGTATCCAAAATATGGAATGCTCTACCTTATAACATAACTACTAAGACATCCTTCATACAGTTCAAAAAAGCATTAAAACTGCATCTCACTAATAACTGGCTATGCTCTTGCACTTCACCAGGCTAGACCCTCCACTATGTTAGACCCTAAACCACCTTAATTATCTCACACCTCAAGAGGAACAGATAGGTCTATATTCTATTACTGTAGAAATATATACAATTTAATAAAATAGATTGTTATGGTTTTGACCCCAATAATCTGCACATGACTCCCTCCAGCAATGATTGAGGTCATTATATATATATCTCTTTAGACTAATGAAACTATTACTGTAAGATTTCTCTGTTTCACTAATTGTGACTGCTGTGTATGAATATACTACTATTAATTAAGACTCGCTGCATTTTGTATCTAAATATACTTTGTAAACTTTGTATTTTTTTTGTTACATGTTATTCGTATGTGCGGAGCTTTTCTCCTCGGGCCTCCACTGAAAATGGATCTGTGTGCAGTGGACTATCCCGTTTAACAAATGTAAAATAAATAAATAAATCTATTTTTAATTGCCAGAGGTAAGACAATTGCAGTTATAAAGTTGTGCAGAATGAGCCTTCAGAAAATATTAATTTCTGTCTTCACATTGCAAACAAATGTTCATATTTCTAACACCATAATTGTTACTAAAAAAGTATAAATGCAATGTGTTCTGCACAAACTAATTGTTATAGTGATAGCATTCATTATTCTAGGACTTGATACATCAAAATAAGCAAACCAAGTATTAATTATTGTAATGTTTTTAAACAAGTGATGATATATCAGTAGCCACTCAAGCTGCACATATATTGTCAGCAACATTTTGTTCATAGATCTGTAAGTATTCGTATAATGCTAAGAAATTCTGTTGTTGGCTCTTAGATGTACGTGCTGAGATATTTAGAGAATATAAAAATTATCACAATCAAACTAAATATATGAGCAACACTGAATATCTCTTTAGGTGCACTAGGCAAAGGCCATGTATTAATGCTGTTGTGTTGCCTGTCATATAAGCTTTAAGCTTTAGGGTTACATTTTCAGTAGCTTGTATATAGCATGGTTTTGCAATTATTAATGTAAACATGAACAGGCATTATTAAACCCCTGGAGGCAGCCTTGATGATCCCACAAAAATGTCTTGACACAGCACAAAGATTTAATGATGGAATCAGGGTAAGTACCTGACCAGTCTTCTCTTTGCATACAGACAGGATCCCCAAGAGTCCACAGGATTTTCACCATTTCAGATGCTTTACAGTCACTATGTGAGGGTGTCCTATATGTAATTTGTGATGACGGAAAGGGTGAATGTTACCCCAGCAAGGAGACTGTTTTGGAATATGTCCTAAATTTCAGGACCAGACTTAGAGATGGCATAGTATCACCTAGCACAGTCATAATAGAAACAAAATGTCTAGTGCAACCAGACAGCTACGGCCTAATAGTTGAATGAAATGTGATGGTGCTTATTCCTATTCAGCAGAATAAGCTGCAGCCAGCAAAAGAGGGCACTTTGTCAATTGAAAAAGTGGTATGTAATACTAGTTATGTAGTACAGCTGCTAGGCAGGAGACAGAAATTCATACTCTACTAAGTTAAGGTGCTTAAGCCCAACCATGATAAACACTGGTAGTCAGTATATACAGCTGAGTGAGGTTATGTATCTGAATACTGTTAGCTTAACTAAGGATCGCTGGCAAGTACCCTTGACTCCCACAGCAACAGAGATGTCAGCCTTTATTATTTCATTTGGGATTTATGAGTTCACTAACATGCTCTTGAAAAGTGTCCCCACAGTTTTCTAGATGCTAGCAGTGTGTATGCTGGCAGGAGCTGGAAGCTATGGTCTTGCTTCCATGGATGAGATTATTGCGATTGCTGTCTATGTCAGTCTTAGCAAGAACATATTTAATATGTCCAGGGACTGCTTAGAAGACCAAAAAGAGGAGGTTAACTTTTCAGGCAAGATAAAATGACATTTAGGAATAGTAAAAATATCCAACCTTTGCCATTATGTGAGGGTAGGTCTGGCCATTGTTTGTCAAGGCAGTGGTTATCCAGACATGGATTACCCCTCTTAACAAAAAAAACAAGTGAGAACATTTCTAGAGACAAGTGATTTTTATAGGAAGTTTGTCCCTCATTATAGTGCAATAGCTACTCTACTTAAAGATATTACCTGAAGGAACCCATCAGATAAATGTATTAGGACCCTAGATTGTAAGCAGTCATTCCAAATATACAAAACATCTAGAACAGGCCCACTGTACTGACCATTTCTGATTGGAGTGAAGAATTCATAGTAAAGATGCAGGCTTCAAATCATGATTTGAGGATCTGTATTTAGTCACAGGTAGAGAAACATCTAGTAGTGTATTTCAGCAGTAGACTTCAGCGGAGGATGGGATCATATGCATCTGAATGCTTGGGTATAGTTTAGGTTCTCCAAATGTTTCAAGGCTATGTATGTGATAGAAAATGTACAGCTGTCACAGATCAAAAGTAATTAAAAAGGTTACATAAGGGCAGGTGGTGGAACAGTAAGCTGCTTAGATGGGCCCTGGGATTATATGCCTACAACATGACAAACCAGCTCAAGAATGGTGCTTGCAGTTCAAACACAGATAGCCTGTCATGAAATAAACTGAGTAGTACAACTAAAGTGGTGTACCTTGAACACAAGTTGGTCTTCTACAGCATATTCCAAGACAACTAATTTGAAGTCTTGGGGGAGTGTGCAAAATCTTTACAGAGTTAAGGTGCATATGACTTTTTCACAATAAAGATGCTACAAATAAACTGCGTTCAGTCATGCACATATGAGAATGCATGCACAAACACACAGACAGAAGCACATACATATGTACATTATTCAGAGGCTAGTATTTTTATTTATTTCTTTATGTCAGTGAAGAAATTTTATCATAGTGTTTCATAACTAATTAGTTCTTGTCAAAGAAGCAATTTTACTTACAAAAGGTTGGCATTTTCCAGATAGACAGCCGCATAACACAGATAAAAATGCTGACCTAGCAGGAAGTGGCACACACAGAAATGCTAAATTAAAAAAGAAGGGATGCCAATCTATATAAACAGGCCTGACACTCATGTCTCTTATAGACAGAGGTAGCTTATACATGCCTGCCTATTGGTGTCCTGTTTGGATGCAGGACATCATTACATCTAGGTCCAAGGAAGTCATTGTTCCACTGTATTCTGCATTCATCAGATCTAACATTGAGTACCACACCCCCTTTGGTATGTACTTAACCAGGCATATCCAACAATTGGAACATCCACAGAGGTTCTTCACTAAAAGAATACAGGGCATAAGTAAACTGTCCTATGCAGACCACCTCAAAGCCCTATCCCTGAATTCTGTCTCCTACAGGCTGTTGAGTGGAGATCTGTGCCTGGAATGCAGGGCATTGTCAGACCCCATTCTCTCTTGGACCTCTTGCTAATCCACAAAACAAACCTTACCATAATTACCCATTCTAAAGATTTAAACCTTGCCTGTGATACAAATAGGACCTGCTGGATAGGATGGTATGTATCAAAGAGACTATTCTATCTCTGGAACAGCCTCCCCATCTATGTGAATCACAGTTCCTCCCTAACACAATTCAGGTGTAATTTGGACAACTGGATGAAGAACAGGACATTCATACCTGTCTTGGCACCTATGTCTATAATGGACACATGCAACCTGCTCACCTCCCATGCCCCTGCTTGTAAATGTTTTATCTCCCAAGCCCGTGCTTACACTTATCAAGGGTACCAGAACTTCTTAGAGATTTGGGATGCATTGCTAGGCCAAAAAATGTCCTTGGGGTCGTTAGCCTAGTAAACATCTATGAACCTATGAACCTATTATTCTTTCAGGAAAACATGGCTAGGTGTAAGAAGGTCCCTTGGATCAATCATTAACATAACAGTCTATGAATCTAGGAATCTATGGTCAGAACTAGCTGAATATTTGTTAACATTAATTTATTGCACGACACCCCTCAAGATTATTATCAACTAACGTGACCCTTTTTACCAGTGACTGAACATTAAATCTGCCTATTGTTGTTCTGTCTCTTGGACTGTAACAACTGGGAGTAGTAATAGAAACCTAGAGAAAATTTTGCAGGGATATTGAGAAAGAGTAAGAGAAACAGGTAGACTGTGCATCTCAGGGAAATAACAAGCTCATGTTTTACAGTTAAACCTGCCATTTTTCTTCAAGTGCCAAAAATTTATAACTTAGTGTTAGACATCTTTAGTTATCCATTAGCCAATGCCAGGTTAAATGAATTTGCAGTGAGCCTTTTTCTGAAGTTATCAACATTTTTTTAACTTCCCTGTGCAAAGGTGTGCGTTTTCTTTTATTTAAGGTGTGTGTTTTCTTTTATTTAAATATCAGCATTTGTTGCATAATTTTAAATAAAATATTGTATTATTCAGCTGTGGCTGACTCGTTATTGAACTGGTCAAGGGTAATTCCACAGAGCTGCTGAAGTACAACTGCTTGTTTTTGAGAATCTCTTTTGAGAATGTCCAGTAATTGACCTTGTTCTGCCAGACTAGCCTGGCATGATCCAGTTCAATCACAAAGTGGCAGTAG
The DNA here is from genome assembly GCF_019279795.1 of Protopterus annectens. Lineage (NCBI taxonomy): Eukaryota > Metazoa > Chordata > Ceratodontiformes > Protopteridae > Protopterus > Protopterus annectens. The sequence goes on along the minus strand of NC_056737.1, from coordinate 1,785,280,231 downwards.
CACTGAGGAAGGATTACTAGCTCCCACAGGAAATCATTGCTAATGTATCTATATGAATTAATGAAAGCTAAGATCCAAATGTTGTTGGCAAGATAACTGTAATGCAGTGGCTGTTGAGGCAGAGGACAGAATCCTGTCAGGTCAGTGGTTGTAACTCTTCTGCAGTTATATAATTTGAAGCTTACCTGGTGTGACAGGTACAGCTCATATTCTAAAGTAGCAGTAAACAGTCATCATGTACTGAACTCCTGCCTTCAAAATCAACAGAGTGGAACACCTCATCTCACCACACTCAATAGTGAAGTTATTTACTTTAGCAGCATTCACTGTAACACAACTTTCTGCTTTATAGTTCAATAAAAATGCTTTCAGATTATTTTCTGATTAAATAAACTATGAAGTTTCTGTACCACGTTTAACTTTTAAAGGGCAGCCATCATGTGCAACCAAAAGAAAAATGTGGATCTGCTCACATTCATTAAAGCTTTATAGTCACTAATGTCAATATCTTTAGAAATGTTCAGATTTAGAAACTTAGTCCAATTCTTAGTTGAAAAAGTACCACAAGAACTTGTGGTAACTAGGCTAGTTGTAAAAATTAATTTCAACTAAAGCTTCACTAAAAAACTTTATAAACTAATTTAGAAATTATACTAAGATGTAAAATGTTGTAAAAGCAGCATGTACTATGAAAACAACATTGTCTAAAGGAAACCAGATATATTTAAAATGAATGTACCTGTGTATTTGTTCAAACTAAGAGATCTTTATTGAAGTAACAAGCATTCTTTGGTAGCCCAGTACTAAACACAATCTACTTCAGCTAATCAAATTAAAATGTGTTATCCCAGGATTTTCAGGAACATTTGCAGATTTTACAATAGTGTTTCTCATTTCTCCACATTAAAAATCACACTTAAAATAGACAGAGACTTATCCTAAAAGGCTGCACTAAATAAATTTAATTCTGAGGAATAGTGGACATTATTTAAAAAGTAAAGAGTTGCATATGCACTGGACTCTTCACATTTGAATGCTTTTATGCTTATTTATTTATTTTGTTTAGAAAGAAAGATTATTTTTAAATGCAACTTTGATAGGGAAAAGGGAATAGAATAATGTTTAACTTAGTCCCTCATCTTCACATTGTTGATTTATTAACTATCATAGGATGTAAAGTTATGTACAATTATATCTCCTAGTGGTACCTTTATACATTTATGCATAAGGAATCTCCCCAGCCATCTCTCTTTTTTTCTTGTTTACCAAACTCTAAATATATATTTATAGTGGGTTTAAAGTATAATATTACCATATCTATCTATCTATCTATCTATAGTTTGCTTTTTATTTAAGCTACACATTTTGTAAAATAGACATGCACAAGGACGATGCACTATTGAAATCTGATTTTTATTAACACAAACAGTTTTCTATGGAATGAATCATAACACCTTTAAATCTATAAAACCACAATAAAGCTTATGATATAGCTAAAACCTCCAGCACCCTCTCTGTCCAACCAGTGCTTCATGTCCCTGCCCAAGTAGCTGACACACACACACTTTGAGATAAGAGTTTATACAACCACACAGACACTTCTGGGGAAGGCTGGCACAGGTTCTCCAGCTCTTCCCCTTTTACCCAGACTATACAGTAGAAATCACTGCCACCACCCAGCTAATATTTATCAGCTACTCAAAGGCCCTTAAAAGGGTGTCCAATTATTACTGTGCAATATCAATATCCAATTGGTAGTATAACTAAACAGTCAAGGCTTATTAGAGTGACTTGGTACAGTAATCACTATAAATATGCAATGTACTCTAGAGCTTAAATTATCTCTACACAAAACAGTCACAGTTGAAAGGTTTTAAAATATTTAATAATAAATAATAAAAACAAAAGACAATACTTCTTACTACACAGTGCTAGTCAAGAGTTCAGAAATCACAGAGAAATACTTAAAATAATTCAGTAGTACAGTTCTGACATCACAGAAAAACACTTAGTCTAATCTTTCTACTTTCTAGCTTTTTCTAAGAGAAAACATACTTCTAAAATAACTTACATAAAGAGCAAGACAGGGCTGATAAGTTGGATGGTCAAGACAAAAATGTCTAATAATCGCTGGTTCTTTCTGTTTAAATTGAAATTGCAGTTCTGATTCACATTACATCATTCTTTACACTTTCCTGGGGTTCCCAGGCTACACATTACATCATTCTTCACACTTCCCTGGGTTCCCAGGCTAACAAAAACTGCATTTACATTCTTAACATCTACTTTTGTTATCTTGCAGCTGGTCAGGATGCAGAGCAATAAAAATGCATTTGCATGTTTAAATCTAGCAATGTAACTCTTGGTTAAAACAACAGAAAGACTTTCTTCATCTAGACGGGCTAGAGCTGACTTTAGATCAAAGGGTCACAACATGCTTTACTTTGGTCAGTAGAGTGTACTGTTGTCACATTTTTGCAGTTCCACATGTAACAGCATTTCTTTACATTTAAGACAACCAACAAGCCTGTAGTTTACATTCATATTTACAAATGACAGAAGTATCTGCAAAATCCTATCTGGCTAGGCTGGCAGCCTTAATCTATCTTCACCCACTCTTCACAACCACATTGTCGCTGTGGTCAGAAAGTCCTTCTATGTGTCACATCTTATAATCAAAAGTTTTGCATTCTGGAAGAAAGATGTCATCATCCTTCTCTACTCATCCCTCATTAGACCAATCGTCGAATATAATGCCCCATTTGGCATGTACCTGACCAGACACCTACAACAGCTGGAGAGGCCACAAAAGTACCTCACAAAAAGGATCCTAGGCCTTAAACACATGTCCTACATGGACAGACCCAAGAAACTTCAGCTGTTCTCAGTCTCTTATCATCTACTTAGGGGTGATCTCTGCTTGACTTACAAAGCTTTGTCTGACCCAGCCCTACTTGAAATGCTACACCTAAAGAAATCCCAATCTCCCTGTGCCACATGCTCCAGAGATCACGATCTGATTACCACAATTAACAGAACTTACTGGACAGACAGGTTTATCTCCCAAAGACTGCCCATACTCTGGAATAAACTTCCCATTCATGTCAAGCAGAGCACCACACTGGCCCTCTTCAAGAGAAATCTTGATGAGTGGATGGGTAACAGAAATTTTACCCCAGTGATCACTCCAATTGCCCTACTGAATAGGGGCACTGTGAACTAACATCAGGTTGCACAGTGCCTGGGCAATTGTTTTGGGCTAGGCTTATAAAGGCTCTAGGACCATTAGCCTAGTGCACACCTATGAACCTATGAACATTTATGGCAGCAAAAGTCAGAATTACTGGGGTTTGGGGTTGACCATTGTAGGGCTAGAGAAGTGTATGGAACAGAATTGTTCTTATGCTTATTGTGATAGGTGGGGCCAGGATTAGAGTGAAAGCTTCCTCCTAAAGGAACATTAGTATAGTGGGGAATTATGGTTACTTGTTTTTAGAGAGCATTCTTCCACTTAATTTTGTTTTGGTTTGTGTCAAATTGACATTAAACAGTCTATTTTTATAGTAAAGATGAGGAATTTCATTAAATAGGTTAGGCATGTTGTGTGGTGAGTGTACAGGGAAGTATGAATGGGTGGTTGAAACAGAGCTGGAGGTATGTTAAGAGCTATTATAAAGTCATGGTAGGATAAAAAATGGCCCAGAAGCAGGAGAAGACTAGAAAATAACCTGAGTAGTAACATAACGATAGATAGATAGATAGATAGATAGATAGATAGATAGACAGATAGATAGAGACATAGCTTCCCCAAATCCACTGTACTGCAATCTGACATGCAAAGCAACAGTCAGGCTGAAAATGACACAAGCATTCTACAAAAGGGCCTCATAGAAACAGACAACTGGTGCCAGAGCCATGGCCTCAAGCTAAATGCCAAAAAGTGTATAGTCATCCCCTTTGGCAAAAACAAAGTGCCCAGAAATTACCACATAGGTGGTAATCCATTAAGTACGGAAGAAGTAATTAGGGACCTGGGGACCCAAGTTGATAGCAATCTCTCATTTGAAAACCACGTGGCCAAAGTGGTTAGAAAAACATTTTATATAGCCCACCTAATCATGAAGGGATTCACATCTAGTAAAGAAAAAAGTCCAGGCCACAAACGTAGGTACAAATTCCTTTATGTTTCCACAATATTCCACAGATGAGCGCTTTCGTCTAATGATAAGACTTCATCAGATAAAAGCACTGGTACTACCAAACAACTTTATACACTTGATATCAATCAGCTCAAACTCTTAATTAAAATTTAAAGTGACATAGATCAGGGGAGGTCATCGTGCCTCTTTACTCATCCCTCATCAGGCCCATAATTGAGTACAATGCCCCTTTTGGGATGTACCTTACCAGACACCTGCAGCAACTGGAAAGACCCCAAAAGTACCTCACCAAGAGGATCAAAGGACTCAAACAGATGCCATATGCTGCCCGGTTAAAGAAACTCCAGCTCTACTCAGTGGCATACCGCCTGCTCAGAGGTGATCTGTGCCTGATATATAAAGCCATGTCCAACCCAGAATTAATGGACATGCTGCACCTCAGAAAATCCAAATCCCATTGAGCTACGCGCTTGAGAGACATGAACCTCAGCACTGAAATAAATAGGACATGCTGGAGGGACAGATTCATAACCCAGAAGCTCACTTCACTCTGGAATAAAATCCCAGTGCAGGTTAGGCAGAGTCCTTCATTGACTCTCTTCAAGAGATCTTGATGAGTGAATGGGAGATCGTAGGTTTACCCTGGGTATCACTTCTGTGTCATTGTTAGACAAAGGCACAGTATACTAACCTCGAAAAAGGGCATAGCAAAATTCATTTAAAATGGGTGGCAAAAGCCAAACACACTCTGGCTAGGCTTATAAATGCCCTAGGGCAGATAGCCTAGTATGAACCTATGAACCTATGAAAAACTTGTGTGTGCTCATGCATATTTGTGTTAATGTTCATGGATCAGGGTAAGGGTTAATTAGTGGTATAAATTTAATGTTGTGCATATTTGACACTGCATGTGTGTGATGGATTTGTGTGCATGTATGTTTGTGGGTTAGAGTTGGGTCTATGTAAAGGGATAGATTTAATGCTGTGCATTCATATTGCATGTGTCGGTGTCAGAGTATCTTGTCTAGCAGTACCTTACTTATGTGTGCTAACCCTAGCCAATATCCTGATTCTAATTTTAATTTGCACATTAACTTAGAAAAAAATCCCTTTCCCTAACAATAACACTATTCAGACAAATTATGTGTGTACATAAACACAACATTACTGGAGGAGAGAAGCTCCACTTACAACCTACTATGTAGAAACTTTATAAAACAAAGAAATACAATGTTACAAGAAAGTTATAGTTACACTGTGACAAGGAGATCAACGGATACTTTTATAAACAGAAAAAAAAAACAATATTACTGGAAATATAAGTAATAGGTTTGTAGGTGGGAGGGATAGGAGGAGAAATTGAGAGAGAGAGAGTGAAGGAGATATCAGCCTGGTCTGGGAAGAGATTAGCCTGGATCAGTACATGGACACGACCAGGAGTTGTTCAGGCATGGTCTTGGGAAGAGATTAGTCTGGATCAATAGATGGACACAGCCAAGAGTTGTTCAAGTGTTGTTTTAGTACAGTATTGAAGACAGGTAGGTTAGTAATAGCTTTTACAGGTAGTGGGAGTGACTTCCTTACTTTTACAAGATAGAGTATAGGCTTTGTCCAGCTGTCATTGAGGGTGTAGAGACAGCGAGAAGCTCTTTCTCTGTAGACCTCAGTGTTTTGCTTGAGCTGTAAGGTTTGATGATGTTAGAGCAGGATGGGGCTGGGGTTTTTCAGACCATGTTGTGAAGTGTTAGTAGTTGAACATACAGTAGGTGGTTAGGAAATTCTAGCCAGTTTAGTTTTTTTAGTGACATACAGTGGTGTGTTCTAGTTTTTGAGCTAGTGGCATACTTGGCCACTTTATTATAGCACTGTTCCATTTTGGATAGAGAGGAGCTCTGTAATTTGTAAGTATAGATAACGCCATAAAGCAGGGATGGTAGAAGGAAAGTTTTGGTGAGGGTAATTTAAGTAAAGAGTTTAGTGAATGTTTGTTTCTGTAGAGTTTGTCAAGTTTCAGGTGGGTTTTCTTTATGTTTTGTTGAACATGGAGATCAAAATGTAGTTGATTGTCTATGGCAACACCTACCTTGATGTGGTGGATGACGTCAATAGGGGTATTGTCAACAGAGGGAATTTTTAAAATAGTTTAGATCAGTAGTGCAGGGTTGTTTTTGGTTGGAAAAGAAGCAGCTTGCTTTTGTTTTGGGATTAAGGAATAGCTGGTAGTCAGTTAGCCAGGATTCAACAGCAGAACACGATTGTTGTGTATCAGAGAGAAGTTGCAGTAGTGTGGGAGAAGTGCAGATTAGTAAAGGCAGTACATAGGTCATTAGTAAATATGTTAAAAAGTAGGGGACCTTTTTAGTAGATAGGGGTGGATAGTATTAGACAATTTTACTGCTTGTTTTGAGTTGTGTAAGTAACTGTGGAACCGTTGTAGTGTGGGAGGGGTAAGTCCTAAATTAGAGAGCCTATTCAAGAGAAATGGTGTGACATAGTGTTGGATGCCTTTGAGAGGTCAAGAAATAAAGCAGACACATAGCAGCATGAGCCACTAGCTCTGTTAACAGATTCAGTGAAGACTAGGAGGGCTGTTGATGTGCTGTGTCCTGGACAATAATCATATTGTATGTCTGTAAGGTGGTTATTTTGCTGTAAGTATTTCATGAGTTGAATATGAATACATTTCTCCAGTATTTTGGAGATGGGAGAAAGTATGGCTATGGGTCAAAAGTTTGTAAGTTCAGTGGAGTGAATGGGGATATGTGACTTTTTCCAGATGTTAGGTACAATGGAGTCACATATAAATCAGTTGACCAAGGCACTGACTGGGTATGCTATGGAGATGGCAGATAATTTTAGGTATGTAGCAGGAGGTTGTCTGTGGAGCTAGATCAAGGTTTGAGATCATGCAGTAATCTTTTTATGAGGTTTGTAATTATTGGTTGAAGAGAGAAAGTTGAATGGTTCTCGGAAGGATGTTTAGTGCCAAGAAGGTGAGGATGGGGTTGGTTTGTGCTAAGCATTCATACATGGAAACATCTCTGTAATTCTAGAAGATGTTCAAATAACTACTTATGATGAAGCAAAGCCTACTCTTAGGTGGTTCATCTCAGCCTTGCACCCAACCTGACACAGCTTTATGAGATCTTGTAGGATCTTGGTTTGCTCTTCTTTTTTCTTCACAATCCCTGCTGATAGACAATCAACATTAATGTTTTCTGTAATGTAATGGTAAAAGTGTAGTGAAACAAGTTCCATGTAGAATATGATTCACTGTTCAGTTATTAACTGCATCATACTTTCACATTTTATTGTCCACACATTTTTAACCACTATTACTTTAGTTCAGGCAATGGAAGCCAATACTCCACACTGGCAAATAGGCTAACAGAAGAGATAAGGGGCCCAGACTTTGACACATTGGCAAACACTTAAGGAGCAGGCCTATGCTGGAGACAGAGTTCAAAGAGTTCTGATCAGTAAACAAACAGAGCCTACAAAACACTGATAATTTTTAATTTAATGTTACTTGTTACATAATAAAGATAGAATTCTGAAGTCCTACTGCAGAATGGCAAAACATTTTTTGTAAAGGGTTGTAACACCAGGAAAATACTGCCAGTCTATCTATCTGGAATTTTGTAAATAATTATATGTCACGTGAAAATATTAATATGATTTATATAGAAATGCGACACTGCCAGCCCAGTTATCTGGAATTTTGTAAATAATCATATGTCATTTCTGAATACTAATATGATTCATATGCTTGTCTTACAAATGTAAGAGAACTATATGTTATCTGAATATTAAACTACTGATGCAGAAGTGTGTGTTTAACTGCATGTTATGTACTGAGCATCGAGAATGTGTCCACGGTGTACCCTGCCAGAAAAGAACAGAACTGTATATAAACTATATACCTGTTCAAATGTATATTTTAATAGTAGAACCTGGAACATACAGAGTTATCTTGCAAAACGTCAAGAAAATAAGTTGAAACTAAAAGTGCTTTATGATGTGCTATAAAAAGTAGTTTCAGTGCAGCAAGCAGACACAATGTCTAGAGCTAGAAGTTTATTTCTATTGTCTTGGAGAGAAATAATTACTAGGTTTAAAATGTAAAGTGTTTTTATTGTTCTGTGACTTCCTAGCAGCTGCACATCTGAGAGATAAGTATTTTAACACAGAGATGTTAGTATCTGGTTAGCCTGTGATCTGAAGGCAGGTGACAAAGAGTAATGCCATCCAGGCTAACCCAGCAGTAACATGTGATATTAATTTAAGAACTCTCTCAGAGAGAGGGAGAGGGGGGAATTTTGTATTTGTCTTTGGATCTGACAACATCTACTCATCATCAACATTACATTTGCCTTGCTCTTTAAGTAAGTTATTTAGGGCATAGTATATTTTAGATATAAATAGGAATATAGTAAAGATTAGTTTAAATTTTTTTTTAGTATTTTTTTTAGTATAATTTTTAGAGTAATATTTTTAGAGTTTATAACCTGAGTATTATATATTTTTTTACCAATGCTTTCACTTTATGTGATTTTACATGCCTTTTTATATATGTTTAACATTGTCACTATTCATATTTGGAGCTTTTCTCCCTGGGCCAGTACTGAAAATGGACATATATCCAGTTAGACTAGCCCGGTCAACAAATGTAAAATAAAATAAAATAAAATAATAAATAAATAAATAAATAAATAATGCTTTCTGTATTTATTTGAGACTATCCTGCAATGTTGTTTTAAAATATTTCCTGTGATCCTGAACTCTGTAGTTACTGTGTTTTCTGAGTATTGTCTGTTATTTTATTATTTATTATTAAATATATTTAAACCTTTAATTGTGGCTGGTTTGTTTAGAGATATTTAAGTTCTTAGAGTACTTGCATATGTATTTGCTTATACTGTAATGGCCACTCTTAAATAGCCTTGAAAGTCTTGGTCACACTTACCATTTGGATAATAGTAACATTACACAGTGGGATTGATACCCTTTGGTAAGGACCTTATAGTAGCTGATAAGTAAGGGTGGCTGGTGGCAGCTGGTAATACCTTATAGTCTGGGCAGGAGGGGGCATAGCTAGTAAACATGTGCCAGCCTTTCCCAGGTGTGTATGTTTATATGTCAATCAAATCTCAAAGTGTGTGTATCAACTACTTTGGCAGGAACACAAAGCACTTGGACAGAGAGGGTGCTGGAAGTCTTAGCTTTGCCATTTAGCTGACATCTTAACCCTATAGCTGTGCCATTGGGGAGTATTACTGGGGATCTAAAGAAAGATGGAGAAACCAGCCCCAGGCTGACTGTGATCTATGTGTGCTCTTAAGGGAAATTGTACTTTACTGTGTGTATACTTGTCATCCTCCCAATGTGTATGTCCCTCAGTGGTGCTAGTCGTGAGGATTGAGGCTCCTTGATTACCGGGCCAGTGAAGGGGCATCACATTGTTGATAGTGATTTTTCTGTCCAGCAAAATACAGGGAGTGCTCATTCCTCTGTTCAAAATCTTAATTTTGATAAAGATTTTGTATTATGTACCTAGACAAGTTTCAGACTTGCATTGTGATTCATACTGCACTATTGCACATTTTTGAACGCCTCCTAAAGCTGAATAAAAAGCATTTAAGTTAGTGTATTATGACATTTAAATGAGAACTTGTATACAAATGATGCACATATTTTGCCAGTGGAACACTTTTACTGTCAGATTTACAGAATGCTATGGAAATACGTTGCATGCACATAGTTTGTAAAAAGGTAAGCTTCTTCACTTCTAGTCATGTTGCAGTTGAATATGTTCTGGATAACAGCTAGTTTTATGATTTCCCACTTTGAAATTCTTGTTGGCATGGTACCACAACCCAGTGCACTGGGCGAGACTCTCAGAGCCCACAGGGAGGTGCTATTGGCAGTACTTAACTCTTCAAAATTTTAAGAAGCAGTAGTCTCCTCTTGATCACTGTTGTGTGGACAAGGACAAAATCAGAGGTTTAGTGAAAGTATACGGCTCAAAAACCAGTAGCTGAATTTACAGAACAAAGGCACAGTCTGGGAAGTCAACTAGTGGGGTGGGAGGTGTTAAGCGGAATGCTGGGAGTGGCAGGAGTTACATACAATAAGTTGACTTACCCATAAGACAAGGACACTTAGGATTACTTGATTTGAAGGATATTTTACATTATGCAGTAGAGGCTCATATAGATAGATCGATAGACAGATGTAACTCACTCAGAAGGTTACAAATCAAAGTGTAAAGAGACGTTAATAATCAAACAGTGGAGTGTGGGGTGGATTTAGAGAAATAAGGAGATAGTATGATCTTGAATGCAGGTTTTCAAGCACCTGGATAAAACTAAAAACTTAGAAATATTACATCTCTCTGACCATAGAGCTTGAATAAAGTTATCAATTTCTTTCCAAAAAGGGGACCTGATGTCACATTCATATACCATGTATGTACAATCAGCTATTATTCCAGAATCACGTATCCAGCATTTAATGCTATTTGATTTACATATAATTGTAATTTTGTTAGGAGAGACAAAAGCTCTGTGTAAAAACTTTCAAGTGGAAATTTTCAAATATAATGAAGATGCAGTTTTAGCTGTAGATTTTAATATTTATTTCATGTATTCTTCAGAAAAGTCTTCATTATTACTTTTTGAGGAATAGTTTCAATTGAAATTATCTAAATATGTGAAATCTAACTTAGGAATTTTTTACATTCATGAGAAATATGATTTTTTTTTCATTGCATTATTATTGATATTTGCTAAGAATTCCAATAATTTGGGGAATGATTACTTATCTAGGTTAAATATCTTATTTATCTCTGTGTTCACAAAGTCTCTAAATATTTGTAAAATAAACCAATCCTCAGAATCTTGATTGTATTTGGACCTTAAATTTTCAGCATTACATATATATATATATATATATATATATATATATATATATATATATATATATATATATATATATGGATCTACAGTATATTAGCAAATTTAAGTTTTACAGAAACGTAAATCCTCTAATATAATTACGCGAAGGAGTGTTTTATCGAAAACCCACTTTCGCGTAATAAAGTTTAAAAAATAGAGTAGTAAGGGGATGCTGATTAAAAACATGCTGTTTGCATGTTATATTAGTTGTACATCAACATTTAGTGTTGATGTACAACTAATGGGACTTTTACTGAGATTGTAGTACAGTGGGGGTGAGGGAACATTCCCTTTTCACCACTATTGCGATCTTGGAGTAAGAATATTTAAGTAGGGGTTGTAGGTTGTACAGCCCCCCACATGGGGTGCAGGGGGACTTGCCCTCCAGCATAAAAGTGTTTTCAGTATTATTTTGTGTATTTTTTTGAATGGATTTACATGAAAGTGCATTTTTGTTGAAACATACTTTCATGTAAATGCATTTGTGGATTTACGTTTCGCTGAAATGTAAATTCGTGCATAGACAGTAGATCCATATATCTATATATATATATATATATATATATATATATATATATATATATATATATATATATATATATATATATATATATATATATATATTTTATATATATATATATATATATATATATATATATATATATATATATATGTGTGTATATATATATATATATATATATATATATATATATATATATATATATATATATATACACACATATATGTCAGTACCATTTTAGAATTGATGCCAGTACATTATTTATTTATTTTATTTATTTATTTTACATTTGTTGACCGGGATAGTCTGACTGGATACATGTCCATTTTCAGCGGAGGCCTGGGGAGAAAAGCTCCAGTTACACATATATACATAAATTAAGAGGCAGACAGACAGATCACAGAGCCCCTTCAGAGACAATGAATTTTACAAAGTATGGCACTGAGACAGTAAAGTGTTGTCTTCACAGAGGAAAAACAATAACGTTTCACAGTTTTTCATATTATACAAGGCTTAAAAAATAACAGTTACTAATAACAATTACTTTGTTGTTTCAATACTAGCATTTTGTTGAAATTATGAATTTATAAGCAGTCATTTGTATATATAATTGAAACATAGAAAAAATTAAGTCTTTAATACAATGGTTAGAATATGTAAACTTTTGGAAAAAGAAAATTATGTTGAACTAGGGAATTTGAGAAGAGGGTATAAAACCATTTACACAAAAATCTTTTAATAACCAGATAAAAATATTAGGCACTATTTGTTTATGACTGTTTGTGATATATTTATTGTTTACTAATAATATTTCTTGATGTATTTCTTTCCATTTTGAGTCTTAAGATGAATTTATCCACAACACTATAACTTTTACAGTTGTTGTAGTAACATACAATTGAATATCAGGAAATCCTATTCTATCATTATCCCAACTGTTTCTGTGCCAATCAAAATAAACTCTAAGTTTATTAGGATGCCAACAAATGTAAGCAGAATATTATTTATCTTCTTCATCAATTTTGTTTTGGTGGAGATAGTACTAAAGATTGTAAGACAAGCAATATTTTAGGGAAAACTGCCATCTTAATAAGCATTAATCATTCTTCCATGGTAAAGAAAAATTGTTCCAATTTCTGACTAAACTTAAATTTTTATCAACAACCTGTTGAAAGTTTGTTTGCATCATTTCTTTACTTTTAGACATAATGGTTATACCAATGTATTTAATTTGTTTGCTATTACAATTGAAGTTAGAATATTTTTGTATGAAATTCTAATTGTTTTATTAATTAATATTGTTCTTGTTTTTTATGATTGAATCTTGTTTGAGATTTCTTCAAACTGACTCAGAACAAATTCTATGTTTTAATAAACTTTCTATATTTCCTATTGTTAGCAAAATATTATCAGAGTTGAATCTTTAGTTTGAAACCTTCTTTTATTTTGATGCCATTAATGTTCTTATTGGATCTAAGGGTTCTAGAGCTAATGTAAAAAGTAAAGGTGATAATAGACAGACTTGTTTTCTGCCTTTTTGTAATTTAAAGAAATTAGAAAGAAAATAACCTATTTTAACTTAAAAACAAGAGTTATTGTATAACTTAGAAATTAATCCAATTAGCTCAGGTGATAAATTATACACTTTGAATGTTTTAAGCAGGTACAATGAATTAACTTAGTCAAAAACATTATCTAAATCAAGACTAATAATAGAATTTTTTTTTATTTGCATAGTCTATTAATAAATGTGTTCTTATTATATTATCCTGTACTTGTCTGTTTTAAATAAACACAGTCTGATTATTGTTAATTAGCTAGGATATAAGTAGATTAATTCTGGAAGTCGCGGTGGTACAGCGGTAGCATTGTCACCTCACAGCAAGAGGTTCTCCCATTCGATTATTGGCTGGAGCACCTTCTGTGTGGAGTCTGCATGTCCTTCCCACAGTCAGGTGGCATTCGAAAGACATGTGTGAATGGACGTGCCTTCGTTGAAGGTTGGGTGTCGGGCTAGCATCTCGGCACTGTAAAAATCTACTGCCAATCATTAGCGTACTGGAGTTCTGCTGTGGTGACCCCTAACTGGGAAAAGTTGAAAGAAGAAGAACAACAACATAAGTAGATTAATTATTTTAACTAAAATGGACATGAACATCTTATATTGCACACTTAAAAGTGAAATGGGTCTGTATGATGAACATTTTGTAAGATCCTTATCTTGTTTTAAAATAGGTGATATAAGGGAATATTTCCATGAGAGAGGGACTTCAACAGTTGTTTTTTTATTTCTCTATAGACGTTATCCAACCTTTTAACTGCATCATCTGGTAGGGTCTATATCACATCAAACGTTTAAATGTTCGAATGTCATATGGTCGACACTATATGATCAAACTTTTAAAAGTTCGAACATTTCAAGGAGATCTCAGTACAGTGCAGAATGGGAAGATTTCCCTTTCTGCACTGTAGTGTGATCTCGGAGTTGGTATATATTTAAAGAGCGGGAGGTGTGGGGGCACAGCCCCCCACTTGTGGGGTGCAGGGGGCTTGCCTTCCTGCTTAAACTGTTCAGGTAGGTTTTTTCTTTGATTTTCTTTTTGTTATAACATTTTTTAACTTTTAAAGTTCGGTCATATGGTGTCGACGATATGACATTCAAACTTTTAACAGTTTGATTATGTAATATAGACACCATCTGGTAGTATTTTATAAAGGTCTGGTATAAGACCATCTAAGCACAGCACCCTATTATTTTTTAACTTTTTTATTTGATCTTTTATTTCTGTTAACGTGAATGGTCTGTCAATATTCTTTATTTGTTCAATTCTTAATTTATTATTTATATTTTTAGAAAGGTTTCAGCTATATCATCACTATATAGGTTATTTGCATTATCATTTATATTTTCATAAAATATTTTACCTTTAATTTCTGTTCTACTTTCTTTTTTATTATTTATATGTGGTGAAAAAAACACCCTTGCAGGTCCAGCACCTTTAAACTCCTGGATTCAGATAGATGTGTACAAAGTTCTTTATAATCCACAGGTTATGTTGTAAACAAGAACGCCAATAAACAAAAAAAAAACAAATTGAAATTTTATTAAGCTTAAAAACAAGCTTTTCATCGGCGCTCTCCACCAACTTCCTCAGAATACAAACTGCACCACACATTTGTCTCACTATAAATACATCACTACTCAGCTCAGATGCGCCCCCTAGCAGTTCCCCTTTAAAAAGCACATAATTACACTTTGAAATTTTTAACTAAGAAGCGGCCAAAATATTCAACAATTTGGTATCTACTACTCATACCTGCCATCAATGCTAGTAAACCTATAATGCTCCAAATATTGAATGTTAAAGCCACTATAATTATATATAAATACAAATGATAAAATATGTCATTAACCACAAGAAAAATTGTAATATATGTTAAAAATAAGTATAAAAGTGGAAAAAAATTCCCACAAGTGTTAATATAAACATTGATATAAACAATAAATGATGAACACAAATATAATGAAAAATAGTGAGACCCAAAAATATGTTCCCAGGTGGCATTAAGTCACTCCAGGGGGCTTCACCTCACTAGGCTTCTCAATTTGAGGAAGCAACTGATGGAAAGCATACTGTTAAGTCCAGGTAAATGGTAAGCTTCCAACTTAAGTTGCCACATCAACTCCTTGCATTCAAGTCTTAAAGAATTGGGTCCCCCCATAAACTCTTGGTTTAGCTGATCAATCACTGTAAATGAAAATTCGTGGCCTGGGTTATCTAATATATGTTTGGCCAGAACGTTGTCGACCTTCCCCTTCCTGATGGCATATAAGTGCTAGCACTGTTGTACCTGTCTGTACCACAGCTTCAGCAGCGCAAAGAGGGCAGCTCTCCTAGATGCAAACTACTAGGACTCCTGATTAGCACCTCAAGTTTGTTGACTGGTCATGAGTGGAATAATGGCATGGGGTTGGTTGGGTGTTGGCATAATGGTTAAAGTGCTTGCCTCAGAGGCACAAGGTGCATAGGTTGATTCTAATCTTTGGGAGGAAATAAAATTGACTAGGCTTAAAATGATGCAGAAGGGTAACTTGTTTAGTACTTACCCAGGAACTCATTAAAGTAGCTGATATTGAGGCTGCATAAATGAATGTGTTTGTGTCTGCAATGTGAGTGGGAGTAATATTAGTAACTGTAGCAAAAAGTTGCAATAATCTCTTTGTTAAAGTTTTAGGTGGACCTTTCTATCTTTTTTTGATTCTCAGCTTGAGAGGACCCTGTTTTTTAGTCCTCAACTTTGAGATGAAGGGGTGCTATTCTGAGGATTGACTAGGGTATCACGTGATGTAGCTATGTTCCACTACCTGTGAAATGGTGTAACTAAAGGTGCGCTACTAATGAAGCTCAGCAGATGTAATTTCCTAAACTGCCTTCCAGAATACTTGAGTCAACATTTTTCTATGGTGATGTTGCAAAATTAATTTAGTTCAATGCCTTAACTGATGGCATGGAGCTGCAAAGACAACTAGACTTGGGATGTATGGCTAGACTTATAAAGGTGCAGTTTGCACAGCTGATCAAAAATCAGTTCATTGCACATACCAGCTTTTTCTGTATGAGATTGCTGTATAGAAGAGATTGGGAAATTTTCCCTTTTCCCATGTAGTGTGATCTCAGAGTTGGTATATATCATTAACAGAGGTTGGGGGGTGTAGGTCAGCTTTCCATCAGCAAATAA
>NC_056737.1:1785221355-1785261355 GCF_019279795.1 Protopterus annectens | reverse complement strand
GATTTAACTTTAGTGTGTGTATATTGGTGTGTAGTGTATTCAATTCTTTGTCCCATTCTCTTGTTTTACTAATATAACAGCTTGTAACTCTTCCATTTAAGTAAGCCTTTAGTGAATCCTACAGGACAATGTCAGATACATCATCATTCATGTTTATTTCTAGGAAATGTTTGATCTCTAACATACCATTTCTTGAATCCCTTTATTTTAATAATGTACACTGGTAATCTCCTGTGATGTATTAAATTGTCAGTTTTTAAAATAATGTTAAAGGTTATAGAAGCATGGTCCTATAATGGACATGAAACCATTGAAACTTCTCTGATATATGGAAACAGATTGTTTGAGACAAAAATGTTATCACAATTTGTTTGTGTTCCATATCTATATGAATAATGAGTAAATTTAAGTGAGTTTATTTTCCTTAGCTAATACATATCTTTTAAATTCATTAGATTCACAAAATTCATCGTGTTTGGCTGAAGATCTGTTTGACAAAATACAAACAAAATCACCATTTGTTATGACTTCACCTTACATGTAATAGGCTACACTATCTAAGCATTGTTTTGCATCTTTAGCTTCATTCCATGGAGTCCAGTATGAGTTCACAAATGTATATAGTTTTCTGATTCCACTCAATTATAACAATGCTTAATATCATACCTCTCAACCTGTTAATGCAAAAATATCTGGACAAAACTTGACAAAATGGGGGTATAAATAGGGACATATTTTAAATATTGCTCTTATAAAATTAGAAAGTTGCTAGATTTGCTTTAATATACATTTCCTGAAGGATTTGAAGTCTGAAACTCAAATGCATGTCATTATTTACTGACTTCAATCCTGAGATCATTCCAGTGATTTGCCAGGAAAAAAGAGGAACAGGCCAAAAATATGAGCCAAAAATCTGGACATTCTACGAAAATCTGTACAGTTGAGAGGTATGCTTAATATACAATTTTTATCAACATAGGTATATTTCACTTTACTGTATTACTGGTGAGTTCTTCAATAAAATGAGGGTGCCTCTTCTTTTAGTTTGAATTCTAGAACCTGCTAAAACCAAATAATTCTTTAATGAAAGTTTTTTACATCTTTATTAAATAAATGTGTTTCCTGTGGAATTACTACTTAATCTTTATATAATTGTAAGTATTTGAACAGACTCCCCCTCTTTACTGGATTATTCAATCCATTAATATTAGTATTATATATACATAAAATAAGAGAGTAAAAAAAAAAATCACAGGTATGATGAAATTGCCTTTATGTGCAGAACTTATCACATACTTTTTATATAACAATATGAAATATTCAGCTATGGATAAAACTTTTGGAACAAATAAAAAAATTAGCTAATGATATAATCCTAAAACATTCTACCATGGAATAACATATTCCTAGTTTGTTATAAAAGACAAACAATCTACCTCTCAAACTCTCCATTAGACTAACAATGCTTAGCTCATACTTCTGATTCATATTAATGTGTCTGATTTTTTAGTGTGCATCATCTTAAAAAAGCCAATCAGTGAGTTATTATGAATAAGAAAATTTAAACAGGTTTTCAGGATCTTTATTATAGGCTGACCAAACGGAATATCACTACACTTATCTGTCCCTGTGCCTCACACCAAAGGTATTTTCTTCAGGCAGATTATATGATTCTATAATGCTCCTTCTCAACAGATAGGTAGTGCAGCATTAAAAATGAACAGATTTTAATTGTGCATTTGAGCACTTTATAATGGAAATAATTAAAATCAGTAATCTGAAATTAATTTTTCAAAGTTACACACCATATAAGTAAAAGACACTTTAAAAGCCTGAAGATTGCACCCTGCAGATTTCTGTATTCCAGTGCTGTAAACAGTCACTCTTCAAATATGCACGTTGTTTTTTTTTTAGTTTAATTTCTCCAAGAATTTTGGGTTTCTAATACCATGACAAGAATGGACCCCATTCCTAAGTCAGGGTACAATTAGAGTTCATTAAATTAGCATTGTTTCAGTCTTTGATGTTAGCTAAGAGTGCCCAGAAGTGTCTCCTAAACGTTTGCATGTATTGGTAGAATAATTAAGTACAATTGTAAATTCTTTTTTTTTATTAGTCCTGTTGCTCTTACTAATAGTGGAAATGTCTGGGTATCTTTCTTCCACATTGCTCTCATTACAAATCTCGATATTTTATGACTTTGTGTCTCTTTGTATGTCAGGTACTATCTTTTGTCTACATAGGTGTTTTGAAGTCCACCCACTGACCAATAAATGCAACCAATGTGACTCTGTCAAGACTGAAAACCAGAGATCAGTAGGTCTTGCACTTGTTACTGCCATTTAATTGGTGAATACACCACTCCCTGAAGACTTCTGAGGTCTTGGCTGATGTAACAATTCAAGTTGGTAAAAGCAGGTTCTCTTTAGAATGTCTGTCATAACATTCAGTGCTACAGGAAGGGCCCAGTGCCATAATGTCATTGCTATACCACAGGAGGATCAAACATGGTTCTCCTGGATTTGTTGATATACCATACAATGGACATATGTCTGATGAGACAAGATAAAACTACTGGAAGGAATCTCACCAGACTTTGAGGGCCAAAAATAACTTGCTCATGCCACCAAGACACTGCTGTGCAAGAGTTTCTCTGCAAATGGAAACAGATGCCCTAAATCATATGGTCCATACAAACAGACCAGCACCAGACCAGTACAGAAGCATGTACCATGAATGTAGCTCCAGATGAAGAGTTTGGAAGCAGGGACATTGGGAGTGTTTTGGGGCATGGCTCCAGCAAATAGGAGTTTGACTCCTGGCACCACTGAACCCATGTGCTACATTGTAGTATTTTCATCATTATACTAACACTAGAAACAAAGAGGAAGGATACTGTCGTGAACATCACAAACTTGAAAACCAAGTGAACAGCAGCCTCCTTGCAAGCATTTAGAATACCAAGTCTGGCATCTCAAAACAAAGAGGAAAGCAATCCTCTGAATGGTATCTGGTTAATATATAATGAAGTCCAGTATTTTTGTTGGTAGGAACTATATTTCTTGAGGATTAATATGACTCCCACAGATATTTCAAGTATTCCTGGTCTGAATAAGATACACCCATAATAGAGTTAGTAGCAGCTATATGAAGGCAGTCTTTGCTCATAAAAATTATAATTATCATCACCAGTATTTACATCAATGTGCTTTCCCAGCAAGAGACTTAACCTGGAATCCAATGATTCAGAGTAGCTTATTTTATGACCCACCATTAAGTTTCTGGGAGTCCAGTGTTGAAAAGATTCTTGTCAACTGTACCGACATTTGCAGGATTACTGCTTCAACAATGATATGTGCCTGTGTGTGACCATCACTGGAATGACATGTGACACCAGCACAGCTGCAATAATCTCAGCAGCTATCCTGCACAATGATCACATCTGTCTTCCACTACATGCAGTCTGAATATAATGACAAAGCTGACAACTAAAAAAAGTACTCTCAGAGTTTCAGTGTAAAGGAACAAAAATTTAAAGGGATAATGGATCTTTGCTATATCAACATCTTTGTTAAACTGCAGCAAGGAGCTACAATAGCTAGCATTCAGTGGCTGTCAAGAAAAAAGTTTTTCTAGATAAGCCAATAACTGTTATGTATCTTCAGAGCAGATCTTTTTGAAACTATGTCAAACAGCTTTGCTAAACTGTAGCAAATAAATATACTTCCTCCTTTTGTTGCAGTTTCTAATGCACAAACAGTAACTGGCTATCATTTAATCAGCCACAGTCAAAGAATTGCTAATATTACTTGCAGGGACTGCTAGACACATCTTCTACAGGCTGACTGCAGCCCTTAAAAGCTTGTATCCAGTAGCTATCCACTTTACCCTATCCTTGCAACAGCTTTGGATAGCAGGGACTGAGATGAGCATAAATCCAAACCGATGTTGGCTAGTTCACAACTTACAGCTCCTATATCAGTGATACAACAGCTTGGCAAGACTAAAACCTTTAACAACCAATGCTTGATGCTGAACAAAGAAGCCTATATTGATAAACCCTGCATCAAGTAAATGGGGAGTAGAAAACCCTGAGATAGAAGGAGAAATAGAGTAGAAACAATGACTTGTTCAAGGATAACTAGCTGGCGCTGCTGAGGCAGATTGTGTAGGTACTAACCTCTGATTTCACAAGTTCCATCCTGTGGAAAGACTTGAGGCAGAATGGTAATGACTGTCTAGTATCCAGAATCCTGTGATCAGGAGGCAAATAACTGATGGCTGAAGGGGAGACTAAAGCAGATATTGAATGTAGAAAGAGGCAATAATAGTAAGTTGGATACAGGTTTAGGGGAAGATGAAACACTATGTACTGCAACAAAGCTGAGCATGTCACCAGAAGTGTGCCACCCCAGGAACAGAATACCTGTACCAGGGTAAGGCATAGGTGTCTATAAGCAATTGTAAAGCCTTCAAAACTGAAATTCCAAAGCCCAGCAATACCATACTTGTAATTTCCAAAGGAGACAACTGACATGCTGAGAAGTTCAACAAATGCCAAGGGTGAGAATTGTACTAGCTTAAGGGTGGGCCACACTAAATCTGAAAAAGGCATCAAGAACCAACTAACTGGCCTGCTACGAACCTGCCATGAATTCCTCTAACCACTTGTGATTCCTTTGGTATAGTCCTTGTATCATATATGGTTTCAGATTTTATTTGTATCATTTTGTGTTCTTGTGGTAACAGGAGAAAGAAGTCTCAGAGTCTTTGGTGTCCTGTCTCCTGCCCAGTCTGGCATACTTTTTATGGATTTCTTAGCAAGCTAGGTGTTTACCAAAGTTTATTTGCATTTTATTCCACTGAAGACGTGGTAAAAAGTGCACAAAATTAATTATTCAAAGTGTAACCATCAGAAGGGGTGATTTGCTTGTTACATGTGCACTTAATACACGAAGCAACACATTAAAAGAAATAATAATATTAAAAACAAACAAATAAAAAGATCTGTGGAATATATGGATTGGACAGAAATGTTGAAAAATCTTGAAACACGTTTATTGTAATTCTGAATGTGTGAGAAAAAACTGGAGTGAACAATAAGGAGAGCATTACATTTGTCAGATGGACTATCTGACCTAAACCTTCCCTACAACATCATCCTGAATTAAGTTCTTCATTTCAATTTCACTCTTTCTTCTCTATCATTTGAGTCAATAAAACATTAAAAGTATCCAGTAATGTTATGGAAAGCCCCTTGAAGTCACAACACTTTTGCTCCATTCTTCTTTAAACATATAAAATGGAGGACCTACTGGAAAGAAAAAAAATCATGCAATGTAGGAAGCCAATAGTAAATAAAATGATGTGTTATTAAAGACTTCTGAAAGGAAAAAAAAATATTACAGGCGAAAAGACCTTTTACAATCAGCTTGTGCACACAATCTTTGTGATACTATAACTTATTTATTCCAGCAACCAACCACATATTGAAGACCAGATGAAATACTCCTCCAAATATTGCAAATATGAAAGAAGCACTAACATATGATCTTCCACTTTTACTGCTTGATTCAGATGTCAGACTTCACTGAAATGAACAATACTCTCAGCACCTCCTGCAGTGCTGACCCAGAATGATAAACTAACAGTTTCACAAAAAATGAACAAAAGTGTGCTCAGACTTTACATTTCAAAATAATATGGAAGACATAGATTACAGCTCCCTACTGCAAGTGCAAGTGCAATTTTTGACATAATATACATACACACACACACACACACACACCCACACACACACACATATGTATGTACATATATATATATATATATATATATATATATATGCACACACACACACACACACACACACACACACACACACACACATATATATATATATATATATATATATATATATATATATATATATAGATATATATGGGTCCCCTTCACTACACCGGCACGCCACAAAGCTGACACCCAAAACACCGAGACCAAAAGACCGAAAACACACAATACTGACAACTCACAAAACCGAACACCATAACACCGACACCCAAAACACCGAAACACAAAACGTAAACTACACATCACACACAACTATATATGCACTAACCTTAACCCAAACCCTAACCCTAAGGTCCGACACTACTGCACACTTACCCTACCTGCACAATAACCCTAACTCACTTAACCCACCCCTAAACCTAAAGTCCGTCACTATCGCACACTTACCCTACCTGCACCCTAACCCTACTCACTTAACCCACCCTTAAACATAAAGTCCATCACTATCGCACACTCACCCTACCCGCACCCTAACCCTAACTCACTTAACCCGCCCCTAAAACTACAGTTCATCACTATCACACACTTACCTTATCCGCACCCTAACCCTAAGTCCGACACTACTGCACACTCACCTTTCCCGCACCCTAACCCTAAATCCCTCACTATCGCACACTTACCTGTCTGCTCCCTAACCCTAAATCCCTCACTATCGCACACTTACCAAGTCGCGCTCACACATTGCCCATGTCGGTGTTTCAGCTGTCGGGATTTCACGTTGTCGATCATCTGCGTTGTCGGTCTTTTGGTCTCGGTGTTTTGGGTGTCGGCTTTGTGGCGTGTCGGTGTAGTGAAGGGGACCTATATATATATATGGTTCTACCCCCAGAAGATCGACAGCGATGTGGGTTATGTGGTGTCGGTTATGTGAGGTAGAACCATATATATATATATATATATATTGATATATATATATATATATATATATATATATATATATATATATATATGTATATATATATATATATACATATGTATATATAGTTCATTGGAAAATGCACAGTTGAAAGCATACCTTATTTGGTGGTATACTTTCCTTTTAACCCATAGAAGCTTTAGTTTTAGAAAGCTTCTAAAAATAAAGCTTTTGTGGGTTGAAAGAAATATGTACCACCAAATGAGATATGCTCTCAACTGAGTATTGCTTTGTCTGCAGAGTACTACAGTGAGCTGTGTCTGATTAGCTATGAAAAAATGTTACCTCACACTCTCAGCAGCTCTTTTGCTGTGATCAAATACTTTTAATTAACTTAGCTGCAACATCAGACTGGAGCTACTAAATTAACAATCCATGCTTATTTAACTTAAATAAGCTCCCCCAGCTATTGTCCCTGACACATGGTACATTTCTCTTGGTATCGCCAGTAAGTGTCTTCTCAGACATAATTAGAGATGCAGTTGGAGAAGCCAATCAGGATCTTAGGATCAGGTCATCTGACTGCCCCCCCCCCCCCAATTGTGTTGTCTAAAAGAAAAAGAGCAAGAGCAATTGTTTCACCAATCCTGATATAACACTCAGCATTTGGGAAAAATTGAGCAAGAGCAAGTTCACATGGTTTCTGATTTCAACAAAACATAGTATTGTTATGACAGTTATTTGTGTCACAGGTTTAAAAAGGAGGGATGCATGGCCTGCACCAAGGCCTAAATCCGCCACTGCAAACTGGAGCTGTTTGGCTGTGTGCCATGCATACCTCCTGTGTATACCAAGGTACAAATAGTTCTTGCTGTACTTACCACAGGGACCTTCCAGATGCAAACTGGAAATATATATGGGTATCTCACAGGCTTTGGCCTTGTGGATAGAGCAGCAGCTCCTCAGAATTATTGTGGACAAACTATTTCACACAGACAGTACATTGTTAGTCTCATGCATATGATCTGGCATGATTCTCTAAGGTGTTTGATGAAACAGCGGGTCTGAAAGGAAGGGTACCATAACATGAAAAGTTACCATTCCATTAAATTTCAGGTAGTGTGGAATGCATATGGCTGTATCACCAATATCTTGGCCCATCATTCTGGTAGTGCCCATGATTTCCACATTTTGCACACAAGTCCACTGTACTGCCTCCTGATGCATGGCCAAGCACTTCATGGAACCCTAGTAGGTAAGCACAGCATAGAGCTGCAAACTCCTCCATAGATCAGTGCATAAATAAAGAAAACAGGTACATTGTATAACCACCCACTCTCCCTGTATCCCCCCCATTACATCTTACAGGTGAAGCAGGCAACAGATTTAAGCCTTGAGTTATAACAACAGTTCAGAACTGACAAGGAACTTCAGAGGAATGCTACAACACTGCCCTGTCACAGACCCACACAATACTGAATGAGTGTTTGACCTGCTTAAAGCCTGTTTTTATCTCCTGCTTGAATCTTGGGGATTATGCTTCTTCATCATAACCCTGTTACTGTGTGCAGAATGTTTACTGTGTATGTGGCATTCTGTAATGGTTTGGTACTCTAATGCATAACCACAAATAGCTAGACTCCCAGCAGGTCATGCAGCTCCCTCCCTCCTTCTTCCATCTAGAACTTGTCACAATGAGGATAGTAACAACAACCATACAGACTCATGGTACGCTGTAGTGCAGGTGAAGTGCCAGCAACACCTAGTCTACAGTTATGAGCCTTGACAAACACTATGTGATGACATGAAGTCACAAAGACAAAACTTTGCACATGTAGTATAAACTATATGCCATGTTTTTAATACATGGTTACCTCACACTGTGCATTAGACATTCCTCCACACACTAAACTCAGATTTATAGCTGATATGGTCACAGTTATTAGCATTTGCACAGCGATTCTTACCAAGGAATACAAATGCTAGTCACAGCAGGATAGTTAACTGTACATGATGTTGTGAAACAGGGCATGTTGGTCAGCATAGAGTTAACCCTACATGTAGAAGCACCATCACCAGAAGTTTAATAATGTGCTGTTTTGTTCCTGTCTTTTGGTCCAACCTCTGCTTGTGAAGTGAATGTAGCTCTCATCTGACTTTACTTGTCTTCATTTGTGTATTGATAGTTTAATTCTATGGGCAAGTATGTATTTTCTTCCTGCCCTCCACAGAGGTACGTATTTTTTCCAATATCTCATTTTCTTGAAGTATTTCATATTTTGCTTTTAACTGCCATCAACAAATACCCTGCTTTAATGCTAGTGTTACTGGTTAGGAGGGGTAACTTAGAAGCATGCATAACATGAGATGTGCAGGTCACATCTGTACTAAATCATGCACAATCTCCCCTAATGATATTAAATGAATAAATAAATACTATGGTCAAACTATCCCCTTTTGCTGTACTAATAATATAAAAAAAAAGATTAAAACACAGTTTGTCTATAGGTAATGGGGTTTAGCTTTATTGGCATGAAGACAGCTATTAAGACTTAAAAACTGAAAAGTAAAAATCATCAGCATTCTGTAGCCATATAGCAGAAATACTGATGTCCTTAAGGGATTATTTGCATATATTCCATGGGCCTCAACTACACAAGTTTTAAGTTTAAGTTGTTACACAGTGAATCCTCCAGCTTATCTGAGTTTTTTTTGCAGTTTTTACTGAATAGTTTGTCTATGTGACCTTTGTACCATT
The DNA here is from genome assembly GCF_019279795.1 of Protopterus annectens. Lineage (NCBI taxonomy): Eukaryota > Metazoa > Chordata > Ceratodontiformes > Protopteridae > Protopterus > Protopterus annectens. The sequence continues at coordinate 1,785,251,891 of NC_056737.1, read as the reverse complement.
TGCTTCCAATGGCAGGGTTGGGGATACACCTAGGGAACATGAATGGATGTGATAATGATGACTTAACATTAAGCTGCTATAGCAGAGTAATGTGTGATGCTGATGAGACATTTGATTTAGATGGGCAGGTACTGCTTCACTGGGACCTGTGCTCTCAGGTCTTTCCATGCGATGTGAAAGTCCATCAATATCTAACATGCTAACTCATGGAGGTTTCTACAGCTATGGCTGGTGGAGCTGAATGGGCCATGCATATCCAGTGTTGCCTCCATGCATACAGAGTCTGCTTTTCTTAGTTGTGTCTGCCATATGTGTCTAATAAGTCCTCAGAAGTGAGTTGACAGACACTTACATGGTTGCTGTGTGAGCAATCACACTGCAGAAAAATCATCATGACAATGTCCCAGGCCTCCACCATTTTATATGTTTTAGTGAACATCCTTATATTTACATTAAAACACTCTCACCATCTCAACTTGAGTCTCATTTAGAATAACCCGTGTACTGCCATATCTGTTGTATGTATCTTGGGAGCCAGTTATCTTCACTAAGTTTTGTGGACAGGCTCTCCGGTGAGTATTCCAACTTCTGACATTGCCTTCTCCTGAGAGATCTGAAACAGAGGTGAAGATTTGTGAAGATTCCTTCTCATCTGTTAAAGGCATGCAGTCATGGTGCACTACCTGTGGGCAAGCATTGACCCTGTTAAAGTCATCAGCCTGCTGTGGGGAGCCCTTACCAGTACATTTTACTAGTGAGTCCCACAATACTTGGGGTCTGTAATGAGAATGCAAGTAATGGCGTAATTTGTGGCCTCTGTCAACATCACCTTGCTGTTCCTAATTCTGATGGTGGGGCCACTAACACACCTGTTAACAAATTACACTTTACTATTGTATGCTACATGTATATTAGCCAGTACAGATGAAAAGGAGGAAATCAGTATGTATCATGTATTGTTTATGTCTGTTCAGGGACCATTAATAATTCTGACATACCTGATGGAGACAGAGGGAAAGACTGAAAGAGTTATGTACTAATGGAATTAGACTGCAAGTAAGTTAACTAGTGCACTGCCCTACAGCAAATTGAGAATACTGACCAGCTATACCAACTGTGGATGCAAGTGGTGAGTGGCCTAAATTTGCAGCATCTCTGCCATGCCAAATAGTACTTACAATATTCTCATCACCATCAAAGTCATTCCCATTGCTGATGAAATACGTTCGGCATTTTGATTTTCGCCGTTTACATGTTTCATTGTGTATGTACATCGACCTTTATGTGTCAATGTACATGCATTCGTGTTTTAGATCTTTCGGGTTGCAATATAGACCCCATGGCATGTGTCTAATACTGTTTAACAGATGTCAGGCATTGACCTGTGAAAGGACCCCTGCCGTTGAAATTGCAAGCAATAGCATTCTTTTGAGCTTTACTTCTGGCATGGGACACCATGTTATTTGTTCTCTTCCTACACTGTGCCAATGTGTGATTCCATCCTCCAGTGGCATCTGTGTCTGTCCATAATCAATTTCCCATTTTTGTACAATCTACCTGTCTAAGATCCCTTATATTAATAGGTCTTAAGTGCCTCCATGAGCATTGTTTTTTTTTTCTCAGTGGTGAAGTTATCAGTAGGTTTTACAAGTGGTGGGCATGCCCTACATCAATATGAACACAATCTGTGTCTCATGCAGCCTGGCTTGCTATGTGTCTCTTTCCAGCTTTGCATACTGACAATGGTGTGTGTGTGTTTGGCAGCATATATGTATGTGTGAACATGGGTTTATGTATGCCAATGTGTGTGTGTGTGTGTGTGTGTGTGTGTGTGTGTGTGTGTGTGTGTGTGTGTGTATTTGTCTATGTGTGGGTTTGTTTGATCAGTGATTGTGTCATATGATTTCACAGAGCAGTACCTTAAAATCACATGGCATAGGTTACATATTACAAAACTGAAAGATCTAAAATGTGAATGGATGTACATCAACACATAAAGTTCAATGTACATATATAGGAAACACGTAAACTGTGAAAATCAAAATGCTGAACGTGTCTCCTAGCCAGCAGCGCTGTGGTGGGGTTGAGGAAATATATCCTTTTCCCCACTGTAGTGCTGTCTCTGAGTTGGTATATTTAAGAAGGGGGTGTGGGGGGTGCAGGGGGGCTTGCCCCCCTGCATAAGTGTGTTAATGTATTTTTTTATTTTTTTTATTTTGTACTTACCTGCTGATGAAATACATTCGGCATTTTGATTTTCACCATTTACATGTTTTGCTGTGTATGTACATTGACCTTTATGTGTCGATGTACATACATTTGTGTTTTAGCTCTTTCAGGGTTGTAATATAGACCCCATGGTATGTGTCAGTGATAGTTTTATGTTCAGTGGGTAGACCATGTGGTCTGCTAGGTAATTAATGATGTGTGTTTCATTACACTTAATTGTGTTAATGCACAGTGGTTCTCTGCATTTCTATTGTCAGGTATCCACAGTACTGATAGACAGCTGCTTAGCTATGGTGGGGCAAGAGGAAAAACTGCTCCAAGTGCCAAGTGTTGGGGATACGACTGGCCAATCCTGCTCACTCTTTAATACATATCTTTTTTTAAAAGCTGGTATTGCATTTGTCGTCAAACCTGAGTGCCATAACAAGCAGTTTTCTACAATTTAAAGCATTTTTATTTTTTATTTAAAATATGAACACTGTAATCCTCCATGTAGAGTATAAGCTGTACCAACATGCTTGCTGCATTGTAGAAGCAGTTTGCTACAGTTTAAACTTAAAAAAAAAAGAAAAACCTGTGCTTTGTAGCCTTGCATGGAGAGTATAAACTGTAGCAAGTGCTTGCTACATTTCTATCAAGCAGTTTGTTACAGTTTATACGAAAAAATATTTATTTTAACAAAAAAATAAGACAAAGGAGGTTCGAAGGCAGGGCACAGTAACAGGAACTGATTGGCTCCTACCCAAGTACCTGTGACAATTAGCATTCCTGCAGTACTCCTGTAAGGTACAGATAAAATTAGAAAGTTCTTATTCAAAGTAATCTTTTTGGCAAAGTGATCTATGAATCACATTATTGCCCATATGAGCAAAGTTATTCATTATCATATGCAACATCACACAGGCACAACTGTGCATTGTAAAGTGAGACTGTGTGTTTCTGTTTGATTGGTACATGTGCATGGCCATACTTCGTACAGCAATTCACATTTTCAAAGCTACTTGAGTTGTCCATAGTCACATGGCAGCATGTTTCACATCCTAGCTCATTTTCATAGAACTACCACCATTTTTATTCTTTGTAGGTGGTAAGAGAAGATGGTTTTGTAAGAGACCAGGGCAAAGCCCCACAATGGTTTATGAAGGTTACAAAAAATGTTTCTGTACCTCTACACCACAAGAGAGAGAGAGGCTGAAATCAGTACAGTGTAGCACATTCTGCAAGACAGATATGCAGAATGACCTTACAGACAATCTAAGCAAGGAAACATGGACTCCTCAGATCAAGAAAGCAGTACTACTATATGTATGATGACTTATAGACGAGGCATCCTCACCAGCTTTCCTAAAGGGTGACAGAAGTAGACAGGGAATGTCCAGAATTTTTCAATGACTACCTTAAGAGCACTTCCATTCTTATAAGATGGTTATCTTTCTATTCTGCAGCTATTATCTTCTAAACTTTCACTGTGTAGCTGAACATTCTACTCTGTTGCTACAGTTTTGTGCAGTGGCTACCAATAAAAGTGCACATCAAATAAATTTATGACTGGATTTTTGTTTCCTTTTTCTTTACTTTTTAACCCTGGTTATTATGCATTCAGCAATTTTTGGTCTTGTACACTTTTATAGGTTTTTAGGTTCATAGAATCTTACACAAATTATGACCAACGCCAGTAGGGTAGCTAGGGTGGGAGTGAGATTGTAAACTGCCCCAGGTGAAAAGTGTTCATGTGTGATCTATACCATAGTAACTGCTTGCTACATGGTAGGAAATCGTTTGCTACAGTTTAAAAGTTAGATAAATTCTGTTTTTTCTTTTAAACTAAAATCTGAGTGCTGTAGTTCTCCGTGCAGCCAGGGTAAAAACTGTATTAACTGTTTGCTACATTTGCAGCAAGTGGTTTGCTACAGTTTATTACAAGATTTCAAGTGACTAGTCCCCAAGATCAAAACAATAAACCACTAAAAATTCTCCATAAAACTTATCTTTATTGAAAACAATTACTTTAAACCTTTCATCTCTACATGAGACTTTTTCAGAGCTAGTTCATACCTTAAAAACTCTCTTTTTAAATCAGTGGCTACAACATAAGTGGTAGCTAATACCACCCATCATATTACATCATTTCTTCTTAGCAAATTAAATCCAAGTAATTTGATATTAACATCTGATAAGAAACATAAAACCACATGAAAAACAATTAAGTTAATTGTGATTGTTTATACAAATTGTAATAGAGGGAGGGCCCTAAAAATGAGGATATACAAACACAACAATGATATAAAAAGGGAGGTAGAGATGAATGCCCTTTATAGGCATTCTTTGGAGTGTACAAGAAGTAGGCTTTCCTTTTGAGTAATAAAGCAAGTTGATCTTAACCCAAGAGCTGGGTAATGGGAAACCCTGTTGAAATGTCACGAACTACTCTGGCAGTTAATGTTAAATGCCAGTGCCTCCACAGTGTTAAATGATCAAGTTTCCCTATCCGCTGTTTTAAAACTAAGGGCAGCTAAGCTCTAACTGCCCTGATTTATATATAGTAAAGTTATTCTTTTTTTTCTGTCACCTACTTCTACAAAATTATCTTTTTCATTCTTTCTTGTTTCATGTCATGCTTTTTATGTTATGTTTTTCTAACATTTTTGATTTATTCATTGCTATTTTATTATTAGAATTTTTATAAACAATTACAATTAACTGTTTTCTTTGTAGGTTTATGTTTCTTATCGCTGAGTTTTGGGGGTGGGGTGCTGGTTCATGGTATCGACACAGGGCACTGACTGAGCTACCTACACTTCTAGCCAAGGTGGCCATTCGGAAGTTCAAAAACATCAATCAATACTATTGGGATTCTAACAGTCCCCCATTATGCAAACTTTCTCTGCATATCACTACGGAAAAATTTGCAGTTATTTATCTAGTCTACCAAACTGTTTTTAATGCCTGGCAGGAAAGTAACATGTTAATGGTGACCCATCACAGACATTGGGTTATGCAGGCAACACTGTCCTGCACATATAGTGATTCAACTGTTGCTGGCCAATACATTTTAATATAAAGTATTGGTTTGTTGATGGATGTGCTGCTGTCAAGATGTTTGGTGTCATACTGTCAGGGTTTACCATTCAGTTGATAAGCAGATGGATAATGCCTCTGTTGTGTTAATATTGTCCGTTTTCTTCTTCACTTTTATTGTGCAGCATAGGATGACATGGAAAACAGTCATATATCACCCTCAGGAAGTGGAAGCACCTGGTTCCTAACATCATAAGTATCTTTATTTCATTCCTCAGCTTTCAATTAATTTGCCAATATTTAATTATTTGCACTATCCATCCATAACCTCTTTTTCCCATTTTTGCACATGGGTTCAGGGCATCACTTCAACAGTGACAATCATCTAGAGAATTATGTTAATGCTTAACTTTTTCACATGCAAGTGTAGAACAACCTGGACCTCTCAACTGTAGCTATCTGCTGCTGCAAGGGAAAAATCTCCACATTTTGTGCATCATGGTACTGACTCATTGGTGAGAAGTGATCACTCCTCTCCATCGGGCAGCTTGGGGCATGCTACACTTCCTGACAAGCACCAGCTGCAGTTGATAGAGCAAAGATGAGGAAGCAAGATTCATATTGAGTGTAAGACTTGCTGAACTGGTGGGCACTAAACACTAGGCCACAAGGCAATTCTAACTTCACATTAGAGACTGCCACCCATGATCCCCACTGGAAAGGGCACTAATGTGCATACCTCTCAACTGTCCAAATTTTTGCAGAATGTATTGGCCTTGTAATTTTATTCTGATCCTCATAAAATTTGTTGTTTTCTGACAAATCATTGAGGACGGAAGTCAGTAAGTCACTAAGTAGTGGCATGCATTTCAGTCTCAGGCTTTATATTCTTCAAAAAATGTATGCTAACACAAAGCCTGTTATTGTAGCAACCTTTTGAGTTTATATGAACAATATTTGAAATTTGTCCCTGATTTTGGTCCTGTCCTATTATTTCTGGCTTTGTGTAGATTTGTTATGCTTAGAGGTTGAGAAGTATGCCTGTCTATCTTGCTTTGTTTTTTGTTTCATCCCTTAAGTTTTTTCTAATTCACATCATTCTGCAGTTGCTTCCCTAGAGCCTTCCCATTCTTCCTTTATGTATTTTAGAAAAAAAGTGGCCTGGCTTGAAAAAAATGAATATACACTCCTCTCCCACCTCCTCCTGCTCAACTCTTATTTGCCATCCTATCATGTTTCCCTTATTTTCTCTTTTCTTTTATTTCTTCCTTTACTATACACATCCTTTCTACCAATATAAATCAAATATACTGGTGTCCATGAATGATCACCTTCATATTAGGGGCCCCTGGTAAACTGCGTTTATTTGTATACCTGCACCATTATGCCAAGGTATGAGCAAAATCTGATAGTGAAGTCTCACAAAATTAGCACTGGGCCTCACGTATCAACATAATTAGCAAACCTAAGAACTCACAGCTTACTTTCCCATGTCTGTACATCTTATATATCTTTAAGGAAGCATTAAGGAAGGGGAGTGGATTGGACAGGGTGTAGAAAGGAGGCCATCCGTTATACTGGATATTTTTGTTGATGGTTATGTGGAATTCCCCAGCATAGTACCCTTTACAGAAGAAAGGGAAGAGGAGGTCAATTTTTTTAAGGGCCTAGCTATTCTGGAATTTGCTTAAGCATTAGAAAAGGGGCTGTTAAGAAATGTAACTATGGATGAGGTATGCCAGGTCCTTAATGAGCAAATGTATGACAAACTGGATAGCTATACACACACACACACACACACACACACACACACACACACACACACACACACACACACACACACACACACACACACACACACACACACACACACACACACACACACACACACACACATATATTTTGAAACTAGGAGAAAAACAGTTAATAGAGGTTTGGCTAAATCTGCTCAATGCGTTGATTTGCAAGAGTCACATTCTCCTGTCCTGGAAAGATGATACTATAATAGAAGATACTGAAAATGATCAGCTAACAGGGAAGTGCAATTGTTGCATTATACATGAAGGTTGCACAAACTGCATGTTTGTTCATAAATGATTGAAATAAAATATATGTAAAAGTAATGCTTACAGTGAAGAGACATAAGAACAGCATTTATGGTTTTGATGTAATAGTGTTATCAAGAGGGACCAGAAGATTTATCCCTTTTCTTAGCAGCTCACAGACTCTTGAGGAGCATAGGTTCATAGGTTCATAGGTATGTACTAGGCTATCGGCCCAAGGGCCTACGTGAACCTAGCCAACAAGGTTCCCTGGCTTATGCCACCCAAGAAAGTTATTTTCCTGTGCCACTGTCAAGCAGAGACACAGAAGTGATCCCCGGGGTGTATTTCCTATTTCCCATCCACTCATCAAGATTTTTCTTGAAGAATGCTAATGAAGAACTTTGCTTCACATAGATGGGTAGCCTGTTCCAGAGTATGGGAAGCCTCTGGGACAGGAATCTATCCCTCCAGCATGTCCTGTTTATTGTGGTGACAAGGTTTAGGTCCCTAGAGCATGTAGCTCGGAGGGATTGGGATTTCTTTAGGTGTAGCATGTCTAACAGCTCTGGGTTTGACATAGCCTTATATGTTAGGCAGAGATCATGTCGGAGTAGGCGATATGCTACAGTGTAATGCTGGAGTTTTTTGAGATGGTCAGTGTAGGGCATTTGTTTGAGGCCAGTAATCCTCTTTGTGAGGTTCTTCTGTGGCCTTTCCAGCTGCTGCAGAAGTCTTGTGAGGTACATTCCAAAAAGAGCATTGTACTCTATAATGGGTCTAATGACGAGTAGAGGGGAACAATGACCTCTTTTTTTCCTGGATGAGCACCTTTTTATGATGAGGTGTGCCATGTAGAAGGACTTCCTGACTACTGTGGCGATGTAACTATCAAAGGAGAAACTACTGTCCACCTGGGTCCCAAGGTCTCTTATCACACATTTAGGTGTTAAGTAGATTGCTGCCTATGTGGTAGTTCATGGGTACAGAGTTTTTGCCAAAGGGGATGACACTGCACTTTTTGGCATTGAGCTTGAGTTCATGGCTCTGACACCAGGCATCTGTCTCAGCAAGGCCCTTCTGTAGGCTGTCCATATCATATGGGTACTTGACTAGCAGTCTGTGTCTTGACTACCACTCCATTAAAGACCCTTGCCTTAATTTCCTGTACCTCTCCATGTCTAGTTATTTAGCAAACACCAGAATAAGAGCCCTATATATTCACCTGCAGTTAAACATAATGCAGTGGAAAGATAGATCAATTATACATCACCTCCCCCATCTCTGGAATAAGCTGCCCCTGTAAGTTAATTAGAGTGCTACATTATCATCCTTCATACAGAACTTGGATGACTGGATGGACACACTCAAACTTGCCCTGGGACTGAATGGCTAACTCTCCTTGAGAAAAGGGTGCAGCCTGAGAGTGGATACTGACAAAGAGTTGATAGTTATAAGACTAAATTTCCTTGAAACTCCAATGAGTCCTATGAATCTTTGTACAATATGTTCTATACTCAACTCTCAAAGCCTTACATGGGTTTATGGGCATGTGAATCTCAGAACTGCTATGATTTACTTCCTCCATTCCCCACCCTCCATGGACAAAACTGTAAATTTGCAGATATTGTATCCACACCCATAATAATCCTATCCACATAAGCAGTGATTTCTATACTGTAACCACAGTAGATCGTAAAGTAATTTATATTGTGACAATATAACTATTTCCAATAAAATAAATGCATTGTAGTGTATCTTGATACTGAAATAAATGTAAAAAAATAATGAGCAATATAATCAGGAAATTAGTTATACAGAGGTCTGTTGAAATTGCTAAATGGAGCCACTTTGTCATGGCTCTTCAACGTGGTTAGAGGTGAGCTAATCTTTGTAAGCCTTACTCTCACCCCCTCTCTTAGCATATAAAAGCCCTTTGGATCACCGTATACTCCCATATCATACTGCCATGTTATGCTATTTATACAATCCCCATAACAAATGCTTTTCATATCTGGGGTCACTGAATCTTTGCAAACAATAAGGAAGTAAACATACCCTAATACTACTAGTATATAACAGCCTTTGTGGCTTTTAAGTCAGAGGTTTGTACTGTTTAGCTCACACAGATGTACCTTTTTGCTGCCTGTCTGTGCATGCAGGATTATTGTAAAGCAATAGTACAACATAAACTACAGCAATCACATTTATTTCTAATAAAAACATCAAAGATAACAAATATCCCATTCTCCCTTTTCCCCAAAATGAAGCATAAATATTTGAAATATTGACTGGCAATGATGTGTTCAAATAACCTTAATAATTTGTCATATATAAATTACTATTAATAATTAAACAGATGAGTAATACTGCTATAAGGCAGTCCCATTATTGCAACTTAATTCTAGCTTCTGTTCTAATACCACTGTTTTGTCCCAAACAATCAATACGATCCATCTGCATTTCTTTATAAAAACAGCACATTTTCTATCAAACAAATTTAATCAAGCATTGGCAGGAACTATATAGATATCTGTTAGAAACAGTACTGTCATTAATAAGCTGAAATAGACAGCCAGGTTTACTAATAACAACAGGAGTTTGTAAATATATCTATTTCAAAAATGAAGACCAGCTTTTGAAAAAAACCCTTAAACAATGTAAATTAGAAAAGTATCTAGGTAGCTGAGTGTGTTCAGATTATATTACAGAGGTCCAGCTATACCTGCACAGACAATATCACTGCCATAAATGGTTTTTGCTGCCCATGTTTTGTAATCATAGCCATATAAGCCAAAATGGTCTTTCTGCAGTCTTGTATATGCAACAGACTGTGTGCCTTTGTTTATACAAGTTAGTACATTATTTCTATATTCCTGTAAATGTAGCAACTCATGAGGGCTGTTATCTCCTAGTTGCATAACAAATCATTGAACAACAAGCTGGAAACCTTTTAACAGTCTTATTAGGAACTACCCCTATGTTCTGGAAGACATAATACCTATCTTGATATTTCAACCACCCAGTCATAGCAGAAGGATACATTCTGGATGGACTGCATTGTAAGTCTATGTAATTGCCTACTTGTGTTGCCTTTTCTTCTGTGTGCTGAAGGATTACTTAGGTGTCTAGATGGGAGTACCTGCTTCACTAAAGCCCATTCTTGTTATATCTGCCCAGTTGCTGGAGGAATGATCTTTCCTCCTTCTTTGTCCACTGTGCATTTTGCAATGTAAGGATGTAGTTTGCAGAGAAGGTGTCTATTGTCCAGACCAGTCTTTCTGTTTTTCTTACTCTGTCAGTATGATTAGTTTCCCAGTCTACTGAGATTGAAACATTTTTAGCTATTAGCCATTTGGTTTGAAAAAAAAAAGAATGTCGATCTACATAAAGAACTTTTTCTGCAATGACATCAAGTTTTATATTTTCATGTTAGGCTTGTTTTCCAGGTCCTCAAGTTTATCCTTAAGTCTAAACAATTTATTTTCTAAGCCAGCAATTTTTTGTTCTTGCTGCTATATTATTATTGACTGACTATTCACAATAATATGAAGATGGTCCCTTTCTGACTCAAGGGATGTCAGTTGCACTTGTCAGTGTAGTAGCTATTCATCTAGCCATCATGTGTTTTCTGTCGTAACTTGAGGTAATTTAAAAAAAATTTCCAATAGCCCAGTTTTGTTTTGGCATGTGTCTTCACACGCACTTTGACCACTTTCTTCTGTCATCATACTGCTTGGAGACATCTCTCTTCAGAAAGACAAGATATTCAAGAAGAACTGGTAGAGAATCTAAAGATCAGGAGACAATCATACCTCTCAACCTGCTAAAGCAAGAAATGTGGACTAGACCATAAATAATGGGGGGGGGGGACAAAGACCCAAAAATAGGGAAAGTTTTTAAATACTACTGTTGATAGAATAACATGTTTTACATTAACATGACTTTTATTTACAATATGAACTCTAAAACTCAAATTTCTGTCATTATTTTCTGACTTCCGTCCTCAACGATTTGCCAGTGATTTGAAAGAAAGCTACAATCTTTGAAGAAATGGTCCAAACATATGGAGCAAAAATCTGGACAGTTGAGAGGTATGGAAGTAATCACTCATAGGTTCATAGATTAGAACTCAGACTCATTATCCCCTTCTCTCATCGTCTTCTGCTGAAATTTTAGGTAGGTATGTACTCTTTGACTTATGTGAAAAGGTTGTTTAGTTGAAAAGAAAGATAAATAGTTGTTCCCAAAAAATCTGTTTTCATTTCTTCTTTCAACGGCCATATGGCTCTGCTTACTTTCTTTCCTTCTTTTACTGTTTCAGACTATCACTTTTTTCTTGCAAGTCATTCATACACCTCTCCTAACTTCTTGGTTAAGCTTTTATCATATCAGTTTCTACCTTTTATTTCTTATTTTATTTTTTTTTTATTTTTCCCATTCTCCTATATATCATGCACTACTCATATATATTATATTGTCTTTCATTAAAAAACACATTGCAAACATGCAAGTGTTTAAAATGTAAGTCATTCTTTCACCATTGCTTTTTGTTCTTTCATTCTTTCATCAGCTGTGAAAACAGTTTAGCTTCTCTGTATCATATAATGAACCAGACTATTTCAAATGCTTCTGTTTTATTATAATTAGTTAAATAATTAATGTATTTAGTTATTTTGTTAGTAAGTTCATAGGCTCATAGATGTGTACTAAACCAATGGCCTTGGGGCCTTTACAAGCCTAGCCATAGGATTACCCTGGAATAATGCCACCCAACCATAGTTCCCAGTGCCTCTGTTGAGTAGAGCCACTGGAGTTATCCCTGGAGTGAATTTTCTATTACCCATCTACTCATCAAGATTTCTCTTGAAGAGGGTCAACGAGGTGCTCTGCTTGACATGTATGGGAAGTCTAGTTCATAGCATGGGCAGTCTCTGGGTTATGAACCTGTCCCTCCAGTACATTCTGTTGATTGTGGTAATGAGGTTGAGGTCTCATGTGGTGTGGAGGGATTGGGATTTCTTTATATATAGCATTTCTAAAAGAGCTGGGTCAGACATGGCTTTGTAAGTCAAATAGAGATTGCCTCTAAGTAGGCGACATGAGACAGAAAAATTAAATGAAGTGCCCGTCTTGGTACTTGAACTATAAATGCTTGTACGCAAAGTCAGGACTCTGACCACTATGCTATCTCAGCATTTAAGGACAATGGTGGAAGGCAGAATCAAACCCCATACAAGAGAAGGTAATGCATTAACAGTTCACAGTCTTAATCCTCTGCCCTAATTGCTTTATGTTAGTTACGTTACTTAGTTATTTTAACAAAGCTAATCATTCTGAGCACTTAGCCATCAAAATGTAGGCACTTGGCATCGCATAGTTTCATGATGAATTTTAATATTTTGGTGAGCATGCAACAGCCTCCTCCTGAATTATTTCTATTAAGTATGTGTTTTAGGCAAGCAATAATGCCTGAGGAAATAACTGCATGCAATGGTGTTCTGAGACCTAATATCACAGGCAAGAGGCTTTTACACCCGTAGAAAGGCATTATTTCCACAATAACACACACCCTGAATGGCATTATTGTGCTTAGCAAATGGGCTGTTTCATTTTTTTTTATTAGTACTTTATTTTTTTTTTTTTTATATTTTTGATGTAAAGTAGTTCCTCTTCCTAAGGTTTAAAACTTGCTGTAGCATATGTAATTGTTATTGGAGAAATGATTTTACACTCAAAATATAGGTTATGTAGTTATTTAATCACACACACACACACACACACACAGCGATCACAAACACTTTCATCTTCAGATGCATCAATGATGTATCACATAAAACATAGCAAGTTATGAAGCACAATACCACACTTCTCCCATTATTGTCCCCAATTTTGAACATAGTGCTGTACTGTCTAATAATTTACCAGCTCAACTACTGAGGATTAAAGTCAGTCAAATATGACAGACATTAAAAATTTTGCAGATTCTAAAAGCTATTTCTGGACAGTGCAGCATGTCAAAGGAAGAATTCAATGCACAGGTTCAGAAGATTTGGTTTAAGCATTCCAAATACTTAACTATTCAGCATAGGATAATTATGGATTTTGCATATCCCCATCAGATTCCAAAGCACATTGTGTGCACCCAATGCAATTTAAATATGGCAAACTATAATGCTGGCTCTGTTTCCAAGGTCCTCGGTGTATGCCATGCCAAACTGCAGGAATGGAAGCTATTACCATGGAATACAATGGAATCTATAATAGTACTGCTAAATAAAATTTAAAAATGCTACCTGCAGTAAATGAACTGCAACAGGCTGTGATACTGCAAGCTAGTGAGAAGGATATGGCTGTGTATCATAGAAGGCAGCCAGCTAGACTGAGAGCAAGGCTGTATCTGAGCCAGCTGACAGATTAACAAATCATTGACAGGTACTGCCTAGACAGACAGATTGTGTAGGCTGTTTGCAACATGTGTGTCCCACACATGTTTGTGTGGACATTGCTAGGAAGCCACATCCCTCTTGAAACAAAAGTATGTCTCAGCCTGGGTTTACTTGTAGCTGAGACATTCCAAAGACACATGTGTGATGCTGTAGGAGTGTCACAGACAGCTGTCAAAATTCCTGGTAACAATGTACAAAATGATGGATGACTACATACATTTTCCATCTACCCCTGTGGAGCAGAGAACTGTTATGCACCAATTATATAACCTTGTAAACTTCCCACGTGTACTTGGTGCAATACACTGCACCCACATCCCTATCAAGACCCCAATTCATACAGAAGCAGAGAGATACATCAACAGAAAGGGGTGATCATCCCTGAACTGACACTTCATGTGTGCAGCAGATGGCAGTATAACAAACATCATGGTACCACACCCTGGAAGTGTCCATGATGGTGCCATATGGAGGGAAAGTAGTCTGATGGCTGCATTCCAGCAAGGTGAAATACCTGAGGGAATACTACTGGCTAAGTAAAGGAACAAAACAAAGATGTAAGCTAAAGACACCCCTCTCAATAATATCCATGCTGACAACATATATGTTTTCTTCCCACAACAAGTGACTGTGGTTATTCACTTGAGCCATAGCTAATGATCCCATACAGAGAATCATCAAGCCCCCATGAAGGATGCTTGGAATAGAGTGAAAAACACAACATGAAATACCATTGAGTGTATATTTGGTATGCTGAAAACTAGGTTCAGATGTCTGAACATATCCAGGGTGCACTGAAATACACACCTGAGAAAGCAGTAGAGATGTGTGTGCCGTGCTGCACAGTATGCTAACAACAGCACATGGTGGTCTTCCAGCTGCAGATGTGGATGAACTATCCCAAGAACCCCAGGTCTGAAGATGAAAACCCACAGGTATCAGTGGAGGAAGTGCATGATGATACAGGAGGCAGAAGACACAGGCATGGGCCACAGAGTGTGCAACTACAATTTCAGGCCCAGGTAAAATGGCAACATCTGACACACAACTTTGAATCATGAGAAGTCACACATACAGAAGTACATGCATTAAACATTGATGTTCAGGTGTTGCTCCACCACAGCAGCACATATTGCATCTAATGTCAATTACCCACAAGATGTACACACTAAGCATCAGACATAACAACATATTCATAATATATAACAGTATCAACATATACACATCAGTTCAAACAGGGATCATCAACTCAGGGCACAACTGATGCAGGAATGCATACAGCCTCTTATTGGTGTATCTGTAGACGAGATGTTAATTTATGTATCTTAGATTACAGATGTGCACATCACTTTCAGTTTAATGTCACCTATGATCTTCATAGGAATGTGTGGCATGATAGACATTTGCTTTTCATTGTTATGGTTTTGATGACTGGCATACATCACATATGGTAGTACAGTAGACTATAGTCATAATGTATTGTAACATTTCATGGCTGTTTTCCACCTGTTCATTGTATCATGGTGGGGATATTATGCATGCATGTAGTATCAGGTATGCATATATAATTTCTACCTGATGTTGCGACTCAACTAGAAAGACCGTGGGACCAATGAATGATCACCAATCAGACTTAGGTGATGAGTGCATGCCAGGCCACTGCCAGCATTCTTCAATGATGATGATGACAAGGATGATGAGGATGAGGAAGCTGGACCTGCACGTGTCATCACCCCTGCTGCACTCTAGAGAAGATGACATCAGAAATAACAGTGAGACAGTCATTGGGAGCACATCTAGAAGGTGGTGACTAATGTGTTTCATACACAGATGAGAGACATGATGGGGAATTTTTTACAGGATATGGTATGGGCTAAGCATGACTCATTCAGGGAGATAGCCTGAGAGATCATTTGCAATGTTCATCCCCATCAGGGTGGTCCCACAGGTCCATAAGTTTTGTCCTTCTGCTCCAATTGTGTAATGTGGCCACAATGCTATTTGCCCTGTCAGTGATTGGACTATATATGCATTCTTGTACGTGCATACCATTTAGCTGACATACTTATGTGATACAGGTTCAATCACACCACACAATTTTTGTGTGACATTTAGTTATGTTTTAATGTGTACGTGACACACATTAACACATTCAGCTGTCCATGCATTGTTACTGATGAAACAATTCCACTATAAACATGTGTGTTAGTGACAGAAACTTACAAGCAACATGTTATCCATAATCCAGCCCTACCACAGTGGTGTGGTTATGATTTGTGTATTGCCGTGTCCTATTTGTGCAACAGAAGGACAAGTTCTTGTCTATGTGCTTTGCATGACATTTGTCATTCTGTTCCACTGTCATGATGTTGTGTTGTGTTGTATGTGGTGGCAATGCTGATGCCATGTCAGGTCATATAAATGTATGTCATACATATGGGAAGTCACCCTTTACTGACTGCATAGACCTCCGATGTCAATATACACTATGGTAATGATAATTTATTCAGTAACAGTACAGTATGCCATGTTTTGTCTATGTCACATTTCCAGATCAATTCATTATTCTTGTAAATTCACACCTGTTGGCAAACAGTATACATATTCAGCAATGTATGTACATGTCTCTGCACATAGTCCAATCCATAGTGAAACACCATTGTGCTTTTGACATGTGAGCAGTTGCTGACTTAACGTTGATGTGATGTAATCATACTCACAGGACTGTCCTCTGCTCAGTAGTGAGCAGGGTCTGTGACATATACCTGCAGTTGTTTATTCCACATTGGCATGACAGTATATGTATATGTGATTCAAATTTTTAGTTCGTTCACCTATGCTTGTTTATATTACATGATTGCACAACAGTGTGTATGTGTGATTTTTACATGCACATTTTTGGTGACATCAGCAATAGCCATGTGCTTATATGGATATTAGATTGGCTTCAATAGTATCTTATGTGGTACACACATGCATTTGCAATGTGCAACCTTACCTTGTTGTCCTGCTTTTTCACTGTCTTCCCTGATATGGACCAAGATTGTCAACCTCCTTTCCACCTTTGTAGGTGTGTAATTTATTTTGTAGATATGCTTGCCTTTGTTGGAATTATTGTCCATTGCCATGTATGAGTATGTTTCCAAGATCAACATGTGCCAACTCTATAGCCATTGTACAGATGTAGGACATATGAACACAAGACCCTGGTTATTGTTTGCAAAATATTCTTTTTCTCTTTATAATTGTATATCAACCATTGCACATTGCTGAAATTCATGTGCACAGCCCAATATTTTTTATATTGTTTTATATATTATTCTTGCATGTGATTGGTGTGTTTATGTATATTGAAATTGCTTTCATATAAATTCCAGTTAGGCCACTGATGATCCTACATCTATGTGTTGCCGTTGATATGACATTTGTGTGTGTGGCATATATACATTCCATTACCCATCTGTTTAGAGTGTGTACACCTGCTTATGTGAATAGCAGCCAGTTTGCTGCTTTGCTGCAGTATTGCTGTTTGACACTGTGCGTGGTTGTTTGCCTTTCACATGCATAGTCAGAGGTTCTGTTCTATCCTCTTCTGGAATTTTCTAGCATTCCAAGCTCTGCATTTGGCCATGTATGATGTTGCTTGGATTACACTTGTACTGCTGCCAGACTACTTGGATATAGATATAGGTTTATTTATCCATGTGTACTGTGATCCCTATTTATTACCCTAAAATGCACATCTACCATTACTCATGCACATCCAGGAATAACTGCCACACAGTTTGCAACATATCATAATGTGACAGTGCACAGGTAGATATGTTTTTCCTGCTTTTCACCATGGCTGGTATGCATCTCTACCCTGTTTGACAACTTTCCATTGCTTGTGCTGTGCAGTGTGCCATCAGTATAACTTATCTGGCCTTACTGTGTTTTTTCCAATCTTTGCCTGTCATTTGTTGTGATAATTGTTCTATTAGTATGCCTTGCATGATGACCTTCTTGTCCTGTTTTCTTATCTTTACCTTTCTTTCTGTTCTTAAAAAAAATAAAACAATGCAGCCTACACTCACCAAAAAGGCATTGCCCATGTCCCTTTGACTTTCTCTGAGATGGTCATATTCCAACGTATCTCTTGTGTGTCCCTTTTCTGTACCCATAGCTTGCATCTGCTTTTCTATCTCAGAATTTCCTTGGGTGTGTTTGCTTTACCTATATTCTCCACACATGTACCACACCATTTGCTAGCTTATGTTAGCTGTGGTGATGTGGCTATGATTGCCATTTGCCTTTTTTAATTTTTTTATTAAAAGGTTTACAGATTCCATTGGAATACATAATTGATAACATATTTTGATTATAATGGAGTTGTGCAAATATTCTGTAGTTGTCTGTAAGCTTACTGGAGAAATTCTGTTATAGATATAAATTTATGAATGTCAGGCTGCATAGATTGTGAGATATGTGGTTGTACACCAAGATATTCTGAGTTCACTGTAGCATTTTTGCAGACTACGTAGTTATCTGCAACTTTTCCACTGAAATTGGAGTAATGCACCAGATTCAATGAACTTTTAACCCCCGACAGAAACTTACACTCACACACACACAAACACACACACACGCACACAAGCACACACACACACACACACACACACACACACACACACACACACACACACACACACACACACACACACACACACACGCACACACACACACACACACACACACACACACACACACACACACACACACACACATGCTAACACTCATATGCTTTTCTTTTATTTGCAGTTATTTATTTTTCTTTTAACTTTTGCACATCAAACAGCAAAGTGCTGTTTAACCAAGGGCACCGGGACTGTAGGGTGAAGGGGACCAAGCACCTCCCCCCATTTTTGCATCTTGAAACTCTGCCTCCTGCCTTGCTATAGGAAAGATAAAATGAACTTTTCCACTTTCATGGTGAACCAGCTCACCCACTATTAAAAAAAAAAAAAAAAAAAAAATGAGACTTCCACATTCACAGTTGATCAATGCAGTTTCCATGTTCGCGGCTGCACAGTTGCTTGCTTTCCTTTTCCTGTATTGCTGTTTGTGGTTGTTTGCCTTGCTCTGCCTCTGGCTGTTTGGAGTGAGAATGTTTATATTACATGATTGCACAACAGTGTGTATGTGTGATTTTTACATGCACATTTTTGGTGACATCAGCAATAGCCATGTGCTTATATGGATATTAGATTGGCTTCAATAGTATCTTATGTGGTACACACATGCATTTGCAATGTGCAACCTTACCTTGTTGTCCTGCTTTTTCACTGTCTTCCCTGATATGGACCAAGATTGTCAACCTCCTTTCCACCTTTGTAGGTGTGTAATTTATTTTGTAGATATGCTTGCCTTTGTTGGAATTATTGTCCATTGCCATGTATGAGTATGTTTCCAAGATCAACATGTGCCAACTCTATAGCCATTGTACAGATGTAGGACATATGAACACAAGACCCTGGTTATTGTTTGCAAAATATTCTTTTTCTCTTTATAATTGTATATCAACCATTGCACATTGCTGAAATTCATGTGCACAGCCCAATATTTTTTATATTGTTTTATATATTATTCTTGCATGTGATTGGTGTGTTTATGTATATTGAAATTGCTTTCATATAAATTCCAGTTAGGCCACTGATGATCCTACATCTATGTGTTGCCGTTGATATGACATTTGTGTGTGTGGCATATATACATTCCATTACCCATCTGTTTAGAGTGTGTACACCTGCTTATGTGAATAGCAGCCAGTTTGCTGCTTTGCTGCAGTATTGCTGTTTGACACTGTGCGTGGTTGTTTGCCTTTCACATGCATAGTCAGAGGTTCTGTTCTATCCTCTTCTGAATTTTCTAGCATTCCAAGCTCTGCATTTGGCCATGTATGATGTTGCTTGGATTACACTTGTACTGCTGCCAGACTACTTGGATATAGATATAGGTTTATTTATCCATGTGTACTGTGATCCCTATTTATTACCCTAAAATGCACATCTACCATTACTCATGCACATCCAGGAATAACTGCCACACAGTTTGCAACATATCATAATGTGACAGTGCACAGGTAGATATGTTTTTCCTGCTTTTCACCATGGCTGGTATGCATCTCTACCCTGTTTGACAACTTTCCATTGCTTGTGCTGTGCAGTGTGCCATCAGTATAACTTATCTGGCCTTACTGTGTTTTTTCCAATCTTTGCCTGTCATTTGTTGTGATAATTGTTCTATTAGTATGCCTTGCATGATGACCTTCTTGTCCTGTTTTCTTATCTTTACCTTTCTTTCTGTTCTTAAAAAAAATAAAACAATGCAGCCTACACTCACCAAAAAGGCATTGCCCATGTCCCTTTGACTTTCTCTGAGATGGTCATATTCCAACGTATCTCTTGTGTGTCCCTTTTCTGTACCCATAGCTTGCATCTGCTTTTCTATCTCAGAATTTCCTTGGGTGTGTTTGCTTTACCTATATTCTCCACACATGTACCACACCATTTGCTAGCTTATGTTAGCTGTGGTGATGTGGCTATGATTGCCATTTGCCTTTTTTAATTTTTTTATTAAAAGGTTTACAGATTCCATTGGAATACATAATTGATAACATATTTTGATTATAATGGAGTTGTGCAAATATTCTGTAGTTGTCTGTAAGCTTACTGGAGAAATTCTGTTATAGATATAAATTTATGAATGTCAGGCTGCATAGATTGTGAGATATGTGGTTGTACACCAAGATATTCTGAGTTCACTGTAGCATTTTTGCAGACTACGTAGTTATCTGCAACTTTTCCACTGAAATTGGAGTAATGCACCAGATTCAATGAACTTTTAACCCCCGACAGAAACATACACTCACACACACACAAACACACACACACGCACACAAGCACACACGCACACACACACACACACACACACACACACACACACACACACACACACACACACACACACACACACACACACACACACACACACACACACACACACACACACACACACACACACACACACACACACACACACACATTCTAACACTCATATGCTTTTCTTTTATTTGCAGTTATTTATTTTTTCTTTTAACTTTTTGCACATCAAACAGCAAAGTGCTGTTTAACCAAGGGCACCGGGACTGTAGGGTGAAGGGGACCAAGCACCTCCCCCCATTTTTGCATCTTGAAACTCTGCCTCCTGCCTTGCTATAGGAAAGATAAAATGAACTTTTCCACTTTCATGGTGAACCAGCTCACCCACTATTAAAAAAAAAAAAAAAAAAAAAATGAGACTTCCACATTCACAGTTGATCAATGCAGTTTCCATGTTCGCGGCTGCACAGTTGCTTGCTTTCCTTTTCCTGTATTGCTGTTTGTGGTTGTTTGCCTTGCTCTGCCTCTGGCTGTTTGGAGTGAGAATTAAATAAGATGTATAGCCTGACTGTTACTGTACACACTATAAGTAGCAAGAACGTTGAGCATTCATTTTAATAAGCACTATTCAGTCTTCATTTCAGAGAGTGTGTGTGTGTGTGTTTGTGTGTGTGTGTGTGTGTGTGTGTGTGTGTGTGTGTGTGTGTGTGTGTGTGTATTGCTGTTAGCAAAATTATCAGCTAATCAGACATTCGCTTTTCTTTTCCCACTTTACTAATAGTGGTGGTCGTTTGTCTGGATCCACCCATACCTGTCAACTTCTCGTACCAAGTTTTTTATTCACGAGACTGGCCTGAACAGCATTCCTGAAATCCTGTTTTGAATTATTTATTTTTTTTATTTATTTATTACTTTACATTTGTTGACTGGGCTAGTCTAACTGGATATATGTCCATTTTCAGTAGAGGCCTGGGGAGAAAAGCTCCATGCATTAGCAGTGACAAAGATTACAATATACAGTAATAGTCAAAATAAATTACAGGACATTGTTACATTGAGGTTGATATAAGTTATACAGAGTCCTTAGTAGGTTAAATTTAAGATCAAATACTGACAGCAATCATTTGAGAGAGAGCAATCAAAAAAGAAAAAATATTGAATTGTAAAAATTTCTTATTTTTTTTTTTTACAGGTATGTGACATAGAACAGTGGACTATAGAAGTGTAAGGAGAGCAAAAAAGGGGAAAGAGATAACAGTCAGGTTATATCAGTCTGGGTTAGAGCAGGGACAAAGCCAGTGAGTTTTAAGATAGTGGGCAGGATTCACGAAGGCTTGCATGGAGTCTAAGAGTACTGTAAGACTCCATGCAGCCTTCGCGATCCAGGAACAGCCCAAAGTCCGTGTAAGAGACAAGCTAAAACGTCTCTTACACGGAATGAGCGTGGATAAGCTAATCACCTCACTTGCAGCCGAACAGCATGCAAATGAGGATGATTCGCGATCCAGGAAGCATGAAAGAGCCGTTTTAGCTGCAGAAATGTACTCAGTTGACAACTGAGTACGTTTCTGCAAAAACCGCAATGGAGCCATGTCAGCTCCAAATAAAGGGTGCATATGTGTCAGACAGCATGCCAATGGCCAAATATGTGGCCATTGGCAAGGTAACCTGATGCAACAATATTAAAAATATCATTTTTTTTTTCGGCGATCGCCGATGTATAAACCCAGCGCAGCCCCGCGCAAACGGGCTGCGCTGCATAATACATAAAAATGAAGGTTGTAAACCCACAAATGTGGGCTTTATGCAATACATGGATTTTCAATGCAGGGACCAGCAGACCAAAAACAACATGGCCGCCGTGTAGTAGTTGCTAAGGGGGGAAGCTGAGTCTAAGAGATGTAACTAAGCATTAGTAGGTAATCTGATGCAAATGAGTGTTAGTATACTGAATTCCACTGTCACATAGCAAATGAGCACATTCTGAGTAGTGTAAGAGTTACAGAAGGGGGAGGAACAGAGTAGGAGATAGGTGACATCACAGGGGGGAATGGCAGAAAGAAATGCAGTTCATTGGAGGTCAGAGTTACATGACAGATGTCAGACACATATCATGGAAAGAGGAGTGCCACAACATAAGCATGGGAAAGTCAAGAAATGGAAGGTGCACACTGTTGCCTACACCAAAGTTTCTTGCTGGGCGTGCATGCGCATGTGTGCATGCCATGAAGCGTGAGTAAGGCAGTGTGTGCGCGTGTAAGGCAGTCTGAGCATGTGGGAGCATGTTGGGAGATGTTTAACACTGTTTGCGCGGGTGTGCACGCGTTTTAACTTGAATAAGCAGATTCTGAACTGTATAAGCATGTGTGCGCACGTGTAAGCCACTGTGAGTGTGTTTCTGCTGGTATACACGCTGCTCCCCACTGAGGAAACAGAAAGGAAAAAGGAAGCAACAGAATTAGTAGGAAGCTACCAGGGAATACTGCTGGAGCTAGCAGGTGAAAACAATTAGAAGCAGGCAATTACACAGGCAGAATGGTAGCTCAGCCGAACACTTAAAAATCTGCAAACAGCAGTGCAAGATGTTTCTGTCAAGAGACACTGCAAGACAGGAGTAAGCTATTAGAAGTGAAAACTGAAAAAGCTGAACTCAGAGCAGAAATGTTAGGGGCTGCCATAGCTGTCATAATGAGACATAGGTGACTTGCTGAGAGTAGTGACAATGCAGATGGTGCCAGACAACCCACAGTGAGGAGACGGAGAAGAGTGTACAGGCCCAGGGTCACCTACCACGGGTTACATGAGCTGGAGATAGTAGAGCGCTATAGAGTGGACAGTGACCTCCTGCAGCAAATAGTGGAGCTGTGCAGGCCACGCCTCACACACAGAACCAACAGAGGGGAACCCATCCCAGTGGAAACCAAGGTATGTGTTGGCCTAAGAATACTAGCAACAGGTACCTTCCAGAGACCAACTGGTGATATGATGGGGATATTACAGGCATCAGCCTCCAGGGTACTGCACCAGTTCCTGGATGCCATGTCAGCACATGTCGGTGATCATGTATATTTCCCCAATGCCCGTGAGGTATTGTCCAGCAATATGTGTCTCTTCCAGCAAATAGCGGAATACCCTGAGGTAGTGGGTGCAATAGACTGCACACACATATGCATCAAAGCACCAGCCGGTGTGCTGGGTAGGGCCTACATTAACCGCAAGGGCTTCCCCTCCATCAACTGCCAGGTCATGTGTGATGCCCAGGGCATAATAATGAATGTGTGTGCTGGCTGCCCTGGGAGTTACCACAATTCCCACATCTGGCATTTGATGCAGCTGTACCAGACATTTGCCAATGGGGACATCCCACACGGGCACCTAGTGGGGGATGCAGGTTATGCACTGGAGCCGTGGCTGATGACACCCATCAGAAATGCACACACACCTGAACAGGAACGCCATAATGAGGCACACGCACAAACACGTAATGTAATAGAGCATGTGTTTGGGCTGCTCAAGTCATGGTTCCGGTGTCTGGACACATCTGGTGGAGCCTTGCAGTACACACCAACTACATGTACCCAAATTGTCATGGTATGTGCTATGCTACATAATATGATCTTGCAAAAACAGCTGCAGCAGGACCAGCATAGGGCTGGGCCAAACAGCCTCCCACCATTGCCAAGGCCATCACAGGCAGAGCGTGACTCGGAGGAGGAACATCCTGAGCCTGCCCCAGTAGGCAGAAGGAGGAGTGCCCAGTATGCCCTGGCCTTGGCAAAGAGGCAACGCATAGCACATACACTGGCTCAGTAGGAACCCTGGGAATGATACCCCCTCTGACTCACTCAAATAATAACATGGATGCCTAAAATGATATGACCTGCTCACAAACATGTACAGGGAAGTGTAATATGCGCATCCGACAGAGGCAGCCCTGCAGCACCACCTGAGGCATGAATGCCATGTGTTAAGTAATGTAACACCATGTACTATATGCACACCTGAGGACCCTGACTAACATCCTACCCTCACCAAGCATCACACCACAATATGACAATGAGATGATCAAGTGCAGTAATTGACTGAAGTATCGCAGTTAGTCAAAGGGGATCCAATGTGTGCCAGCCTGGGATAACATGCTGAGCATGACATGATGGTCCACCTGCTAGGACTGGCATGCACCAATCAGTGCAGGCCATATGGATACTGGCAAAGGCTGTTGTTACCCACAGCATGCCCTGAATAGGTAAGGCTCAAAACACAAACCTACCTCCATAGGTATCAGAAGGAATAAGAATAAATTAAGGGATAAGTCGAAACAGCAAGATGCATGCAGTCTAAACTCACCCAGTATGGAGAATGTTGATATCTGTGCTGTAACAGAAAACTGGGTCAAGGCTCACAACAGCACCATAACACTACCAGGTTACACCTCATACTGTGCTGTACAGCCTCAAAACATGGAACAAGCTACAAAAGGAGGGTGACTAGCAATAATTGTCAAGGATAACCACACCCCATGTTGGTACCACAACAAGAAGCAGCATGGACTAGCCATGGTCAAGTAACAGTGGCTAAAACTTCCCCCCAGTTTATAGCCTGCTACAGACTACCATCCCAACACCAGGAACTGCACCTGGCCTATGCTGGAATACATGAATATATCAAGTCCTCCAAACCACATTATATTGGGTGACTGAAAATACCCAGACATAGACTGGGAGCATTATACTAGCTCCAACACTGCAGGACAAAAGTTCATAGAATCCATAAACCAAAATGCCCAGGAACAACGTACCACTCCCACAAGAGGGGTAAGCATACTGGATGTGATAATCAGCAACATGGGTACTGGATGGCAAGACGAGAAGTGTATTGCTCACTGGTAAAACCCGACCATAGAGTAATCACATTGGATATACAAATCCTGACCACAGTCCCTGGCCAGAAAACCACAGTGGAAAACATGTGTAAAGCAATATTTGCACTCCTCCAAACTGATGTGGAATCCATTAAAGGTCCTGTGCAGGTGCAAAATATGGGCCACACCTCAGAACCTGTAATATAGCCATTCCATGAACACTGCCAGGAATGCTTGGATTATGCAATCCTAAATTAAAGCAAGACACAATGCCATACACGCAGGCATCTGGCATGGTGGACACCAGCCATAACCAAACCATGCAAGAGAATGAGGAAGCTACTACATGATAGAGCAAACATAGACAATGAAGTAATCACTGATCAGTAGTATGGCAATAAAATAAGCCTAGCACTTGTTCTCAATACTTCTCTACTAAGTAAGCACTCTCGTGCTAAGTAAAGCACTACATCTACTTACCACCCCTGTGAATATCCACTTCCCTTAAAGGTATACCACTCCCTTATACTGTTCTAGCATGCCGAGTGGTAGATTACTGGTGTCGTCTCCAGTTCAGCTGGTCAATCTGGGTATCTTGAGACAATGCTACAATTGTCTCATGTACACAGACAATCCTCTCCTCCTCTGAACAAACACAAATACATGTGAGAGATGCAACTATATAGCCAAACTGGAGGCTGAACTCTCTCAACTCAGGGCTGGCATGACCAGACAGGAGGAGATGGAAACCACACACACAACAATCCCAGTTCCACATAGACCTACCACAACTGCAAACCAAACACATAAAAACACAAAGACATACTCGGAGGCTCTAATAAAAACTTATTAAAACAACAGAGGCTCCCAAAGCAGACATCCAAAAATCCACCACCTCAAAACAAAACACATGCAACACATACTTCAATAAATCAGTGTGTCGACCAATCGCAGCCCTTCAGGCCAAACACCTTGCCTGATACACTAGTAATAGGTGACTCCATAGTCAGACACACTGATGTCCCACTGACCATGCTGAGCAAGGAGAAGGTGACTGTGAGCTGTCTATCGGGAGCTAGGATCTGCCACATAACACACGCACTCAGGTCACTCCAAAGCAAGTACAAATATGACTCTGTCATTGTCCATGCTGGTGTGAATGACCTGAGACGTACCTCCCTGGAACACATGAAAAGAGACATAGAGGAGCTCGCCGATTATGTAGCCCAGGCTGGTATGACCCTGACCCTGAGCAGCATCTTGCCCTCACCAAGAATGATACCACAATACAAAGACAAGATGATCAGCTTTAA
Organism: Protopterus annectens; assembly: GCF_019279795.1. Lineage (NCBI taxonomy): Eukaryota > Metazoa > Chordata > Ceratodontiformes > Protopteridae > Protopterus > Protopterus annectens. The sequence goes on along the minus strand of NC_056737.1, from coordinate 1,785,225,059 downwards.
CAATTGGCTCAAGTACTGGTGTCATTCTAAGGGGATCCAATGTCTGTCTGCCTGGGATGATATGTTGGACAAGCCACGCTGCTTCGCAAGGGATGGCTTACACCTGTCACCACTGGGCTTCCGGATATTGGCTAAGGCTCTTGCCACCCCCATAGTGCCTTTTTTAGGCAAGGCTCAAAAGACAAACCCACCTCCTTAGAAAACAAAAATGGAAAAAAAACTAAGGGTAATGCTGCTCAATGCCAGAAGTCTAAATCTCAAGATGCAGGTACTTGATGCACTCCTCAACATGGAGAACATCGACGTCTGTGCAGTAACTGAAACCTGCTTCAAGGCTCCTGAGAGCACCCCAGTGCTACCAGGCTATACCTCGTATCATGCTTTTCGGCCCCCAAACCCAGGCCGAACCACAAAGGGAGGGGGAGTGTCCATATTCATAAAGGACACCCACACCTCCAGGTTAGTAGCAACACATGAAGCATCAGAGACCATACAGGTGCAACTAACCATTGGCAAAACTGCTATACAACTGGTAGCATGTTACAGACCACCCTCCCAATCTCAAGAACCCCACTCAGCCTTCCTGAAGACATAGGAGGATATGAATGTATCACAAAATACCATCATACTGGGAGACTTCAACTACCCAAACATAGATTGGGTACATTATTCTAGCCCTAATACCCTAGCCCAAAGGTTCCTGGAATTCATAAATTCAAATGCACTGGAACAACTAGTCACCTCTCCCACTAGGGAGATAATATACTAGACCTGATCATCACAAACATGGGGACAAAATGCTCCACACCGAAGTATACCCTCACTAGAGAGAACTGATCACAAACTACTCAACCTGGATATACATATCCCACCTCCACGCCCAGCACAAAAGACCACAGTGAAAAACTTCTCAAAAGCAGACTTCACTCTTCTTAAGACTGAGATGGTATCCATTAAGCCCACTGTGCCAGTGGATACCACATCCCACAATGCCGAATCCTTCACTAATGCTTTCTATGGACATCTCCAAGAATGCATGGATCATGCAATCCCAAACAAATCCAAGTCCCTCTCCACCAAATGTAAGCGTCCTGTCTGGTGGACCTCATCCATAAACAAATTGTATAACAAAAGAAGGAAGCTACTGCATGTCAGAGTGAAATCCCATGAAGGGAAGACATCTCTGATCAACATTAGCAGAAAAATATGTTCTCTCATAAAAACATCCAAGGCAAACTTTGAGAGAAAAATTGCTAAGGACACTAAAGATAACCACAAAGCCTTCTTCAGCTATGTTAGAAACCTGGGCAGAAACCCTCAGATATGCTCAGAGTTGGTTCACAACAACAAAAAATACACTGAACCCACAGATATTGCTAACATTCTGGCTGACAGGTTCAGTGCAAATTTCTCCCCTCCTTCACCCACAAAAGAAGAAATACTTATCCCAGCTGAATGTAATCTCCCTGTCATCTCAGATGTCCAAGTGAGAACCACCCAAAACAAAGCAAAAAACACAGCATCAATGGGTCCTGACGGTATCCTGGGGTGCGTGTTACGTTGACTTCAAAAGGAGCTAAACCCACACATAAAAATGTTATTTAACCTTAGCCTTACTTCGGGATATGTACCTGAACACTGACGTACAGCAACAGTGGTCCCACTCCACAAGGGGGGTGCCTCTACAGACCCTGGAAACTACCGCCCCATAAGCTTAACTAGCCTGGTCTGCAAAGCTATGGAAAGAATCATTATGGAACTCATAAAAAGAGACATAGGGGACCTACAGACACTTGACCCCACCCAGTTCGGCTTTGTAAAGGGCAGATCCTGCCTTTTAAACCTGGTTGACTTTTTCAAAACAGTCACTAGAGCCATTGATGAGGGCAAAGCAGTCCATACAGCATACCTGGACTTGGCTAAGGCCTTCGACACAATACCCCACTCAGGCATCATAGATAAGCTAAACAGCTTAAAAGTAAACCCTTATGTCACTAGATGGGTTGCAAACTGGCTAAAGGACAGAACCCATAAAGTTAAAATAGCTGGAGCAATGTCAGACTCAAAGCCAGTCACAAGTGGTGTCCCACAGGGATCTGTCCTGGGACCCCTCTTGTTCGGCATTTATTTCTCAGATGTTAAAGCAAACATGGGAGAGCTGTGGCTGACAAAGTTTGCAGATGACTGCAAACTAGGCGCCATAGTCGATACACCAGCAGACACACACAACCTACAAAAAGGCCTCACTGAAACGGACAACTGGTGCCGTAGTCACGGCCTTAAATTAAATGCCAAAAAATGTATACTCATCCCTTTTGGAAAAAACAAAGTACCCACAAATTATCACATAGACAGCAACCCACTGAGTATGGAAAAAGTAATCAGAGACCTAGGGACCCAAGTAGACAGCGACCTCTCATTTGACACCCACGTTGCCAAAGTGGTTGGAAAAACATTCTACCTTGCACACCTCATCATGAAGGGATTCACATCCAGATCCAAGGATGTCATTGTACCCCTTTATTCCTCCCTCATCAGACCCATGATTGAGTACAATGTCCCATTTGGTATGTACCTCACCTGGCATTTGCAACAGCTGGAGAGACCACAAAAGTACCTCACCAAAAGGATCAAGGGTCTCCAACATATGTCTTATTCTGCCAGACTAAAGAAACTTCAGCTCTATTCAGTAGCATACCGCCTGCTCAGAGGTGATCTCTGCCTGACATACAAAGCCATGTCCAATCAGGATCTGATGGACATGCTCCACCTCAAAAACTCCAAATCCATCAGGACCACGGGAGCTAAAGACTTAAACCTCGGCACAAGTATGAATAGGACATGCTGGAGGGATAGATTCATAACCCAGAGGCTTCCCATGCTTTGGAACAGGATCTCAGTTCGTATTAGGCAGAGCCCCTCACTGACTCTCTTCAAGAGAAATCTTGATGAGTGGATGGGAGATCGTACGTTTACCCCAGGGGTCACATCTGTGTCACTGCTAGACAGGGGCACAGTAAACTAATTCTATTATATAAGGGGACCTTCATTGTGTCAATTACTAGACAGAGGCACAGTATTCTAGATTTATTCTGTACATTTTTGTACCATTTCATGGTGTGGCAAAAGCCACATCACTATGGCTAGGCTTACAAATGCCCCAGGGCAGATAGCCTAGTACTATACTATGAAACTATGAAACTATGAAATATGTCCACACATACAATCCACTAAGGCCAGCCACAACAAGTTGAATCTGTGAATCTTGAGGCAATGTTACACAGACAACCCCCAACTCCCCCCAAGAAATACAAATATATGCGAGAGATGCAACCATCTATCCAAACTGGAGGCTGAGCTCCCTCAACTCAGTACTCCCAAAACTAGTCAGGAGGAGAAGGTAACCACACACACCACAAACACAGTCCCACATAGACCTATCACAACTGCAAACCAAAGACATAAACACAGAAAATCATTCCCAGAGGCACAAATTACAAACACAGCACACCAACAGAGGCCTCTAAAGCAGACACCCAATCAAACAGCTTCCAAACATAGCACATGCAACACATAGTACACAAAGCTGGTGTGCCAAACAGTCACAGGCCAGAGGGAGAAACAACATGCCTGATATAGTTGTAATAGGTGACTCCATAGCAAGACACAGTGCTGTCCCCCCGGGGAAAAAAACCCAGACTGAA
>NC_056737.1:1785205425-1785220855 GCF_019279795.1 Protopterus annectens | reverse complement strand
GCTGCACCTGTGTCCATATCAGTTGGCACGGGTCCCCATGTGACAACGGTTCTACTGTTCACCTGGATGCTGTGTATATGTCACTAGACATCACGTACGTGGCCATTATGAATGTCAGCGGTGGCACTGTACACATACACATGGACACCTGCACATGCATGTGTTGTGCCATGTACATCCACACAGCACTGTACGGGTGTTGGACAACTTGCCACGGCTCACCTGTGTTGCACATGTGATACACATGGGACAATGTGTAACCATGCCACATTAGCAGGAAAGGTCATGCATAGCATGTACACACGCACATTGTCCACAGCAACACACAGCACCTGTAACACCACAGGGTGCATCACCGCCACATTACTGCTGTGGATGGTTGATAGTGACAGTGCCTTTTGTCCATCGCACCATGCAGGACTGTGATAGCACATGCAGCCTTGCTGGGCAGGGCTGCATGGTATGGCAGGGTATGCCACATACATGGCACTGGGATGTGATCCACCTGGGGGGTAATGATATTGGCAGGGTGGCTGTCCATTCCATATGTCATTGCTATGTGTATATGGACATTACACATGTCTATCACCATGGTGTGGACACTGGCCTTATGCAAGGTAGGCTGCACGCTGCTTGGTGGGGGTGTGTCTGGTGCATGCAGGTATCGTACATCCATGCATACACTGTAACCCTGACAGGTGCTATGTGCTGCGATATTGATCAACACAGTGCTGTATGTGGCCACACACTGCTATCCCGTGCACATGGATGGTTGCCTGGACTGACATGGGTACCACATATGTCTACATCCAGTGCCTGCTGCCACCCCCATGTCTGCTGGTGCACTGCACACTGCCATCCCTCCCTCTGGAAACGTGGTGTTGGGCACAGCATAGGTATCCATGTATGGGGACAGGGATGTTCACATAGCAGGGGCACTAATGGTATCATCGATCTGACCATACACGTATGACGCACCCCTCACACATACAACCCATTCATTATGTTGTTCACAACAGTGACACAGCTATACTGCTACGCTGGAGACATTCTCAGACGTATATTCACAGATGCATGCATGTCCGCCTGTGGCATGGCCTGGACTATTGGTGTGGTTCGGCAGTTTACGTGTTTGAGTGCGGCTGGCGCAGACCTGCTGTGCACATGTCTACACAGTAAGCCTGTTCTACAGTAGGCATCGGTGATGTGCTGTGCACATATCATATCTGCACATTTTGTTGGTGTCTGTCTATCCACGGGCCAGTGGTGGGACACACAGGGATATTGTTGAACATATCTGCATGCAACCCTGTACTGCTGTACCGCTAGCTTCTCAGGTGCTAATGTGTCATAGACATGCACACCATACCAAGACATGTGGTAGTGGGTTGCCACCCATACCCATCTCCTCTTGTGGGTTGCTATCATCCCACACCCTCTTTGTATTGTATGTTCAGGCTATGCACCTGTGTGGGGCTTGTGGGCATGCAATGCAGTACTATGTGCCTTTGCACCCATCGCAGAACAAGTCACACAGGTACACTGGCGGCCGTACACTGCACAGCTTGATGTCGCACATCACATGTTGTACACACATAACACATCTCCTGTGGGACATGGTCAAATGTACAGGCATGTCCATCAGTCACATGCCACTGCTACCCCTACATGACGGCTATGCAGGACATGTGGCGGTACAGCAACTGTCACATGTACACGAGCAATGCCCCCTACCTGCATCACGTGGTACTGCCTGTGGGGCATGTGCGCCTGCATCCATGCTATGGCCATAGATGACAGTTGTACATCGATATGTGCAACATACCTCATTGGGAGTTCTCATGTGCACATGTTCAACATGTCAACGCATTGTTTGTGTCTGTCAGACAGTCATTGTTGTGCATGGTTTACATGGCAGCCATGGCGCATCGTGTGTGATTCCAAGTACTTCAATGGGCTACCAGCATTGGACATTATCACAGCACATTCCAGCCATCACGTAGCCATCCTAGATGACAGTGGGAGGTGTTCTGCCATGTGCACATATGTCACACAGTACGAGGGTGACTGACACACATTCTCAGGACAGGGTTCTGACTGCTGTGGATGTGTGTGATGCTGTCGACGACCATGACTGCGCCAGATGGTGTCATCTGGATGTGTAACATTCACAACACACACCTACCTTCACGTAGCAACACATCATCCACAACAATGGACATCCCTGCATGAACACTGTGTGCAGTATGTCTGTATGACCACTGCATGCACCACTGGTAGCCACCAGCATGGCTGCCAACAGCAGCAGTGTGTATCCTGTGTGAACATGGGTTACACCATTCACAACACACCTGTGTCAGATGGCCCTGTTGTGGGTCACAGTGCAGTTCCACACATCATGTAACAGTATGCATCATGCACCGGTATGTTGCGGACATGTGAACGGCTGTGCAAGTCAACATATGCACACATGACACATCACCTGGTACAACATGTCTGTCTTACCACATGCTATTGTGACCACCCTGTGATGACATTGTACAGGCTACGTGGACTGGGACATCTGATGGCTCAATGTTGTATTCACCCTCTGGGTGTGTGTCTAGCCAGGTGTACAGTAGGCAGTGGTCTGCACACGGGGATACTGTACATTGGCCTACTCTGTCACTGTGACTGTTGACTATGGTCATACTGTACTTATGCAGGCATGTGGTATTTGTCCAGTATGACAGTCGTGGTCAACCACAGTACTGTGGCACACATGACCTGCGGACATCTGCCTAGGGTGTGGGGCCCACATGTACATCCTCACATGCTATGCTGCCTCTGCAGCGGTGTCACATGTCTGTCGCCAGCAGGGCTGTCACAGGCAGGCACGGCATGCAGTGATGTGTGACAATGCTTGCACCCTCCACTGTGCTGTACACAAGCACTGCACACACAGTAAGGCATGCCTGACATTTATCTGCAGTGCCTGGGACCTGCCTCCATGCTCTACAGAGCACACCTGCCAGTCCAGATTGTACACAGATCATACCTCCCAGGCACATACCTGGACTGCAACACACACAGGTGTGTGGAACCCACATCACACAGTGATTTACACACATACTGTAGTTTTTTCCAAAACAAATGCATCATAGGTACTCCATGTTCGGATACCCATGTTTGTGACCGCTAGACACATTGTGACACGCGACGGTGAGTACACTGTACACCACAGGTTACATGCTGGCTGTGTTATCATACTGTACATTGCACCTCGGACAGTTGCTACTGCCATGTGCTGACAGCAACACGCACTTCCCTAGTATGGACTCCCATGTACCCACACATGCTTGGCCATGCACTACACATAGCTGGGTGACACATTACACAAGACATACCATACCTACACTACCCTCGGCATGCTCCATACCTCCATGTGTCTGTGTGCTATACCTACGGACATCCCCCCTCTGGTTGATGAACATATATGCTTCGCGGCCCTGCTAGCCACGCCCTGGACACACACCCATCGCAGCATACATGGTACATGTGCTCAACGGCCGGTACTACCGACGTCTGCTGACGGGGGTAGTTAATGGCATGGCACCCCGGCAGCTGGACAGTATACATGACTACGCTGACACATATCACAGTGCACTTCCGCTACATGTACGCACTGGTAGGGACCATGATATTCCACACAGAGACATGGTGGTACTGGCATTTTCACAGACGCCACGGTGGTATTCATGTTCCATGCACATGTGCTGTATGGGCGTATGTGCAGGCTGTTGCACGGTGGGTATGTTCAAATGTGTGTGGTGCATCACTTGACAGTCATGGTGGGTCCTCGTGGTCCATCACATACTCCACAGCTAGCTACCTACACATGACCGCCGTACATTGCAGTGTGGGCCCTCACGCAGTGTGGTGGTATGTCTGTGTTGTTTGGCTACATCCACATTCAATGTAGCATACAACAGTCACCCAGGCATTGCCAACAGAGATGTTGTTGGCAACATGCCAGCCAATGGGATACCTACCAATAATACACACTCTCACTCACTACAGGGTTCCAATCCATAGATGGACATCGCATTGTCCCTGTGGACACATACATGGTACTGCCATGCACACGTTATGTCCTAGGACACTGTCCCAATGTTACCTCCAATCTCCCTAGCTGTTATATCCCACCAACCTGGTTGTTATGTGTCTCTGCAGCAGCCCACTGAATTAACTGCTAGCCCATTCATGGACGTTGTGTACCTTGACCACCACACCACCGCATCTATCACACTACACATGGGTGGTAGTGCATTGCACATGTGGGACTGCATTCGTACACCCATGACTGGACCATTCGGTATGGCACTGGGGCACATCCTCACATCCATGCTTCACACACTCATTGACGACCTCCATGCCTTTACTGGCACCCTTGTTGGGCCTCTGTGTGCCACAGCACAACACATCCACATGCTGGCCACCTGTCATGCCATTGCATGGGTGGTTGGTGTGGTACAGAGGGTAACAGATCAGACATTATCCCCACATTGCCCTTCAGCACCATTCCACATTCTGGTATTGGCAATGTACATATCCACCATCACATCATACCCTGTGTCTCAGGATGTTAGGCTATGTGACTCCTGGACAGGTCACACAGTGGTGCAAGCATATCATGCTACCTACGACATGTAAGGTACATGTGGCATTACACAGTCCTCAGTCATGTGGCCCCTCATGTTCACTATTTGCTTACATACACAACATGCTGTCACGGAGTAATGTCCATGCCTACATATCCCACATCTACATACCTGTCAGCATTCTAGCTCCACCAGCTCATACTGCTAACAACCATACAGGTGTCGGTGTGGCAGAAATATCGTGTAGATGTCATTGCGTCAGATACATCACACATGGTGCATACACATCACCTTTGCATAGCGACAGTCATCCACTGGGTATCACATGGATACTGTCCCTATACATGCATATCACATTACATGGTTGCTGTACACACACATGCCCCACATGGTGCTGTGGTTGCCATATTCCAATGTGGCGTGGGTACACATCTGCAGGGCCACACATATCTGGACTATGTGTGTTGCTGGGACATTGGTAGCCTTTGTACTTGTGCCATACACACATCTACACACGGGCAGGGTTACATTAACACATTCGTGGTGTACCTTCCACAATGGCTACAACTTTACATGTCATGGTATAGTCATGCCGTGATGTATACCAGGCTCAGACAGTTTACATATGCAGATGACAGACGGGGAACACATCTGTACTCATCTGCATACCACTTACACAGGGGTGTCATCTACTCTGCCATGGGCCATGTCCTCTGCATTACTGATGCATGTAGTACTCCTACATGGTGTTTGCAGTGGGCGGGGTGAATGAAGCACTCCTGCATATGTGCACACATGCCACATTGCTTAGCCTGGGCTTCTGTGTTACCTCCGCAGACTAGACACACACCATGCTGTAGAACATAGGTCCTGTGCACATCCCACAGGGACACACTGTGGCACTGGTCATGTGATAGCTCCCTTGCTGATAGGGTGACACATACACATGGGACCACCACAGTGGCAGTACTGTGTAGACATGCAGTTGACATCCATCTTTGCTGTTCAGTGGACACTACCATGGGGGGGTGACACTACTGTGTACATTGCACATGTGTTTACACATGGACCTGCCAGACGTCATTGTTGCACACATTGCACCTGCTACAGATAGCTTGGACATGGTTACTTGCTGTTCCTTCCATTTCGGGTGGCTATTCTGCTACTACTCTGTCCCATATGTGCAGGCCATACATATCCTGTTAATGTACATAACACTAGGCCATACCTCCATCATGCATGCTATGCCTGTGATACTGTGTATAATGTCTGAACATATCCATCATGATAGCTTTACATTACACATACTTGACATAGTCACCCCTACTGCGAGGCATACGTGCACGTCGTGCACACATTACGTATGACATCGACGATATCTGCCCATACACATGTGTGCTGTGACACTATACATACATGTCCTATCCCCTGCTGTGGCACTTCATTGTTGGACATCCACTGCCAGCATCAGCGTGGGTGGTGGCATTGTTCTGTGTTTTAAATCCCTATGGCAGCCCTTGGGTTATCCCGGCTGTGTACATGATGTCCCACTGCTGTGCACACGGTGTCCACAGTCGTTGGTATGCTCAGCGGGTTAGCACTACATAACCACCTTTCACCACTCTCTGCTTTATGGACAGGTATCTTTACTTACAAACACCATTCACATACAGTGCAGATTTGTCATACATATCATGCGTTACACACCAGTACATCTCGTGGGTTCTACATACCTTTTCTGTGTTGCTTTCCCTATTCCGTTAGAATCTCGCTAGTAACAAGTGAACGGCTCGTGTGGGAATAAAGTCTTTGTTCGGTATGAACATACAGTTTGAATATCCTGGGAGTCTTCCTTATATCCGTCGTCACCCCCGTCATGTGGGTTCATCACACCAATAGCTGTTCCTCGGTGTGTACTTATGCGCATATCACCTGTGCATCTCCTCCATTCGTACGGTACACGTTGGAACTAGGGCATGGTTCATTCCTCGTCTGGGCGTTGGTTATTTGCACTACCTTCGTGGGGATGGTATGTATTGTGTTATGTTATGTGTGACTGCAACCGCTATGTGTGGCGTCAGGTACATTTCGCTGTGGTGTTAGCCGTGGATTGTGTGTGTTGGGTATGGTATTATGTTCGACATGTGGGTGTCCGTGTCCTGGCAGCGTCTGTCGATGGCATTTTGCATTCTGATGTGTAACATAGCTCTTGTATTCCTGTACACAACGGATGCAGGTATGCATCCGCTGCTGATAGTGTTTCCCACGCGAGATGTTGCGGGTATGCCGCTGTCATTGACTGCCTGTATGTTTTTGCTGCTATTTCAGCTTGTATCCCTTTGATATGTGCGATGGGGTATATCGGCGGCTGTGGGTGATGGGTACGGGTTGTGGGCCTTGCATTTGTACATACACGGTATGCTTGTGTGTGTGCTCCATCCCTGCCTGGGGAGCTGCAAGTTACCTGTCTGTTGTTCTGGGAGTGTAGGTTTTGTTGATGTCGTCTGGTGTCGGTACCGCCTGCTTGTGTGCTTCCTGCATGTATTCCTCCATCACATCGGTAGTATATCTGCGGCTGTTCGTACGTGCCGACTATCCCTTGGCATTTTGTCACGGATATTTACGGTCATTGTGGTCCTGTACTTGGGACGGCCTGTATGCTACCGGTTGCCACCTATTTGGGTGGCAATTGCTTGTTTAACACTCGTAGAACACACAGCGGTGTTTACGGGACGATATGTGTCCACGATCGGTGCCGGGTAGCATTACGCGATTTCCGCGTACATAACTATTGCTGCGTAACGTTGCCGATGTATCGTGTTGAAATTAACATATCGGCGCCATACATACGGTCATGGTTTGTACATGCGTCCTTTGCATCTCATGTTGGCTATACTCCTGTGGTACATTCTGGGACATTTTTGCTTTGCATCGTTTTACGTCGCCACACGCCTAGCCAGTGAGGAGCTCTCAGTACTACTTTGTGGGTACTGCTGTACATACGCCTGTGGTTCCTATACTGTATGCCTACACATGTTATTCCACTCCGCCTGTCACATGTCACCTACATACACATTTTACAGTGGCACACACATTACACTCGCACAGCGGAACACACGACACCCTCACCTCACACATACACATACTGCCACTTTCGCAGGGACGGTTGCACACAGTACCTACGTTGACCACATCGCCGGTGGTGGTGTCTACCTCCGCCCTCATATCCTACGAATATTACCCGCACATGTCCTGTTACTGTATCGTGGCCTGGCGATCATCCCGACTCGCGAATATGCATTTAGGTGGGTTGACCTTTCCATGGGTGGCATTCCCTGCTCTGTCCACCCTCCCGGATAGTCGGGTTGTCGTTCACTATGTTTACTATGTAGAGATTTCGCGTCTTACTTCTCTGTAACCTTGCATCCCTGTGATTCCCTGTTTAACCTGTTGTACTTTATATCTGTGTATGTGTACATATATTTCTACGTGTGTAATGATATCTATCTCCATATCTGTGTATGCACATATGTACATATGTAGACACCTTGCGCCGAATGTGGCAGCAGACGGCTACGCCGTCTGCTGTCGGACCCGCGTGCGGTTGAGGTGTTGGCGTTCCATGCTCCGCTGGCTGTTGGGTGTGCAGTGTTTGGGTGCTACCTATGTTGGAGTCACACATGGGACCGCCCATACAGTACACATTATGGGCGGCCATGTTTGTGTGCCATCCATTTCACTGTGTGTGCAGGTAGGGAGGTGTCAGTCCATGGGGCCTACGCTGTCAGAGTATGTGCTATACGTTCCCTCTTTGCCAAGGCATAGGCATATTGGGTATGCCTCCGTCTGCCTACTGGGGCTGGCACAGTGTGTTCATGGCTCTGAATGCCCTGTGCCTGTGCTTGCCTTGGCAGTTGTGGCGGGCTTGGTGGCCCTACACCATTATGTCCCTGCAGAAGCTGTTTCCGCAGGATCATATTATGTAGCATAGTACATACTATGAATATGTGGGCACATGTGCCTGGAGAGTACTGCAAGGCTCCACCGGATGTATCCAAGCACCGGAACCGTGATTTCAACATCCCAAACACACGCTCTATGATTATTCTGGTTTGTGCGTGTGCCTCATTATGGCGTTCTTGCATGTGTGTGTGTGTGCATTTCTGATGGGTGTCATCATCCACGGCTCCAGTGCATAGCCAGCATCCCCCACAAGATGACCTTGTGTGATGTCCCCCCTGGCGAATACCTGATACAGCTGTGAGGCATGCCAGATATGGGAGTCGTGGTAGCTTCCAGGGCTGCCAGCACACACATCCATGATAATGCCCTGCGCATTGCACACGACCTGGCAATTGATGGAGGGGAATCCCTTGCGGTTTATGTAGCGTCTACCCTGCTCCCTGGGTGGTGACTTGATTTCTATGTGCGTACAGTCTATCGCACCCAGTACCTCCGGGTATTGTGCCACACGGTGGAAGTGGCGCATATTGCTAGCCAACTCCTCCTGAGATCTGGGGAAGTATATATACTCATGGGCATGTCATAACATGGCATCCAGAAACTGGAGTAGTACCCTGGATGCTGATGCCTGTGAGATGCCCATTATATCCCCGGTTGGCCTTTGAAAGGTACCTGTTGCCAGTATTCGCAAGCTTACACATACCTTTGTGTCCACTGGGATGGGCTCCCCTCTGTTGTCTCTTGTTCTCAGGCTTGGCCGGCACAGCTCCACTATTTGCTGTAACGTGTCCCTGTCCACCCTGTAACGCTCTACTATTTCCAGGTCTTGCAGCCCCTGGTAGGTCACCCTTGGCCTGAACACTCTCCTTCTCCTCTGAGGCCTACGGTAGTTGTCGGCACCCTCATCCGCAACTCCGTCTGTCTCTAACACATGCCGATGCATCATGGCCACGGCAGCACCCAACATATACATTTTAAAAGTTCCCTGTGTGTTTACACCGTAAGGCGCAGCGTTTGGGAATACGCGCTGTGTGTTGTGTGCATTCCCACTTTATAGTGTTGTGCTGTACACCCGGTGATGTCATTGGGTGTGTCTGTGCTGCCGTATCTGTGGGTTATCTTCCGTGTTTTACCGTTGGCACTGCAACGCTGTTGCCTTTGGTGTTACATTACACTTGCCTGCATTGGTTTAGCTGTACACCTTACTTTACTGTTTCTGCATGTTGCACCTACTATTTCCTGGAGTGCATCCTGCAGGCACATGGCATCTCATGCATTTTGTCTGCCGCCGCCGTTATGCTAACTCTCTACTTGGCTGTGCTGTATCGGTTCTTCGCTCTTTGCAATTCTGCAACATCCACTACTTTCTTTGCATTCATATGCCTCCCCTTTCCCGTTTTGCGGGATTCTGCATGCAGAGTTGTCAGCTGCCGCCGATTGCCCTTCGTGGGTTGATTGGTGTTAATTGCTCATTACGACTCCAATTACACTGCTTCCGCATTTCCTCATATTCTCCGCATCACCTTCCTGTATCCGTGGTTGTTGACGGGGCGGCCGTCACATGACTGGTTTGGGGAACGTAGTCATCCTCGTGCACATGCATCTGTGCGCGCATTGTGTACTCTCAGCGCATCTATTTCCTCACACGCCGGTCCTGATGCTGTGATGTGCATTGTACAGCCCATGTTTGCTGGGCTCCAATGTGCTTCCTCCTACAGTGGCACACCCCTCTGCGATTGACATGTATTCCCTCTAGGCCACTCCTCGGTGTATTACCACTGCGCCGTTTGGTGCAGCCTTACGCCGGTGGGGGGTTTGCGATTCAGTATTATCTGCCTCATTTGCATGGCATTGACTACTAATACACCGCCGCCACTCCTTGGCAACCCTTGGGCTGTGGTTGTGGCTTTCCATGCATACTATGGTGTATTGTGGCTGTGATGCTGATGTGTCTTATACTGCTTTTTTATGACATTGTCATATTATTTCATTGTTCCTCACCTTCCGCGGACATGTCCTGGGGTTCTGCTGTGGTTTTTGCGTACATAACATTTATGTCGTTATTTACATTTTCTGCATGTTTTCTTATGGCATTCTCAGTGTCTTTCCCCATTGCCATGTTGCACCAGTATGACACCTGATGTTGGCAGCCTTCCGTTACTCCTATGTCATGTTTGGATATATGTAAACCGTTTTTTTTGGTTTACATTGCCGTGCTGTTATGCTACGCCTGCGCCACTTCGTGAATCGCTACTTGCCTTCATTTGCATGGTGCAACACCGCACATGGGGTGTTTAACATACCTATGCCGGAGGCGGCGCAACTCAGGCATACGCCGGTGGTGCACATGGGATTGGATCGTACCTGAATCGCTCGGCGGCCATGTCTGGCGTTGTGGCGCCTATGCCATGCGTGCGCCTGGTGCAAGGTTCATGAATCCCGGGGAATATGCAGAGCTGTTTTTTAAGCAAAATGCAGTTGAGATGTAGTACTTTAAGCAAAAGCCAGAAAAAATACTTATAAATCCAGGAAAGTCACTCTTTCACTCTCTGCTGCTTATCGAACTCTGCAGGACACCACGAGGAGCTGTGCTGAGTCTATTACAAGTAAAAAGCTTGCAAAAGTGGGCTTTATAGCAGGGGGTTGAAAAGAGCCAGCAATTGACTAAATGGCCAATAAACTACAAGTTGCTGGGCTGGAAACAATCCTCTGGGACAAATAGGTTGCTCAGTGCTCCCCACGCCCACTGGTGAACAAAGAAGCTTCCTCTTATCCAAATAAGGGTATGGATAGCACAGGAACTAAGACAAAGCACAGAGATCAGCAAACTCTGAAGATTGGACTATTCTAGTTCAGAAAAGCGGGAAAACAAGGATATTTTTTTTGTTTTTTTTTTTTTCTTTTTCACAGAGAAGGGAGAAAAAGATACAGTAACAAACAGTAAATGCTATAAAATGGCTAGCGCACTTTAGTGTGTTAGCCTAACAATTAAATTAAACAAAAACAACTTTTTAAAGTGCTAACAGTATAAATTCAACACAAGAACAGTAAAAACAATATGCAGAGCTGTTTTTTAAGTGAAATGCAGTCGAGATGCAGTACATTAATCGCAAGCTAGAAAAAATACTTATAAATCCAGGAAAGTCACTCTTTCACTCTCTGCTGCTTGTAGAACTCTGGAGGACACCACGGAGCTGTGCTGAGTCTTTTACAAGTAAAAAGCACGCAAAAGCGGGCTTTATAGCAGGGGGTTGAAAAGAGCCAGTAATTGACCCAAAATGGCCAATAAACCACAAGTTGCTGGGCTGGAACCAATCCTCTAGGGATAAATAGGTTGCTCAGTGCTCCACACTTCCACTGGTGAACAAAGAAGCTTCCTCTTATCCAAATAAGGGTATGGATAGCACAGAAACTAAGACAAAGCCCAGAGATCAGCAAAATCTGAAGACTGGACTATTCTAGTTCAGAAAAGCGGGAAAACAAGGATATTTTTTTTTCTTTTTCACAGAGAAGGGAGAAAAAGATACAGTAACAAACAATAAATGCTGTAAAACGGCTAGCGCACTTTAGTGTGTTAGCCAAACAATTAAATTAAACAAAAACAACTTTTTAAAGTGCTAACAGTATAAATTCAACACAAGAACAGTAAAAACAATATGCAGAGATGTTTTTTAAGCGAAATGCAGTCGAGATGCAGTACTTTAAGCGAAAGCCAGAAAAAATACTTATAAATCCAGGAAAGTCAATCTTTCACTCTCTGCTGCTTGTAGAACTCTGCAGGACACCACAAGGAGCTGTGCTGAGTCTATTACAAGTAAAAAAGTGTGCAAAAGCGGGCTTTATAGCAGGGGGTTGAAAAGAGCCAGGAATTGACCCAAAATGGCCAATAAACTACAAGATGCTGGGCTGGAACCCATCCTCTAAGGACAAATAGGTTGCTCAGTGCTCCCCACTCCCACTGGTGAACAAAGAAGCTTCCTCTTATCCAAATAAGGGTATGGATAGCACAGGAACTAAGACAAAGCCCAGAGATCAGCAAAATCTGAAGACTGGACTATTCTAGTTCAGAAAAGCGGGAAAACAAGGATTTTTTTTTTCTTTTTCACAGAGAAGGGAGAAAAAGATACAGTAACAAACAGTAAATGCTATATAACGGCTAGTGCACTTTAGTGTGTTAGCCTAACAATTAAATTAAACAAAAACAACTTTTTAAAGTGCTAACAGTATAAATTCAACACAAGAACAGTAAAAGCAATATGCAGAGCTGTTTAAGTGAAATGCAGTCGAGATGCAGTACTTTAAGCGAAAGCCAGAAAAAATACTTATAAATCCAGGAAAGTCACTCTTTCACTCCCTGCTGCTTGTAGAACTCTGCAGGACACCACGAGGAGCTGTGCTGAGTCTATTACAAGTAAAAAAGCGCGAAAAAAGCGGGCTTTATAGCAGGGGGTTGAAAAGAGCCAGGAATTGACTCAAAATGGCCAATAAACTACAAGTTGCTGGGCTGGAACCAATCCTCTAGGGACAAATAGGTTGCTCAGTGCTCCCCACTCCCACTGGTGAACAAAGAAGCTTCCTCTTATCCAAATAAGGGTATGGATAGCACAGGAACTAAGACAAAGCCCAGAGATCAGCAAACTCTGAAGACTGGACTATTCTACCTCAGAAAAGCGGGAAAACAAGGATATTTTTATTGTTTTTTTTTTCTTTTTTCACAGAGAAGGGAGAAAAAGATACAGTAACAAACAGTAAATGCTATACAACGGCTAGCGCAATTTAGTGTGTTAGCCTAACAATTAAATTAAACAAAAACAACTTTTTAAAGTGCCAACAGTATAAATTCAACACAAGAACAGTAAAAACAATATGCAGAGCTGTTTTTTAAGCAAAATGCAATTGAGATGCAGTACTTTATGCGAAAGCCAGAAAAAATACTTATAAATCTAGGAAAGTCACTCTTTCACTCTCTGCTGCTTGTCGAACTCTGCAGGACACCACGAGGAGCTGTGCTGAGTCTATTACAAGCAAAAAAGCATGCCAAAGACGGCTTTATAGCAGGGGGTCGAAAAGAGCCAGCAATTGACCCTAAATGACCAATAAACTACAAGTTGCTGGGCTGGAACAAATCCTCTGGGACAAATAGGTTGCTCAGTGCTCCCCACTACCACTGGTGAACAAAGAAGCTTCCTCTTATCCAAATAAGGGTATGGATAGCACAGGAACTAAGACAAAGCCCAGATATCAGCAAAATCTGAAGACTGGACTATTCTAGTTCAGAAAAGCGGGAAAACAAGGATGTTTTTTTTTTCTTTTTTCACAGAGAAGGGAGAAAAAGATACAGTAACAAACAGTAAATGCTATATAACAGCTAGCGCACTTTAGTGTGTTAGCCTAACAATTAAATTAAACAAAAACAACTTTTTAAAGTGCTAACAGTATAAATACAACACAAGAACAGTAAAAACAATATGCAGAGCTGTTTAAGTGAAATGCAGTCGAGATGCAGTACTTTAAGCGAAAGCCAGAAAAAATACTTATAAATCCAGGAAAGTCACTTTTTCACTCCCTGCTGCTTGTAGAACTCTGCAGGACACCACGAGGAGCTTTGCTGAGTCTATTACAAGTAAAAAAGCGTGCAAAAGTGGGCTTTATAGCAGGGGGTTGAAAAGAGCCAGGAATTGACTCAAAATGGCCAATAAACTACAAGTTGCTGGGCTGGAACCAATCCTCTAGGGACAAATAGGTTGCTCAGTGCTCCCCACTCCCACTGGTGAACAAAGAAGCTTCCTCTTATCCAAATAAGGGTATGGATAGCACAGGAACTAAGACAAAGCCCAGAGATCAGCAAACTCTGAAGACTGGACTATTCTAGCTCAGAAAATCGGGAAAACAAGGATATTTTTATTGTTTTTTTTTTTTTCTTTTTTCACAGAGAAGGGAGAAAAAGATACAGTAACAAACAGTAAATGCTATACAACGGCTAGCGCAATTTAGTGTGTTAGCCTAACAATTAAATTAAACAAAAACAACTTTTTAAAGTGCCAACAGTATAAATTCAACACAAGAACAGTAAAAACAATATGCAGAGCTGTTTTTTAAGCAAAATGCAGTTGAGATGCAGTACTTTAAGCGAAAGCGAGAAAAAATACTTATAAATCTAGGAAAGTCACTCTTTCACTCTCTGCTGCTTGTCGAACACTGCAGGACACCACGAGGAGCTGTGCTGAGTCTATTACAAGCAAAAAAGCATGCAAAAGCGGGCTTTATAGCAGGGGGTTGAAAAGAGCCAGCAATTGACCCTAAATGACCAATAAACTACAAGTTGCTGGGCTGGAACCAATCCTCTGGGACAAATAGGTTGCTCAGTGCTCCCCACTACCACTGGTGAACAAAGAAGCTTCCTCTTATCCAAATAAGGGTATGGATAGCACAGGAACTAAGACAAAGCCCAGATATCAGCAAAATCTGAAGACTGGACTATTCTACTTCAGAAAAGTGGGAAAACAAGGATGGTTTTTTTTGGGTTTTTTTTCTTTTTTCACAGAGAAGGGAGAAAAAGATACAGTAACAAACAATAAATGCTATAAAGCGGCTAGCACACTTTAGTGTGTTAGCCAAACAATTAAATTAAAAAAGAAAATTAAAAAAAGTTATAACAAAAACAGTAACAACTTGGTTTTAAATATTTAGGTTTTTCCCCCCAAAAGTGCACTTTAGGGTTTAGGGTTAAAAAAATTAAAGCCATAAAAACAATTGAAATCTAAAAGTTACCCCCCAAAACAAAAACTTATTAGCAAGGATGGCCCTGGGAAAAACCAGGAACTATA
>NC_056737.1:1785178320-1785204925 GCF_019279795.1 Protopterus annectens | reverse complement strand
CAGTTCATTTCCTACTAGGTTCCTTTGTCTCTCTGGTGAGCAGCTGTACTCTATCTTAGATAGAGCTCACAAGGCCATCCTCCTCAGTGGAAGGATGAAAGATATACCTGTACATACATTTATTATTCTCTAACCCAGCAGATAACTAATGCTGAATGACATATGCCTGCTGCACTGGTTACTGCCAGGGTCAGAGTTCAATCACACTGCAGCTACACTACAGGCAATTACATGCATGATAAGTTCTACTGCCATATTGTAAAATAGAATAATATGCATTATACACTATTTGCTTCTAAACTAGCACATCATATATGTTTAAATATATATTTTTCTAACATTCTCCCTCCTTTGATTGCTTCTATTCTATCCAGAAACATATACAATATTATTTCATTCCCTAGCCTCTTCCTCTCTGGAACGTTTAACTAGGCAAGTCATTTGTTGTACATTTCAGAAAGGATTTCATTTGGTATTAACAAATCCCACTACAGGTCTTGATACATAGTCTCGGTTACAGATACGTCAACAGAGTCCCTGACTAATACTTTCATACAAAGTATCCCGCAACAGACACATGCTCCCAATATGAGCAGAACAACACAAATGGCAATCAAGATATTCAGTATGAGTGAACCCCATCCACCAAATGGTTTCTGGAAATAGTTCGTCAGTGGGTTTGGGCCTGGTTCCGCCATGGCTGATACCTGCTGTATTACCTTTAGGTGGTCATTGATATCGTGCTTATTCTGTGGTACTTAGACACAGCAGTCTTCTTTGATAAGCGCCAAGACGCATTCACTTCTCGCCAGGGTGCAGTCGTGAGCCATTACATTTTGTGACACAACAGTTCTCATTGCATTTAGTTCATCAGTCACAAGTTCAAGAGCGAAAAGTCGCATTGCTCATTCCTCCGAGAGGTTTTGACAACTTCCTCAGTTCCCTGATTGATTTCACTGCTCCATAAGCTGGGGTTGTTCCAGCCCAGGATATAACACTGTCACTCAAGTCCATATGAGTCAATTTTCCTTTATCTCTTGCAGAAGAATGATTTTTCAAAACAGCTTCCATTTCACCCACTGGATTAGTAGGTTTCTAGACTGTGTTCCCAGTTCTTCGAGCTATATCTCTTACAGATCGTTTCGTACCCAGAGGCAATTCTGCAGTATGTCATATGGCTGGAGCCAGATAACCCAAAAAACAACTGCCGGACCAATTCTCAGGTAACCATTGATATGCTTTTTTCCCACAAACAAAATAACAATATTCTACTTTACTACTGATGCGGGTTAACTCTGCATGTAACATTTTCCTGTCTATAACAGACGACTGTTTATACAATTCAGGATGTTTCTGCACATCTTTCCACGTTGTTCTCATTAAGCTTAAATACAAATCATGAATGGTGCTACAACTAGTACTGTAATCTTTGGCTGTTATATGACATTTGTAAGACACAGTTATGTTACAATTACTCCCACCAACTTGGACTGTATCATGTTTATGAAAACAAACAATTCCTTTTTGTGTAACAGGTAAGTACAGTGCCACTTTGTCCTGTGATCTCACAGAACCTGTATCAAAATGTAAATATTCACAAGTCTCAATCTATCCCCAAGGGGACAACATACATCGGAAGTCCTCCATATGATGTAGGTATGGCAGTACAAACACAGCAATTTGAAATGTTCATAGTCTGTACATGCACACGCGTCATGCCTAGGTATGTGTTGAGGTTTGGATGCCAATCTGTGGCCAGTTCATCACGTATCACTATTTGTATCTGTGTAGTTATATGCAGGAAAGATCCCAGCAAAAGTAAAGTCACCACAAACATGGTTAATAGGTGTATGATCAGTAGGACAGTAAACCAATGTCTTTGGGGTTGCTTTGTATTGTTATACACTCTGCCCTGGGTGATTCTGTCTCTATGGTATATCGGCTACAACATGTAAATCAGACTGGATATCCTTTACCGGTTTGAAAAGGGTGAGTTGAACCCAGGACGACCTTTCTGCAAACTTTACTGCAGTAGGCGTTGCCAACAGTACCTGGTACGGACCTTCCCACGTTGGACTCGGCAAGTTACTTGTTTGGATAACAGTCAAACACACCCAGGATACTGGAGTCAGCTCTGCGTCCGGCTTCGCTTGCTCTTTATCTGAAAAAGAGTTTAACTGCAAAACAGTGTTATTGGTTAACAATCCTCTCATGTAACTTGCTAATGAGCCATTGACCTCCAGCTCTGCAGGCATGACAGCTTTCCACTGTGGCACATAATATGCCATTCCAAAGACTACTTCAAAGGGGGTCAAACCCTTTACATTTGGAACTGTTGTCATGCTCAGCAATGCTAGAGGTAGACAGCAAATCCAATTCGTCTAGGTGTCACTCATCAACCTCCTCAACTTATTTCTCGGGTTCCCATTGTACCTCGCCACCAGTCATGCTGACTGTGGGTTGTACATGCAATGATTATTCAAGGAAATCCCAAATAATCCCCCAGGTTGCTGGATTGTCTGGTTCACAAAATGTGTTCTATTGTCACTGTAGCTTCTTTCCGGTATGCCAGATCTAGGGATACTTTATTTTACTGGGACCTTTGCCACTGTTGCTGCATCCGGATTCCTGGTTGGGAATGCTTCTACCCATTTTGATAATATATCTATAATCACTAAACAGTATTTCTTCCCTTCACATTTATTCAGCTGTATAAACTCCATACAAATAGTATGGAACGGATATGGTGGTGTAGGGAAACTCACTCGCTTCGGTTGAAATGCTCCCTGTGCATGATGTTTACTGCAAATATGACACGCTGCTCATAATGTTTGTATGTGGTTCCTAATTCCGTATGTTAGGAATATTCTGTTAGCCAACTGTACCATCCCCCCTGTTGAGACATGGCTCTACCCATGGCTCAACAAAGCCGCATATCTGAATAAATTAGACGTTAATATTGGCTTTCTCACTGTGGATATGTACAGTCCGTCTTCAAGGATTGCTCCTCGTCTTACCCACGTCTGCTTTTCTGCTTTCGTAGTTGATGCTTGCATTGTTTCTAACATTTCTAAATCTAGAATCTCTGAGGATTGTCATTCCTCATTCAAAAAGACACTTTCTGACTGTGAGGCTGCTTATTTTGCAGCTGCATCAGCTCGTGCCTTACCTTTCCTAATGTTATCCTGTTGCTTTGTATGAGCTGCACATTTACAATTAGCTACTTTAGTGGGTAACTGAATGGGATCTAATGAATTCAAGATCAATTGCGCATGATTAATCGGTTTACCAGTGGATGTTATCATTCCCCTATTCTTCCACTGCTGCGCATAAACATGCACTGTAGAGACAGCATATTGACTATCGGTATAAATGTCCACACATCTGTTTTTCGCTAGAGTGCAAGCACGTGTTAAAGCTATCAATTCTGCTGCTTGAGCAGACACGTTATGCTGCAGGGGTTGGGCTTCTACAATCTCATTATCAATAACTACTGCATAACCTACTTGATTCTTTCCTGTAGGACTCTTTCTACATGATCCGTACACATAAACTGTCACCTCTGCATCATCTAAGGGTATATCAGTGATATCCTGTCTGTGTAAAGTTATTTGCTCCATTTCCTGTAGGCAACTGTGTGGTGTGCCATACACAGGTGTCGGACGTGACGTTGATGGGTTTAATGTTGTACAACGTTCAATCACCATATGAGGTTGACTCAGGGGTATGGTCAAACAAGAAAGATGTCTAGCACGGGTCAGGAATGCTATTTTCTCTTGCAGCAAAATGATCGCAACTGCATGATGCACTCTCACAGTGAGAGGGTGGAATAATACCATTGATGCCGAGGCCTGTACTGCCATGGCTGCTGCAACAACTGCCTGTACACAATGTGGCAATGACCATGCCACTGGGTCCAACTGCGATGAGTAGTAAGCTATGGGGCGTTGCTTACTTCCATGCTGTTGGGTCAAGACTGACGTCATATATCCCTGCTTACAATCTACAGTCTGAAAACATCTGTTATGATTATTCGGGAGACCTAAAACAGATGTTGAAGCTATCAATCGTTTTAGTCTGCAGAAAGCTGTTTCTGCTACTGGAATCCAGTGTAGTATATCTTGTGCTGCCATAGGTGTATTAAAGATTAAAGCAGACAATAGAGCAGATTCCAAAGCATAGTTTGGTAACCAGCTTCGACAAAAGTTAGTCGGCCCGGGAAGGACATCATTCCCTTCTTGGTAGTTGGCTTGGGTGCTTGTGAAATTGCTGCCTTCCTATCGTCATCTAATGTTCTACCCTCCTTGGATACCACATATCCCAGGTACTTGACCTGTATTCTCCGTAGTTGCAATTTATGCTTGCTTAATTTATGTCCCTGTTCTGCTGAATATTTCAATAATGCTATTGTATCTTCCCTACATTGCTGCTGGGTAGGGGCCGCAAGCAGGATATCATCCACATAAAGTAGAACTTGACTGCCCATGGGTGGAGTAAACACCGGCATGTTGCTAGCCATCTCCTGTGCGAATATCGTTGGACTTTCACAGTATCCCTGCGATAGCCAGGTATGGCTGTATCTGTTACCCTGAATGTAAATGCAAAACAATATGGACTATCTGGATGTATAGGTATTGAAAAGGAAGCATAGCTTATATGTACCACGGTAAGATACTTCTGTGGCAGGTTCATAGCATTCAATATAGTGTGTGGGTCTGGCACCATCAGTACCCTAGGTATTATTACATGATTTACAGCTTGTAAATCCTGTACCATCCGCCTTTCCCCGTTTCCTTTTCTATCAGGAGATACAGGGGTATTGCATGGTGAATAGTGATTACTTTGTGGATGGGGAATTCCCTCTGTGACTTTCCGGATATCTTCTGGTGTCCACGGTCTATACACTAAGGGAGTTGGGTCCTGGCCTTCCTGTCCTGCCTGAGGGTTCGGTACATCAATTAATTGACAGATATCCTCACTCTGTTCTAGTGACTCTCTTCTTACTTGAGTGTCCCTAGGTATTTTACGTGTTCGGGATGTGGTTTCAATAGCTTCTCTTACAATTGGTCATTGTGATACCTCTGTTGCCACAGGATAATGTGGGGGGGACTAGCCTGCCCTCCCGCTTCATATCCTGGATGTGGTATCGGAGGTGGTGGGGGGGGGGCTGTCGCTACTACTGTATTATTATCTTCTTTGTCTACGTATGATGCTTTCGCATTTTTAGTCTTCTGTTCCCTTCGGTTCACTACCTCTATCCACCTATGTGCTTGAGGGATACCCAATTGTCGCTGTTTTTTAGCCTGCACATCTTAGGGTTGCCACCTTTTCAAATGCACAAAGTGGGACATTTGTGTTAGGAACGTCGGATTTTGCAGGGCAAAACATACCCACGGCCAGTACAAAGGACAGCAATTTACTTTTCGCCAGAATAGCAACTTATTCTTGTAGCATTTGAGTTGCTTATTCTGTTTATTATAATATTTTGGTGTTTCAGATACAAAATAACTGTTTTATGCTACTATTAAAGAAGATATAGGAAATATTTTTGTCCTAAGATATCAGGACATTTGCCATTTGTTCAGTTTGTTTGCAGGACACAACTGGCCAAAGAGGGACTGTCCCTCGCAAAGTGGGACAGGTGGTAACCCTAGAACATCTGCATCACATTTTAAGTGATTCCAATGTTTCACTAATGATATTTTGTCTAATATACCATCAATGTCATATTTATTACCCCATTTTGCAGAATATCTCACATTATGTGCTCTCTGCAATTGCATATACTTCACATCACCCGTCAAACGCGGATCTCACGATCTCTTAGTGCACTAATCTCCCATGTCTTCTAAACGACTGTTACGTAACCCTTCTCTCGTACCACATGGTATCTCCTTCCCTGTATCCACTGTAGTGTCTACAATGACTATTTACTCTACTCTGTGTTCCCCTGATCTATGTCCAAATGTAAAACTACTTGGATTGGTCTTCGACCTGCTATCACAACTGTTAACAGAAACACAGTGTAGCCTGGTCCCTGATCTACAACAGAGACAAAGAGGCAAACTCTCCTTACCTGAGCCTCCCGTTTATGACTGCACGTTTTCTTCTTGGGATCCAGTTTTCCACTTTTCAGCCACAGATCAGACAGTGGACAGCCTCTTTACACACAACAATTCAGTCGGAGGTCTTTTCACTCAAGAAGAACCATTTAGGCAACTTCTCCTGCGCAGATGTCTAACCACCCATGCACTCTGACCTGTAGCTTACCAAGGGAATTCTGGCTAAGAAGGACCACAATGTCAAATAAGTTGTTAAAACCAGACTGTAGAAATCAGTAGGCTTTTCTAAGTGACAGTCAATACACAGGAAGCTCAGGTTCACAACGTTTTAGTAGTGTACACCGGCAGGCAAAAAACTATACAGTCCAAGTATGAGAGTTTTGTCTGACTCTATACAGGAAGCAATTTGTTTATATAGTGTTTACAATCAGCTTTTGCCCACCTTACTGACGTGGTCAGTCACAGGGCATTTCCATCACTATGGTCCGCAATATTCTATTCATATGAGGGTGCTGAGGTAATGCTTTTAAAATGTTTTCCCATGAGAATAACACAGCCTTGCAAGGCACCTGGTCAATTACAGTGTCCTTCTGTAATTGTTGCTGTTTCAAGGACCCTGGACTGTTCCGATACAATAGTCAGTTCATTTCTTAATACATTCCTTTGTCTCTCTGGTAAGGAGTTGTACTCTATCTTCGATAGAGCTCACAAGGCCATCCTCCTCAGTAGAAGGGAGGATGATATACATGCACATACATTTATTTTTCTGTAACCCAGCAGATAATTAATGCTGAGAGACATAAGCCTGCTGAACTGGTTACTGCCAGGGTCAGAGTTCGATCACACTGCAGCTAAGCTTCACCAATTACATGCATGATCATTTCTACTGCCATATTGTACAGTACAATTCAATGCATTATATAGTATTTTGCTTCTAAACTGGCACTTCATATGTGTTTCTATATATATTTTTCTAACAACATCCATCCGGCCATATGCATGTTGTTCTGTCCTTTACCTTGGCCGTGGGTGTTTGGCCGTCCGGCAACGCTACTCTCCACATGTGATGTCCCACCTTCCCCTTCTGTGCCTGTGGCACCCTGTTAGGACGTCCTGTTTGGTAGGCACATGTTCCGCTATATGTGTTTGACTTTCTCCATAGCTAATCATCAGTGCGGTGGTTCAACATCCCGACTTGTCCACATGTGTACAGTTATGTGCACCGTGGCGTGTGCAAGCCTATAGGGTTTGGACGGGTGCATACCACATGCGGGATGTACACATTCTGCAGACACTTTCACATGCAGCCATTTGCATATCTGTACCTGAGGTGGGTTGGTGACATGTGGGGTACATATTTGCCCGCGTGGCACTGCCTAAAACAATACTTCTTACCACATTTCAGGTATGCCCATTGTGTGTAGGTGTGTAGCTGCACAAGGCTGCTAGCTGGGTTGGGTGCATGGTCGTACATGGGTGGGACTTACATGCTACAATGGGGCTATTGTGTATTACATTTGCATGCATGGGTTCTGCTTCTGGATATTACGCTTAGACATACGCCGTCCTGTGTATGCGACAAACACGTTGCTGGGTGTGGTACATGTTGCTATGCACATGTTTGCCTGTGTTTAGGGTATCTTGGTTCCTTCCTGTTATTATGTCGACACTGCTACCCGGCTGTGTACTCTCACTACTGCTTGTGACCATTATGGTTGCCACCTTTTCCAATGCCCATAGTGGGACATCTTTTGTGGAAACATCGGATTTTGCAGGACAACACATACCCACAGCAAGTAGAGATGACAGAACTTCACTTTTTTGCCATAATATACACTTATTCTCGTAGCATTTGGGTTCCTTATTCGGTTTCTTATGCCATGTATGTGTGTTCATATACAAAATATATGTTTTATGCTACTATTACAGGTATATTGAGGGAATATTTTTGCCCGGAAATCTCAGGTCATTTGCCATTTTTCGATTTTTGGCGGGACACAACTGTCAAATGAGGGACTGTCCATAGCAAAGTGGGACAGTTGGTAACCCTGGTGACCATGCCCATGTCGCTACTAGGGTTGCCACCTTTTCCAATGGCCAAGGTGGGACATTTTCGGGACTCACATCAGA
This sequence comes from Protopterus annectens, assembly GCF_019279795.1. Taxonomy (NCBI): domain Eukaryota; kingdom Metazoa; phylum Chordata; order Ceratodontiformes; family Protopteridae; genus Protopterus; species Protopterus annectens. The sequence continues at coordinate 1,785,196,733 of NC_056737.1, read as the reverse complement.
TTTTACAGGCCGACACATACCCACGGTCAGTACATAGCATAGAACTTAACTTGTTTGCCTAAATAAAAGCTTATTCTTGTAGCAGTTTGGTTGCTTATTCTGTTTCTTGTGACATTTAGGTATTTTAGTTACGGAAATAACTATTTTATGCAACCATTACATAAAATACGGGATATAATTATGTCCTACAATCTTAGCACATTTGCCGTTTTTAATATTTTTTATCGGGACACAACTGCCCGTAGAGGGACTGCCCCTCGCAAAGTGGGACACGTGGTAACCTTAGTCGCTACTCCTATGTCAGTGCGGCGCGCTGACATGCTGCGGTACACCTTCTCTGGGTATGCCCACTGACGGTGCATTGCAGGACGAACACGGTGTTACGCGTATCCTTTGTTCCTTGGACGGGTACACTTAGGGCTTCGTGGGTTGTGTTTGCTTCTCCGTTTTGTTGTGATGGGTACTATGTTGCATACTCTGCGTGCGTTTCATTCTGCACGGGCCCTGGCTGGTGCCATTACTATTATGGGCGGACTGTGGCAGTCAGCACTTTAGGTTGCTCATCGCCTGCCGGCTTAGCCACGCCTCCGGACGCATCCTACTTGGGCTCGCTCACGTACACTACGCACGTGTCTGTGGTTGCGGCGCGCACTCATTACTATGCATATGGCGCTACTACGCCGAATATTCACTGCACCGCCAGCGCAGGCCTTACACCGGCCTTGCGCCGAGCTTCATGAATCCCGGGGATTGTTTTTACTGTTCTTGTGTTGAATTTATATTGTTAGCACTTTAAAAAGTTGTTTTTGTTTAATTTAATTGTTAGGCTAACACACTAAAGTGCGCTAGCCATTTTATAGCATTTACTGTTTGTTACTGTATCTTTTTCTCCCTTCTCTGTCAAAAAAAAAAAAAAGAAATATCCTTGTTTTCCCGCTTTTCTGAACTAAAATAGTCCAATCTTCAGAGTTTGCTGATCTCTGGGCTTTGTCTTAGTTCCTGTGCTATCCATACCCTTATTTGGATAAGAGAAAGCTTCTTTGTTCACCAGTGGGAGTGGGGAGCACTGAGCAACCTATTTGTCCCTAGAGGATTGGTTCTAGCCCAGCAACTTGTAGTTTATTGGCCATTTTGGGTCAATTGCTGGCTCTTTTCAACCCCCTGCTATAAAGCCCGCTTTTGCATGCTTTTTTAATTGTAATAGACTCAGCACAGCTCCTCGTGGTGTCCTGCAGAGTTCTACAAGCAGCAGAGAGTGAAAGAGTGACTTTCCTGGATTTATAAGTATTTTTTCTGGCTTTCGCTTAAAGTACTGCATCTCGAATGCATTTCGTTTAAAAAACAGCTCTGCATATTGTTTTTACTGTTCTTGTGTTGAATTTATACTGTTAGCACTTTAAAAAGTTGTTTTTGTTTAATTTAATTGTTAGGCTAACACACTAAATTGCGCTAGCTGTTTTATAGCATTTACTGTTTGTTACTGTATCTCTTTCTCCCTTCTCTGTGAAAAAAGAAAAAAAAAACAAAAAATATCCTTGTTTTCCCGCTTTTCTGAACTAGAATAGTCCAGTCTTCAGATTTTGCTGATCTCTGGGCTTTGTCTTAGTTCCTGTGCTATCCATACCCTTATTTGGATAAGAGGAAGCTTCTTTGTTCACCAGTGGGAGTGGGGAGCACTGAGCAACCTATTTGTCCCTAAAGGATTGGTTCCAGCCCAGCAACTTGTAGTTTATTGGCCATTTTGGGTCAATTCCTGGCTCTTTTCAACCCCCTGCTATAAAGCCCGCTTTTGCGTGCTTTTTTACTTGTAATAGACTCAGCACAGCTCCTCGTGGTGTCCTGCAGAGTTCTACAAGCAGCAGAGAGTGAAAGAGTGACTTTCCAGGATTTATAAGTATTTTTTCTGGCTTTCGCTTAAAGTACTGCATCTCAACTGCATTTCACTTAAAAAACAGCTCTGCATATTGTTTTTACTGTTCTTGTGTTGAATTTATACTGTTAGCACTTTAAAAAGTTTTTTTTTTAATTTAATTGTTAGGCTAACACACTAAAGTGCGCTAGCCGTTTTATAGCATTGACTGTTTGTTACTGTATCTTTTTCTCCCTTCTCTGTGAAAAAAAAATATATATATCCTTGTTTTCCTGCTTTTCTGAACTAGAATAGTCCAGTCTTCAGATTTTGCTGATCTCTGGGCTTTGTCTTAGTTCCTGTGCTATCCATACCCTTATTTGGATAAGAGGAAGCTTCTTTGTTCACCAGTAGTGGGAGTGGGGAGCACTGAGCAACCTATTTGTCCCTAGAGGATTGGTTCCAGCCCAGCAACTTGTAGTTTATTTAACATTTTGGGTAAATTCCTGGCTTTTTTCAACCCCCTGCTATAAAGCCCGCTTTTGCATGCTTTTTTACTTGTAATAGACTCAGCACAGCTCCTCGTGGTGTCCTGCAGAGTTTGACAAGCAGCAGAGTAAAAGAGTGACTTTCCTGGATTTATAAGTATTTTTTCTGGCTTTCGCTTAAAGTACTGCATCTCAACTGCATTTCGCTTAAAAAACAGCTCTGCATACTGTTTTTACTGTTCTTTTGTTGAATTTATACTGTTAGCACTTTAAAAAGTTGTTTTTGTTTAATTTAATTGTTAGGCTAACACACTAAAGTGCGCTAGCCATTTTATAGCATTTACTGTTTGTTACTGTATGTTTTTCTCCCTTCTCTGTGAAAAAGAAAAAAAAATATCCTTGTTTTCACGCATTTCTGAACTAGAATAGTCCAGTCTTCAGATTTTGCTGATCTCTGGCTTTGTCTTAGTTCCTGTGCTATCCATACCCTTATTTGGATAAGAGGAGGCTTCTTTGTTCACCAGTGGAAGTGTGGAGCACTGAGCAACCTATTTATCCCTAGAGGATTGGTTCCAGCCCAGCAACTTGTAGTTTATTGGCCATTTTGGGTCAATTCCTGGCTCTTTTCAACCCCCTGCTATAAAGCCCGCTTTTGCACGCTTTTTTACTTGTAAAAGACTCAGCACAGCTCAGTGGTGTCCTGCAGAGTTCTACAAGCAGCAGAGAGTGAAAGAGTGACTTTCCTGGATTTATAAGTATTTTTTCTGGCTTTCGCTTAAAGTACTGCATCTCGACTGCATTTCGCTTAAAAAACAGCTCTGCATATTGTTTTTACTGTTCTTGTGTTGAATTTATACTGTTAGCACTTTAAAAAGTTGTTTTTGTTTAATTTAATTGTTAGGCTAACACACTAAAGTGCACTAGCCGTTTTATAGCATTTACTGTTTGTTACTGCATCTTTTCTCCCTTCTCTGTGAAAAAAAAGAAAAAAAAAATATCCTTGTTTTCCCATTTTTTCTGAAATAGAATAGTCCAGACTTAAGATTTTGCTGATCTCTGGGCTTTGCCTTAGTTCCTGTGCTATCAATACCCTTATTTGGATAAGAGGAAGCTTCTTTGTTCACCAGTGGGAGTGGGGAGCACTGAGCAACCTATTTGTCCCTAGAGGATTGCTTCCATCCCAGCATCTTGTAGTTTATTGGCCATTTTGGGTCAATTCCTGGCTCTTTTCAACCCCCTGCTATAAAGCCCGCTTTTGCCTGCTTTTTTACTTGTAATAGACTCAGCACAGCTCCTCGTGGTGTCCTGCAGAGTTCTACAAGCAGCAGAGAGTGAAAGAGTGACTTTCCAGGGTTTATAAGTATTTTTTCTGTTTTTCGCTTAAAGTACTGCATCTCAACTGCATTTCCCTTAAAAAACAGCTCTGCATATTGTTTTTACTGTTCTTGTGTTGAATTTATACTGTTAGCACTTTAAAAAGTTTTTTTTGTTTAATTTAATTGTTAGGCTAACACACTAAAGTGCGCTAGCCGTTTTATAGCATTTACTGTTTGTTACTGTATCTTTTTCTCCCTTCTCTGTGAAAAAAAAAAACAATAAAAATATCCTTGTTTTACCGCTTTTCTGAACTAGAATAGTCCAGTCTTCAGATTTTGCTGATCTCTGGGCTTTGTCTTAGTTCCTGTGCTATCCATACCCTTATTTGGATAAGAGGAAGCTTCTTTGTTCACCAGTAGTGGGAGTGGGGAGCACTGAGCAACCTATTTGTCCCTAGAGGATTGGTTCCAGCCCAGCAACTTGTAGTTTATTTAACATTTTGGGTAAATTCCTGGCTTTTTTCAACCCCCTGCTATAAAGCCCACTTTTGCACGCTTTTTTACTTGTAATAGACTCAGCACAGCTCCTCGTGGTGTCCTGCAGAGTTCTACAAGCAGCAGAGAGTGAAAGAGTGACTTTCCTGGATTTATAAGTATTTTTTCTGGCTTTCGCTTAAAGTACTGCATCTCAACTGCATTTCGCTTAAAAAACAGCTCTGCATATTGTTTTTACTGTTCTTGTGTTGAATTTATACTGTTAGCACTTTAAAAAGTTGTTTTTGTTTAATTTAATTGTTAGGCTAACACACTAAAGTGCGCTAGCCATTTTATAGCATTTACTGTTTGTTACTGTATCTTTTTCTCCCTTCTCTGTGAAAAAGAAAAAAAAAAAAAAAAATATCCTTGTTTTCCCGCTTTTCTGAACTAGAATAGTCCAGTCTTCAGAGTTTGCTGATCTCTATGCTTTGTCTTAGTTCCTGTGCTATCCATACCCTTATTTGGATAAGAGGAAGCTTCTTTGTTCTCCAGTGGGAGTGGGGAGCACTGATCAACCTATTTGTCCCTAGAGGATTGGTTCCAGCCCAGAAACTTGTAGTTTATTGGCCATTTTGGGTCATTTCCTGGCTCTTTTCAACCCCCTGCTATAAAGCCCGCTTTTGCACGCTTTTTTACTTGTAATAGACTCAGCACAGCTCCTCGTGGTGTCCTGCAGAGTTCTACAAGCAGCAGAGAGTGAAAGAGTGACTTTCCTGGATTTATAAGTATTTTTACTGGCTTTCGCTTAAAGTACTGCAACTCGACTGCATTTCACTTAAAAAACAGCTCTGCATATTGTTTTTATTGTTCTTGTGTTGAATTTATACTGTTAGCACTTTATAAAGGTGTTTTTGTTTAATTTAATTGTTAGGCTAACACACTAAAATGCACTATCCATTTTATAGCATTTACTGGTTGTTACTGTATCTTTTTCTGCCTTCTCTGTGAAAAAAGAAAAAAAAAATCCTTGTTTTCCCGCTTTTCTGAACTAGAATAGTCCAGTCTTCAGATTTTGCTGATCTCTGGGCTTTGTCTTAGTTCCTGTGCTATCCATACCCTTATTTGGATAAGAGGAAGCGTCTTTGTTCACCAGTGGGAGTGGGGAGCACTGAGCAACCTATTTGTCCCTAGAGGATTGGTTCCAGCCCAGCAACTTGTAGTTTATTGGCCATTTTGGGTCAATTCCTGGCTCTTTTCAACCCCCTGCTATAAAGCCCACCTTTGCGCGCTTATTTACTTGTAATAGGTGCAGCACAGCTCCTCGTGGTGTCCTGCAGTGTTCTACAAGCAGCAGAGAGTGAAAGAGTGACTTTCCTGGATTTATAAGTATTTTTTCTGGCTTTCGCTTAAAGTACTGCATCTCAACTGCATTTCGCTTAAAAAACAGCTCTGCATATTGTTTTTACTGTTCTTGTGTTGAATTTATACTGTTAGCACTTTAAAATGGTGTTTTTGTTTAATTTAATTGTTAGGCTAACACACTAAAGTGCGCTAGCCATTTTATAGCATTTACTGTTTGTTACTGTATCTTTTTCTCCCTTCTCTGTGAAAAAAAAAAACAAAAAAAATATCCTTGTTTTCCCGCTTTTCTGAACTAGAATAGTCCAGTCTTCAGATTTTGCTGATCTCTGGGCTTTGTCTTAGTTCCTGTGCTATCCATACCCTTATTTGGATAAGAGGAAGCTTCTTTGTTCACCAGTGTGAGTGGGGAGCACTGAGCAACCTATTTCTCCTTAGAGGATTGGTTCCAGCCCAGCAACTTGTAGTTTATTGGCCATTTTGGGTCAATTCCTGGCTCTTTTTAACCCACTACTATAAAGCCCGCTTTTGCACCCTTTTTTACTTGTCAAAGACTCAGCACAGCTCCTCGTTGTGTCCTGCAGAGTTCTACAAGCAGCAGAGATTGAAAGAGTGACTTTCCTGGATTTATAAGTATTTTTTCTGGCTTTCGCTTAAAGTACTGCATCTCAACTGCATTTCAATTAAAAAACAGCTCTGCATATTGTTTTTACTTTTCTCTTGTTGAATTTATACTGTTAGCACTTTAAAAAGTTTTTTTTTTATTTAATTGTTAGGCTAACACACTAAAGTGCGCTAGTCATTTTATAGCATTTACTGTTTGTTACTGTATCTTTTTCTCCCTTCTCTGTGAAAAAAGAAAAAAAAACAAAAAAAATATCCTTGTTTTCCCGCTTTTCTGAACTAGAATAGTCCAGTCTTCACATTTTGCTGATCTCTGGGCTTTGTCTTAGTTCCTGTGCTATCCATACCCTTATTTGGATAAGAGGAAGCTTCTTTGTTCACCAGTGGGAGTGGGGAGCACTGAGCAACCTATTTGTCCCTAGAGGATTGGTTCCAGCCCAGCAACTTGTAGTTTATTGGCCATTTTGGGTCAATTCCTGGCTCATTTCAACCCCCTGCTATAAAGCCCGCTTTTGCGTGCTTTTTTACTTGTAAAAGACTCAGCACAGCTCCTCGTGGTGTCCTGCAGAGTTCTACAAGCAGCAGAGAGTGAAAGAGTGACTTTCCTGGATTTAAAAGTATTTTTTCTGGCTTTCACTTAAAGTACTGCATCTCAACTGCATTTCGCTTAAAAAACAGCTCTGCATATTGTTTTTACTGTTCTTGTGTTGAATTTATACTGTTAGCACTTTAAAAAGTTGTTTTTGTTTAATTTAATTGTTAGCGTAACAGACTAAAGTGCGCTAGCCATTATATAGCATTTACTGTTTGTTACTGTATCTTTTTCTCCCTTCTCTGTGAAAAAAGAAAAAAAAAACAAAAAAAATATCCTTGTTTTCCCGCTTTTCTGAACTAGAATAGTCCAGTCTTCAGGTTTTGCTGATCTCTGGGCTTTGTCTTAGCTCCTGTGCTATCCATACCCTTATTTTTATATGAGGAAGCTTCTTTGTTCACCAGTGGGAGTGTGGAGCACTGAGCAACCTATTTGTCCCCAGAGGATTGGTTCCAGCCCAGCAACCTGTAGTTTATTGGCCATTTTGGGTCAATTCCTTGCTCTTTTCAACCCCCTGCTATAAAGCCCGCTTTTGCACGCTGTTTTACTTGTAATAGACTCAGCACAGCTCCTCGTGGTGTGCTGCAGAGTTCTACAAGCAGCAGAGAGTGAAAGAGTGACTTTCCAGGATTTATAAGTATTTTTTCTGGCTTTCGCTTAAAGTACTGCAGCTCAACTGCATTTCACTTAAAAAACAGCTCTGCCTATTGTTTTTACTGTTCATAGGTTCATAGGTTCATAGGTTCATACTAGGCTATCTGCCCAAGGGCATTTATAAGCCTAGCCCATAGTTATGTGGCTTTCGCCACCCCTTTAGTTTGAATAAAAACTATGCCTATCATTTTGCTGTGCCTCTGTCAAGCAGTGACACTGAAGTAATCCCTGGGGTATATCTGCAATCTCCCATCCATTGGTCAAGATTCCTCTTGAACAAGGCCAGAGAGGTGCTCTGCCTCACATGTACCGGGATTTTGTTCCACAGCATAGGGAGTCTCTGGGTGATGAATCTGTCCCTCCAGCATGTTCTATTTATAACCGTGTCAAGGTTTAAGTCTCCGCCCTTGTGGTTCTGAGGGATCTAGATTTTTGAGGTGAAGCATATTCATCAAATCTGGGTTTGACATGGCCTTATATGTCAGGCACAGGTCACCTCTGAGCAAGCGGTATGAGACTGAATAGAGCTGGAGTTCTTTCAGTCGGGCAGCATAAGACATATTTTTGAGACCCTTTATCCTTTTGGTGAGGAACTTTTGGGGCCTTTCAAGCTGCAGCAGGTGTCTGGTCAGATACATTCGAGCGGGCATTGTACTCAATCATAGGTCTAATGAGTGATGAGTACAGGGGACGATGACCTCCCTTGATCTAGGTGTGGATCCCTTCCTGGTCAGGTGGGCGATTTAGAAGGTTTTCCTAACTACTTTAGCAACATGAGTGTCAAGCGAAGGCTACTGTCAACCTGGGTCCCCAGATCCCTGATGACTTTTTCTGTGCTCAGTGGATTGCCACCTATATGGTAGCTAGGGGTAACCTTGTTTTTCCGAAGGGTATGACTATGCATTTTTGGCGTTTAACTTCAGGCCATGGCTCTGGCACCAGTTATCCGTTTCTGTGAGGCCCTTCTGGAGGATATCTGTGTCAGATGTGTTTTCGACTATGGCCAGTTTGCAGTCATCTGCAAACTTTGTCAGCCATAACCCTCCTGTGTTTGCTTGTACTTCAGAAAAGTAGATGCCGAACAAGAGTGGACCCAGGACTGAGCCCTGTGGGACACCACTTGTGACAGGCTTTGAGTCTGACATGGCTCCAGCAACTCTGACCCTGTGGGTTCTGTCACTTAGCCAGTTTGCAACCCATCTTGTGATGTATGGGTTTACATTCAAGCTGATGAGTTTTTCGATGATACCTGAGTGGGGTATTGTGTGAAGGCCTTTGCCAGGTCGAGGTAGGCTGTATGGACTGCCTTTCCCTCATCAATGGCCTTGGTGACTGTCTCGAAAAAGTCAACCAAGTTTAAGAGGCAATATCTGCCTTTGACAAAGCCAAACTGGGTTGGATCCAAAGTCTGCAAGTTCCCTATGTCTTTATTTATGAGTTCCATTATGATCCTCTCCATGGCTTTGCAGATAAGGCTTGTCAAGCTAATGGGGCGGTAATTTCCAGGGTCTGTGGAGGCACCACCCTTATGAAGTGGGACCACAGTCGCCGTGCGCCACTCCTTGGGTACATATCCTGAGGTGAGGCTAAGATTAAACAGCTGTCCTAACTGTGGGTTTAATTCCTCGTTGAGTTAAGTGAAGCACACAGCCGGGGACACCATCCAGTCCCATGGATGCTGTGTTTTTGCCTTAGTGAGGGCAGTTCTCACCTGGGCGTTGGAGATGTTTGGGGGCTACAATCCTCTGGAATAGATATCTCTCCTTTTGGGGAGGGAGTTTGCACTGAACCTGTCAGCCAGTATGTTGGCAATGTGTGTAGGTTCAGTAATTTTCACATCATTTTGAACTAATTCTGAGCATATCTGGGAGTTTCCTCCTAGGTTTCTAACATAGCTAAAGAAGGCCTTATGATTCTCTTTAGAGTCCTTGGCAATTTTTCTCTCAAAATTTGCCTTGGATGATTTTATGAGAGCTCTTAGTTTTTTACTTATAATGATCAAAGGTGTCTTACCTTTCAAGGATTTTGCTCTATCTTGTAGTAGCTTCCTCCTTTTGTTGTAGAGCTTGTTTATGGCTGGGGTCCACCAGACTGGATGCTTGCCTTTGGTACAGAGAGTCTTAGTTTTGTTTGGGATTGCCTGATCCATGCAGTCCTGTAGGTGCTGGTAGAAGGCATTTGTAAGTGATTCAGTGGTTTGAGTAATGTTTACCACTGGCTCACGGGCCTTAAAGGAGACCACACTAGTTTTTAGAAGTGTGAAATCGGCTTTTGAGAAGTTTTTCACTGTGGTCTTTTTTGTTTCAGGTGGGTCGCGGATGAGGACCTCCAGCGAGATTAGTTTATGATCTGATCTCACCAGTGAGGGGTATACTTCCGGTGTTGAACATTTTGATCCCATGTTCGTGATGATGAGATCAAGTATGTTTTCTCCTCTTGTGGAGATGGTGACTAGTTGTTCCATGGCATTTGAGTTTATGAACTCCAGGAATCTTTGGGTTAGAGTGTTCAGGCTTGAGTAGTGTTCCCAGTCTATATTAGGGTAGTTGAAGTCACCTAGTATGATGGTGTTTGGAGATACATTTATCCCCTCCAATGTTTTCAGGAAGGCCATGTGAGGTTCCTGAGTTTGAGAGGGTGGCCTGTAACATGCTACAAATTGCAGAGCAGTCTTGCCTATGGTTAATTGCACCTGGATGGTCTCCGATGCATCATGCGTTGCCACCAGCCTTGAGGTGTGGGTATCCTTTATGAATATGGACACCCCCCTCCTTTCTTGGTGTTGTCCGGATTTTGGGGCTGGAGCGCATGATATGAGGTGAAACCTGTTAGTGCTGGGGTGCTCTCAGGAGCCTTGAACCAGGTTTCTGTCACAGCACAGACATCGATGTTCTCCATATTGAGAAGGGCCTCGAGTGAGTGCATCTTGAGATTGAGACTTCTGGCATTGAGCAGCATTACCCTTAGTTTTTTTCCTTTTTGGTGTTCTAGGGTGGTAGGTTTAGAATTTGAGCCTTGCCTAAAAAAGGCACTATGGGGGTGGCAAGATCCTTTGCCAATATCCGGAAGCCCAGGGGTGACAGGTGCAAGCCGTCCCTTGCAAAGCAGTGTGGCTTGTCCAGCATGTCATCCCAGGCAGACAGACATTGGATCCCCTTTGAATGACACCAGAATTTAAGCCAATTATTAAAGCTGATCATCTTATCACTGTATTGTGGCATCATTCTAGGTGAAGGTAGGATACTGCTCAAAGTCAGGGTCATACCTGCCTGGGCTACATAGCGTGGACAATGAGTTGAATTTATACTGTTAGCACTTTAAAAAGTTGTTTTTGTTTAATTTAATTGTAGGCTAACACACTAAAGTGCGCTAGCCGTTTTATAGCATTTACTGTTTGTTACTGTATCTTTTTCTCCATTCTCTGTGAAAAAAGAAAAAAAAAACAAAAAAAATATCCTTGTTTTCCCGCTTTTCTGAACTAGAATAGTCCAATCTTCAGAGTTTGCTGATCTCTGGGCTTTGTCTTAGTTCCTGTTCTATCCATACCCTTATTTGGATAAGAGGAAGCTTCTTTGTTCACCAGTGGGAGTGGGGAGCACTGAGCAACCTATTTGTCCCTAGAGGATTGGTTCCAGCCCAGCAACTTGTAGTTTATTGGCCATTTTGGGTCAATTCCTGGCTCTTTTCAACCCCCTGCTATAAAGCCTGCTTTTGCCCGCTTTTTTACTTGTAATAGAAAACAAAGCAAAAAAGTTGAGTACTATACCAAAGTCCAGCCTACGATTCCAAAATCAAATATGCACCAAAAAACGCGGCAAGGACACTGCTATTCCTTAAAATCTTTATTGCACATAAACACAAGATGAGCGCTTTCGGGACTTCTCCCTTCATCAGATAAAATTACAATAAAACAACCCCTTCTTTTAAACTAGTGCATATCCAATAGGATTCAGTAAAAAGCCCGCCTATTTTAAAGGGTGGGCTTAACAGGTATCACATCATTTTAACCTGGTGTACGATTGGCCATAAGCTCAATGATCAATCTGGATTCTGCTAATTCTGTCAAATGCTTCACATCACACCCTCTAGTGGTAAGCCTTATGTTTACTATCCTACTGAAAGTGAATTTGTGTGTTGCATTATCCATCACATGTCTGCTCAAAGCATTATGCACATCCCTATTCCTAATGCTAGGTAGGTGCTGTAATATCCTAGTCTTTAACATCTGGTTAGTTTTCCCTACATAAAAACTAGGGCAATGGCTACACTCAGCTAGATATACTATATCCGTCGTTCGACAGGTAGCCCTCCCTTTTAACACAAATTGCCTATGTGTGACAGGATGCTCAAAGTTAGTCTTCTTATTAATGTGGCCACAAGCTTTGCACCTCCCACACGGGAATGTGCCCATCGTTATTGTTGCCACTATATTTTGACAACTTATCCTTTCTTTGCATAACAAATCCTTCAGATTCTTGTTTCTTCTATATCTGAAGTTAGGTCTACAACCTACTATATCACTCAGCCCTTCATCACTAGTCAGAATGTTCCAGTTATTCTGTACAACATTACAGATATCACCTATGTTGCTACTGTAGGCAAACATTAACTGGGGACTCCTTACAACTGTGGGTCTTTTATTTTTGTCTATCTGGGCTGGAGTGAGTCTAAGCCAAGGTTTATATTTGCTTTCCCTAAAGCCTTTGCTGGTGTTTATCAGCTTATCCACTTTATCTTCCCGATAACCCCTCTGTTGTAAACAGCCCTTAAGTGTAGCTAGTTCTTTGTCATAATCACCATTATCCAAACATATCCTGGAGATCCTACTCGCCTGCCCCTGTACAATATTCGAATATGTATAACATGGATGCATGCTATCATATGACAGTATCGTGTTCTTCCAACATTCTTTCTTGTATAGTTTTGATGTGAAACCATCTACACTCTGTGCTAAGTTTACATCCAAAAAATCTATAGAATCAAAGGAGGCTTTTAAAGTGAACCTAAAGAATGTTGTCGTCGAATGTCAAAAACTCACAAATTTCTGTAACATGTTCAAATTTCCATTCCATAATATAAAGACGTCGTCCACAAAATGCACATACATCTTTATATATCCCTTCCATGCATCATTACTCAATATGTGGTTTTTCTCCCATTGGGCAAGGACTAGATTAGCATAAGTGTTGGCACAAGGGGTGCCCATGGCTACCCCCTGTGCCTGTCTATATATAGACTCTGCTCCTATGAAAATATTGTTCTCCAATACCAATAGCAGAAGTTCCTTTATTAGGCTAATCTTGACCTCAGTAACTCCTAGGTCGTTCAAAAGGGTACTTAACATATCCACTCCATATTCATTGTTAATGACTGTGAATAAGTTGTTTATATCTAGGGTGGCCATCAATAACTTATCCTTCTTATCCATATAATCTACCCTACCCAACTTCATCAAGAAGTCACCTGTGTCCAATAAAATATTCTCAATCCCTTCAACATAGGGTTTTAATTAATGTTCCAACCATATAGAGATATTCTCAGTCACCCACCCCCTCCCTGAAACTATGGGTCTCAGGGGTGGGTTAACCAGGGACTTATGAATCTTAGGGAGTGCCTTGAAGACAGACGTGACTGCTTTTTCTAACCAAAGAAAGTCAAAAGTATCATCAGTAATTCTCATCTCAAACTTCAGCCTTTGCAGGGCATGATGTACCCTATCTATGGCTTGTCTCACACCCAATGGATTAATCTGGGTATATGTGCTTTCGTCTTGGAGTAGTTCTCTCAATCTACTATTATACCAGGTTGTATCTAGCAAAACAACCGCCCCACCCTTATCCGCCAGTTTTATTGTTAAATCTGTATTGTTACATAAACTCTGCAATGCTGTCCTCTGTGTTTGAGTATATCTCTATATGGTTGGAACATCAATTAAAACCCTATGTTGAAGGGATTGAGAATATTTTATTGGACACAGGTGACCTCCCGTGTGGGAGGTGCAAAGCTTGTGGCCACATTAATAAGAAGACTAACTTTGAGCATCCTGTCACACATTGGCAATCTGTGTTAAAAGGGAGGGCTACCTGTCGAACAACGGATATAGTATATCTAGCTGAGTGTAGCCATTGCCCTAGTTTTTATGTAGGGAAAACTAACCAGATGTTAAAGACTAGGATATTACAGCACCTATCTAGCATTAGGAATGGGGATGTGCATAATGCTTTGAGCAGACATGTGATGGATAATGCAACACACAAATTCACTTTCAGGGATATAGTAAACATAAGGCTTACCACTAGAGGGGGGTGATGTGAAGCATTTGACAGAATTAGCAGAATCCAGATGGATCATTGAGCTTATGACCAATCGTACACCAGGTTTAAATGACGTGATACCTGTTAAGCCCACCCTTCAAAATAGGCAGGCTTTTTACTGAATCCTATTGGATATGCACTAGTTTAAAAGAAGGGGTTGTTTTACTGTAATTTTATCTGATGAAGGAAGAATTCCCGAAAGCGCTCATTTTGTGTTTATGTGCAATAAAGATTTTAAGGAATAGCAGTGTCCTTGCCGCGTTTTTTGGTGCATATTTACTTGTAATAGACTCAGCACAGCTCCTCGTGGTGTCCTGCAGAGTTCTACAAGCAGCAGAGAGTGAAAGAGTGACTTTCCTGGATTTATAAGTATTTTTTCTGTCTTTCGCTTAAAGTACTGCATCTCGAATGCATTTAGTTTAAAAAACAGTTCTGCATATTATTTTTACTGTTCTTGTGTTGAATTTATACTGTTAGCACTTTAAAAAGTTGTTTTTAATTTAATTGTTAGGCTAACACACTAAATTGCGCTAGCTGTTTTATAGCATTTACTGTTTGTTACTGTATCTCTTTCTCCCTTCTCTGTGAAAAAAAAAATATATATATATCCTTGTTTTCCCGCTTTTCTGATCTAGAATAGTCCAGTCTTCAGATTTTGCTGATCTCTGGGCTTTGTCTTAGTTCCTGTGCTATCCATACCCTTATTTGGATAAGAGGAAGCTTCTTTGTTCACCAGTGGGAGTGGGGAGCACCGAGCAACCTATTTGTCCTTAGAGGATTGGTTCCAGCGCAGCAACTTGTAGTTTATTAGCCATTTTGGGTCAATTCCTGGCTCTTTTTATCCCCCTGCTATAAAGCCCGCTTTTGCACACTTTTTTACTTGTAAAAGACTCAGCACAGCTCCTCGTGGTGTCCTGCAGAGTTCTACAAGCAGCAGAGAGTGAAATAGTGACTTTCCTAGATTTATAACTTTTTTCTGGCTTTTGCTTAAAGTACTGCATCTCGACTGCATTTCGCTTAAAAAACAGCTCAGCATATTGTTTTTACTGTTCTTGTGTTGAATTTATACTGCTAGCACTTTAAAAAGTTGTTTTTGTTTAATTTAATTGTTAGGCTAACACACTAAAGTGCACTAGCCATTTTATAACATTTACTGTTTGTTACTGTATCTTTTTCTCCCTTCTCTGTGAAAAAAAAAAAAAAAACAAAAAAAATATCCTTGTTTTCCCGCTTTTCTGAACTAGAATAGTCCAGTCTTCAGATTTTGCTGATCTCTGGGCTTTGTCTTAGTTCCTGTGCTATCCATACCCTTATTTGGATAAGAGGAAGCTTCTTTGTTCACCAGTGGGAGTGGGGAGCACTGAGCAACCTGTTTGTCCCTGGAGGATTGGTTCCAGCCCAGCAACTTGTAGTTTGTTGGCCATTTTGGGTCAATTCCTGGCTCTTTTCAACCCCCTGCTATAAAGCCCGCTTTTGCGCGCTTTTATACTTGTAATAGACTCTGCACAGCTCCTCGTGGTGTCCTGCAGAGTTCTACAAGCAGCAGAGAGTGAAAGAGTGACTTTTCTGGATTTATAAGTATTTTTTCTGGCTTTCGCTTAAAGTACTGCATCTCGACTGCACTTCGGTTAAAAAACAGCTCTGCATATTGTTTTTACTGTTCTTGTGTTGAATTTATACTGTTAGCACTTTAAAAAGTTGTTTTTGTTTAATTTAATTGTTAGGCTAACACACTAAAGTGCGCTAGCCGTTTTATAGCATTTACTGTTTGTTACTGTATCTTTTTCTCCCTTCTCTGTGAAAAAAGAAAAAAAAATCCTTGTTTTCCCGCTTTTCTGCACTAGAGTAGTCCAGTCTTCAGATTTTGCTGATCTCTGGGCTTTGTCTTAGTTCCTGTGCTATCCATGCCCTTGTTTGGATAGGAGGAAGCTTTTTTGTTCGCCAGTGGGAGTGGGGAGCACTGAGCAACCTGTTTGTCCCTGGAGGATTGGTTCCAGCCCAGCAACTTGTAGTTTGTTGGCCATTTTGGGTCAATTCCTGGCTCTTTTCAACCCCCTGCTATAAAGCCCACTTTTGCACGCTTTAGTGCGTTTTAGCGCAAAGTTGCTCATAGAGCAGCATAGGGCAGCGCCGGTTAATCAAGTTTAAACTATTTCTGGCTCCGTAAGGTCTGCTCTTCAGTTTTTCCCTTGGAACTGTTCTTGCAATCTATACAGCCTATACTCTATCTGAAAAGCTCAGCACTTGCTCCTAAAGCATTTTTTTATACAGGTAAAGCACTCTTAAACAAAAGAAAGTACTTCATTCACCTAAATTCCATTGGGTACCCATTTCCCTATAGGTCCTTTCTGACTCAGTTACATAGCAATCTTTTTCACTACTTCTAGCATGTCAAAGGGTCAGTTGCTAGCGTCCTCTCCTGTTCAGCTGCTGAATCTGGGAATCTTGAGGCAATGTTACAATTGCCTCATGTACACAGACAACCCTCTCCTTCTCCCAACAAATACAAATCTATCTGAGAGATGCAACTATATAGCCAAACTGGAGGCTGAGCTCTCTCAATTCAGTACTGGCAAGACCAGTTAGGAGGAGAAGGTAACCTTGCACACCACAAACCCAGTCTCACATAGAACTATCACAACTGCAAACCAAACATATATATATATAGATAGCACCCCAAAAAGGCAAACCCCCATTTCTCGGTCACCCACGTCCCCCGGAATCTCTTTTAAAGTTTTTTTGACTAGTCCTTCTAGCATGTCGAGGGATCAGTTGCTAGTGTCCTCTCCTGCTCAGCTGGTGAACCTGGGAATATTGAGGCAATGTTACAATTGCCTCATGTACACAGACAACCCTCTCCTCCTCCCACAAAACACAAATACATGCGAGAGATGCAACTATACGGCCAAACTGGAGGCTGAGCTCTCTCAACATACGACTGGCAAGACCAGTCAGGAGGAGAAGGTTACCACACACACTATAGACCCAGTCTCACATAGTACCATCACAACCTCAAATCATACACATAAACACACAAAGACATACTTTCGGCTCTGATCAAAAATCTACCAAAACAGCAGAGGCCACCAAAGCAGACACCCAAACAACCACCACCTCAGAACACAACACCTGCAGCACATAGACCTCACAGTCAGAGTGTCAAACAGTCACAGCCCTTAAGGCCAAACACAATGCCAGACACACTAGTCATTGGTGACTCCATAGTCAGACACACTGACGTCCCGCTCACCAGACTGAGTAAGGAGAAGGTCACAGTAAGCTGCCTGTCAGGCGCTAGAATCCGCCATATAACGCAAGCACTCAGGTCTCTCAACAGCAGGTACAAATACGACTCAGTCATTGTCCACGCTGGTGTAAACGACCTGAGACGTACCTCCTGGACTACATGAAAAGAGACATTGAGGAGCTCTCTGATTATGTAGCCCAGGCAGGTATGACCCTGACCTTGAGCAGTATCCTACCTTCACCAAGAATGATGCCACAATACAGAGATAAGATGATCAGCTTTAACAATTGGCTTAAACTCTGGTGTCATTCAAAGGGGATCCAATGTCTGTCTGCCTGGGATGACATGCTGGACAAGCCACGCTGCTTCGCAAGGGACGGCTTGCACCTGTCACCCTGGGATTCGGATATTGGCAAAGGCTCTTGCCACCCCATAGTGCCTTTTTAGGCAAGGCTCAAATTCTAAACCTACCACCCTAGAACACAAAAAAGGAAAAAAACTAAGGGTAATGCTGCTCAATGCCAGAAGTCTAAATCTCAAAATGCACGCACTCGAGGCCCTTCTCAGTATGGAGAACATCGATGTCTGTGCAGTGACAGAAACCTGGTTCAAGGCTCCTGAGAGCACCCCAGCACTATCAGGTTTTACCTCTTATCATGCGTTCCGGCCCCAAAATCCGGACAATGCCAAGAAAGGAGGTGGGGTATCCATATTCATCAAAGACACCCACACCTCAAGACTGGTGGCAACGCACGATGCATCGGAGACCATCCAGGTGCAATTAACCATAGGCAAGACTGCTCTACAAATTGTAGCATGTTACAGGCCACCCTCACAAACTCAGGAACCTCACATGGCCTTCCTGAAAACACTAGAGGGGATAAATGTATCACCAAACACCATCATACTAGGTGACTTCAATTACCCTAATATAGACTGGGAACACTACTCAAGCCCAAACACTCTAGCCCAAAGTTCCTGGAATTCATAAACTCAAATGCCATGGAACAACTAGTCACCATCCCCACAAGAGGAGAAAACATACTTGATCTCATCATCACGAACATGGGAGCACAAGGTTCAACACGAAGTATACCCTCACTGGTGAGATCAGATCACAAACTAATCTCGCTGGAGGTCCTCATCCCAACCCCACCTGAAATAAAAAGACCACAGTAAAGAACTTCTCGAAGCCGACTTCACACTTCTAAAGACTAGTGTGGTCTCCTTTAAGGCCCCGAGCTGGCGGAAAACAGTACTCAAGCCGCTGAATCACTTACAAATGCCTTCTACCAGCACCTGCAGGACTGCATGGATAAGGCAATCCCAAATAAAACCAAGACTCTTTGTACCAAAGGCAAGCGTCCAGTCTGGTGGACCCCAGCCATAAACAAACTCTACAACAAAAGGAGGAAGCTACTACAAGATAGAGCAAAATCCTTAAAGGTAAGACACCCTTGATCACTATAAGTAAAAACTAAGAGCTCTCATAA
>NC_056737.1:1785169891-1785172391 GCF_019279795.1 Protopterus annectens | reverse complement strand
CATTCTGTCCAGCTTTTGTTTCCACATTTCAAGTAAATCATAAGATAAGGCTTTGATGTTTGTCCATGTCTGACTACAGTCTTGTGAGCCCAATGTACTCTATATTGTGAAGCTGTAAATATCTACATTTTAGAAGTTCTAGAGCTTGCATATTTTCAATGCAGCATATAAAGTGTATGGAGTGCTGCTGGGACTACAGTCAGAACTAGATCCACTGAGTTGCTAGTTACAAAGCAATTGCAGCTGTTTTCTCTATAATGCTAGTCAAGCACTGCAACAACCAAATAATACATAGAATTTAAATTATTTGACTCTTGTTGCCAGTTAATTCCTCCATTATACATTATTTTAAATCATATCAGTGGATACCTCAGAATGGTAAACTAGATTAACATTGTCTGGCTTATGTCACAGTGGTAAACATTCTTAAAAATTACCCCTTTTACCTCACCGTATGTACCCTTCTTGCCCTCTGCACCCCTGCCTTCAACAGCTTCCAGCACCCCTGTGTTTAGTGAGCATAAAAAAATGGCAACTTTTTTTTTTACTGTCTGAGCCTTACAGTTTTGTTCTTAGAAGCACAGATTTGTGATGTCATGTAAAATATAAGCTTGGAAAACATAAATATATTTAGTTTTGTTACAGCTCCCATTGTTAGTGCAGGTGCATTTGAAGTCTGGAACAAGCATCACAGAAAGAGGAAGAATAATGCATGATGGATAGGCATGATGCATCTCTGGGGTTACTCTAACATTTCTGTTGACATGAATGACCAATACTTATTTTATGAGCTACCTAAGGTGGGCTACATTCATACAAAGTAAAAGAGATGACATCCACCTTTTATAAGGCAAGAGTTAATCAGATTAAACACTTTTAGTTCAGAAAAAAAATATTTTAATAAAAGCAAAAATCTGTTTTAATAAACTCACTTATAACTATGAGAAACTGACTGATACTCCAACACCTTCCTTTTCTCTGCTGATATTAGACAGTGGCGAACTGCATTATATTCAGTAACAAAATATAAAAGCAAGCATCGTGTATGGAGATAAGTAATGATAGCCATTTAGAAGGTTAGACACTTATTTGTTTCATTTTGAAGTATTCCCCCCACGCTCTTCTACTCAATTTCATGAAAAGTCTAAAACTGACTTGTTTTTCTCTGTGCGTAGGTGGTATTTTATGTAAAGCACAATATCCACTTTCATGCTTTTCTACCACAGCTTTGTTTGCAGATTGAAAATGACATATTAGCTTATAATAACTATTGCAATGATGCAATGCAGAAATATTTAAACTTTAACACTAACAGGATGTAACACCTGATCCATACAGTTCACTTCTGAAGCTGTAAATTCATGCAAAACTGTGAACTCTTGCTTACTGTATGTGCATGTGTTGTTATATAATGTATAATTTATGACAGTAATGAAAGCCTACAGTCAGCAATGGATTGTACTTTGATAAGTCCAAGTGAAAAATATTATTCAGAAAGTGAGATGTGTGCGAGTTAGCATTGCTTATTTAGAGAGACAGACAGACTGACAGAGAGAGAGAGAGAGATGATGAAAAATAGCTGACTTTGTAATAAGCTGAAATGATAAGAAGTGCCCTCAGGAATGACAAATGAATTCTATAATGCATATAACAGACCTAATAGAAACCATAGAGACATGACAAGGGAATGATGGATGTTGTGGAAATTGCAATGATAATGTATGTTAGCTGATACGAAATGTCACCAAAGCCTCTATATACTGCTATGCTTCTGTGTTAACATTTTCTAGTAGTGTATAGGTTAGAAAATTCCTAATGTGTTATAGAGCTTTGTCTCCATTCCCTTAATATTTGTGATGCTTGCATCTTTTAATACATGCTATGAGTGAAGGAAAGAGACTGGAAATGCTGCTACTGCATATATTTCTATTGCATTCATTTGTAGGCACATCGACAAATTTACCATATTCAATGGTCAAGAACTCAGGTAATTGTATTTATTTAAAGGTGCTTTTGGTACACAAATTCTGAGAACAGCTCCAACATACAATGCCAGTAATAAGTCACATTATGCCATTTTATGTGTCTTGAATTAATAAGCAGAACTTTGATTTTCAGTAGCAAAAATAAGAAAAAAACAAAACGTATCTAATACTGGTGAGTGAGTGTAGCTCATATGTATAACTTCACGCACATGACCTTATGCAGCTTCCATTCACTTTTATTCCTCAGCAAACTCACATTCTTCTTCTTTCTGTGTTTCCAAGCTTCAACAACAAATTATTTTGTTTATTCTTTGGTTATTTCATTGTTCTGTTTTAAACAGTCTCTGCTCATTCTGAAAACTGAAAAACATTTTAATGACAAAAGTGGTAAGAGAACATAATTTTGTGTGTGTGTGTGTGTGTGTGTGTGTGTGTGTGTGTGTGTGTGTGTGTGTGTGTGTGTGTGTGTGTATGCATATGGTTGCATATATATTTACACCAGCATTAGCCAGCCT
>NC_056737.1:1785069891-1785164891 GCF_019279795.1 Protopterus annectens | reverse complement strand
AGGCCTAAAACTATGACCTGTTAATGAGCTACTTACTGTGGTAGAGGGTTTGATTCCCTCAGCCTTCATTTGCCTTGAGTGTCACCTTCTGCAAGTCACTTAACTAAACAGTGCTTTGGGGCAATTAGGAATTTGGGCTTTGCTCCTTAATGGTCTCCTGGACTGCATGCCTAATAATTGTCTATGGATGTTTCATAGCACTTTTCTAAAACTTCAAAAGTACCAAGCGTTCTACCAGTGCTTCTCATACAGTTCTCATAAAATTAGTTCACTCTTAAATTTCAGCTTCTGTTTCATACTCTGCTTTTGGTGAGGCAAAGAAAACCCTAATGATTGTACTCAGCACCCAGTTTTCCATTGCTTAGTATTTTTCAGAGAATTATAGCAACACCTTGCTAATGTTGGCTATAGCCTTAATGACAAGGTTCCATTAAAACCTCTTTTGAAAGACAAACCATTAAGTAAACTGAAACTACTATAGTATCAGTTTATGTTGATGTTGCTTTAAATCTATATGAAAAGAGATGGCTGAGAAGTATGGACCTTTGTAATTGGTTGTGATTGTATAATTAAATGATATGTGTGAGTCAAAGGGCCGGATTCACAAAACCTCCATGTAAGACTTAATATGTCTTACTCAGAGGCTGCAGTTGAACGGTATGACGTCAGCATGCCATGCATATTCATGAGGGCATGCTGAATCATATCCTAGGCTAACACGTTCCATGTAGGTAAGTAGGGGGCGTGTCCGAATGCCGAGTACTGCAAAGAGACACGCCCCCAGAAGAGTCAGAGGCCTGAAAGTAAACACCCATGAGCGAGTCCTTAGAAATGTCAAGGAACACAACACCACACATCCCAAGAGACAAAACCCTAGTGAAAAATGTGTAAAACGTAAAAATAGCAGTTTCATTTTTTTTTTATAATTTCAAAAAAGTTTGCCCACAATTGCGCTCATTTGCACGGGTATGCCCTTCGCTCAGCCACAGTTAGCAGATATGACATTGAAAAGCATACAAGATCTACATATGCAAATTAAGCCAAGTAGCAATAGCGTAGCGGTGGAGATGTTGGCCAAAGAGGAAGTAGTCACGGTTCGAGCCCCCACAACTTCAGTCACCATTTTTATTTAAATAAGTATGAAACAGTCCCCTGACTTATATATATATATATATATATATATATATATATATATATATATATATATATATAAATATATAACTATAATTTAAGTAAAATGTAAAGAAATGGGCCATGTATTTGTGAAGAAATCCGACAGAATAATTTATAAAAAAGGATTATAATTGCCCATAGCTGAGCAGCGCCTTAACAAGCTGCATATGAGTGCCTGTAGGTGAGCAGCGCTTTAACAAGCTGCATTTGAGTGCCTGTAGGTGAGCAGCACTTTAACAAGCTGCATTTGAGTGCCCATAGCTGAGCAACCCTTTAACAAGCTTCATTTGAGTGCTCGTAGGTGAGCAGCACTTTAACAAGCGTAATATGAGTGCCCGTAGCTCAGCAGTGCTTTACCCAGCGTAATACGAATGCTCATAGCTAAATAACATGTTACCCAGCGTTAGCCATTTGCGTGGAGCTGCGCAGCATGCCAACCAGCTTACCGGCGGGCAACATTGGGCAAGCTGTATCAAAGCCACCTTTACACAGACACACCTCCTAGACTGTCTAGACAGTAGTAAAAAAAAAAAAGCAATGCCAAGGGTTGAACCCGGGATACTGTGCACCATAGTCAATGCACTGAACCACTAAGCCATGACAGTTGTATTAAGAAATACAGTATTAGCATATATATAGGAATGAATGAAAATAGAACCATGACAAAGCAGGTTTGCTTTAAGCTGATAAATATCCAAAATGGCCAATCAGAGATAAGTGCGGGAAAACCGGCATATATAAACCCCATAGGCAGGAATACACACCATAACTGATTGTGGTACCCATTTGCAGTCAGGAAGACAGGTGCAGGAGAGGGAAATCGCTTTAGAGCACAAAGGTGGGGTGTTGAGGAGTCAAAATATATGGTTTGGCTCCTAGTCCATGATCATGAAGCACAACTCATGCAGGGCCAGGTTCAATGGGGTGCATACAAGGCAGAGGCATGGAACCGGTTTGCACATGATCTCACCAGTGCCACAGGCATTCCAAGGACTGGTGAACAGGTTCGTCACCACCATGCAGACCTGAAGCGATGTAAGGAGGACCAACTGAACCGTTGCATCCAGGAGGCCTGCCAAATGCCCAATGCCCCACTACTGAGTAAGTATCCATGTAATTATGTATGTAAGAAATGCTATCCTAGCCTATAGTATGGAGAGGTATGTTCCAATATTCCTTCATTTATATTACAGCTGCAGGTGTCCATTCCGTGAATCAGCGAGCCTATGCTGATAGGCTGCTGAGGTTGCGCCACCAGGCAGGTTAGTAATTATTTAGCTGGTATTGTTATAGAATATAAGTGAGACAGATTGTAAAAGAGTTCATTGTTGTAACCCAGTAATAAAGGTGAAATAAGCCTGGAATAAAGATTCTGCTAGTATTGTAAGATTAGATAAGTGATGCAGCCTGGAAAAAAGTGTATTGCAATCCAGTAATAAAGATTAAACAAGTCTCAAATAGAGTTTCCACCTGTATTGTAATATCAGATAACTGCTTCAGCCTGAAAATGAGTGGTAATCAATCAACAAAGGGTAGACAAGTGTCGAATACATCCTTGTAAATTCTGCCATATGAAATAAGTGAGTCAGCTGGAAAGGATTGTTGAAACCCAGTAATAAATGTTAATAAAGCCTAGAATTAAGTACCATTCTGAAATGTAAATATAAAATAAGTGAGACAGTGTGAGAAAGACAGTTTGAAGCTACCAAAAAAGCTGTAATAAGTCCGGAATAAAGGTATACTGCAGTCACTACATAATATTATGTTGCTGTACCCTTGCATTATGGCGATATTATGGTTGTATGAAATGCTAAACATCCACAGTTGTCTAGACCCATATAAATCAAATGTAGCAGGATGCTGCACCTGAACACAGCCCGATATGAACATATATGAATAAAAATGGAATGTATATTAATGTAGCAGTAACATCCCCATCACCAACATTCCTAAGGTTACATACAGGAAACTGTACTAATACATGTAGGGGATATATATCTGCATCTACTAGGAATGTACAGTATATGTATAGGTAGTGTAAGTTGTTAATGTAATATTTCTCCACCCTACCCTATTTTCACAAATTATGCAATTCCACACCAAACTGGGTATGTGTACTCACAATTAATTACCATGGACATTTGTCCTGTTGGTTCATACATATCTGCATGTACGTTGACGCATGTGCCCTGTTCACATATCCAAACCTGATGGCCTGTTGCCACCAATCAACCCTGCATGCTGTTGGAATGTGCACTGTTGTTCTAAATATGCATGTGTCACGCTTGCTGCTCAATGTTTGGAATTCATGGGTGTTTGGTTAATGGGAATACTGATGCATGCTGTTACAACTAATTTTGAATGTTGTTGTTTGTTACTAACCCAAAATGCCATAAAATACTGCTAAACATAGGACAACAGGGAAGGCTGGTTCTAGCGGACCCACCTCTCCCACCTCAGCTGGCGAGTGCACCTGGCACCAGTGCCCAGGCCGGGACCTCCTCATCTGGTGGCCCTGTGCCACCTTCGTGTGGAAGTGCTGCAGGGGATGGGGCTCGTCCCCCCTCTGCAAAGCGTGGCCGGAGGAGAGCCCCCACTCACCCTCCATAGGGTCTGGTCTGTGGTGCGTAGTGAGATCAGGTGTTCTGTGACTGATCCCCTATGCCAGCTCGAGGCGAGAGTGGCGCAACTCACGGGTGTGCCTGCCCATCCTATCCAGCCCCAGCACAGCCCCGGCCTGGGCTGTGAAGGCACAGTGGTAACTGCCCATGGGTGGGGATCTCAGTTCCACTGTTGCCCTCTGTGGGCTCATGGGCTCGCGATATCCAAACATTCGTCCCCATCAATTGTGTTTACCCCCACATGTGTCATACTCCGTCCCTGTATGTGTCTTGTTTGTCTTGTCTGTTAACCTCCCCAACCTACCTCCCCAAATATACCTACTTCCTGTACCTCACATTCCACTCTCACCTGAAAAAAAAATAAAAAAAGGGCACTCTGTTCCAACAAAAAAATGAAGCCCCATACATAGCTGCCCAATTCGCACACATGTCCGCTGGACATGTAAACTGATAATTCTAATTGGCAGTACAACATATTTTGTTGTCCTCACCCCTCTCTCAGGGGTGGAAGGTTTCAAATTTCACACCAAATTTCAGACATATGCACAGCTGTTGCTGATAAAGAAATGGGCAGCTATGGACCTTCCCTACATCCTTCCTGCACATCCCGAGCTTGTTTTACTACTGTCCTACCCTCTTTGTGCCCCCTTTTTCACCACTTTCCAATTTCCCCATTTTCTTTTCTTTAAAAGAAAATAGTGCGGGTGTTAGCAGGAGTAAGCACTTTTAAGCAGTGGTCAGCGGGTGTGCGCATGTGTACGCTTAGCTAAGTGTAGATAAGTTTAGCTAAGCATCGCGCAAACTCGCGCAAACCCGCTTACAACTGCTTAAAAGTGCCTTAGTCACTCTGTATGACAAGGCCTGTAGTCTACTCATCAGCAAAATAAAATCTCCCTGTCAGTCTCGAACCCTAGAAACACTAGTTTGCATGAATTACCACTGAGCCACAGCAGATATACAAGAGCTTGGTGCTGAAAGAAATATATCATGAAATACAAGGAGTGAATGTAAAGGGAAAATGGGAAGGCCATTACACAAAGCTTGTTCTGTGTATCTTTACTGGCAATTCTTGTGGAATTGCATTACATTAGTGTGAGAAGAGAAACATCCATGCTAGTAGGTAATAATGTTACAGTAGCACCTTACAAACCCCACACAGTATCAGAGCAGGATAAACACCACCATATTTGAATAGGTAAGAGGCCAGACCTCCCAGCTGTGACTGATTTACAGGGATGTCCCTGATTTGCAAACAACTGTTACCTGTGCCCCACTGACACCCTCTGAAATGTACTAACAGTAGGCAGAAAGGTGGGGAATCCCATGTAATGGTAATTGTCAATAAGTTAAAGTAGACACTACTTGCATGTCAGAAATGGTGTAGGGATACATATGCTCAAAATAACCCACAGTCACAACTGCAGAATATCTGAAATATATCACGGGTGTATCTCACTGATATGTACCTTTCCCTGAGGCTGGTCAAATATATACCTGAGAGTATCTGAGGCCTGCAAGTGTCAGAAACAAGCAGGCATATCAGCCTGCCTACTGTTACATACTCTGCGAATAGCTGTAGAATTACTTCCACAAGCATGCCCTTATGTAGGAGTACAACACAGAAATATCAAAGGATGTAGCCATCTAACATACTAATGACAGTATAGCAGTTCACAAGCACTGCATGTGCCTGATATTCATAATTGTTAGTACAATATACTTAGTTGTCCTCACCCCTCTCTCAGGGGTGGAAGGTTTCAAATATCACAGCAAATGTCGAAAATATGTACAGCTATTGCAGTTAAAGAAATGTGCAGCTATGGACCTTCCCTACACCCAGCCTACACATCACTAGCTGGTGTCCCCACTGGCTTCCTGCTTCCTGCTTACAACTGTTTAAATGTGCCTTATTCACTCTGTATGACAATGCCCTAGTACTGCTCAGCAGCAAAATAAAATACCCCTGTAAGTGTCAAACCCCACACCTTGGGCTCACCAGACTGCATGAAGTGCCACCAAGCCAGAGCAAACATATAAGAACTTAGTGCTGAAAGAAATATATCATGCATTACAAGGAGTGAATGTAAATGGAAAATAGGAAAGCCATAGCAACACATTCCAGTAAAGACAAATATCAGGCATTCAAGGAGTGAATGTAAAGGGAAAATACAAAAGCCATAGCAACACATTGCAAGAACTACTGTTGTATGCCAGTTAATCCTCAAATCCCACAGGTAAGTACATACTCCCATGTAAACAGTGTTAGCATTAGCAGGTGTGAGTTAACATACACACTGAGAAGAGTGAACTGGAAGAAGCAACAGTAAGGTTTCAGTACAACATGCATTTCAGTGGCTACAACACAGCATTAGATATGAGAGATATTCCAACCTTCTGACTCACACAACAGTGTCCACAGCAAACCAGCATGGTCCCCACCTTGCAAAACTGAAAGGCCTATGCCTACCTAACCTATAATTTTATAGCAGTGTCCTGAAATCACAGTGAGAACTGCAATTACCACACAGCAGGCTGCATGCAATTACTAAATGCTGGCCACCAATTGGTGCAGAGGCCATCACATGCACATGTGCAGATACCTACAAAAGCAGCCTGTACTGCCAATCCACACATGCAATAATAGCATTGCAGCAACTGGAGGGAGAGAGAGAGAGAGAGATATAGAGACAGAGACCAAAAAAAAAAAAATAAAAAGCCTGCCAGCCAGCCAGCCAGCCAGCCAGCCAGCAAGCCAGCCAGCAAGCCAGTCAGCCAGCCAGCCAGCCAGCAGAAAAAAGCTGTCAGAGACAAAGGTAATGTAAACTACATAATCTAATAATCTACATACTGTGAACCCTCCATATGTGTTAACAGTCTGTATCTATATGTATATGCAGATGGGCATAGGGCAAGGGACATACTGCAACTGTTAGTGAAGGCTGGACATACATATGTAGTTGAAGGTTGCTATGTGCACATATCAATGTAGGTTGTAGTGTGTGGCATTGAAAACAGCATGCAGTGCAGGTAT
The DNA here is from genome assembly GCF_019279795.1 of Protopterus annectens. NCBI lineage: Eukaryota > Metazoa > Chordata > Ceratodontiformes > Protopteridae > Protopterus > Protopterus annectens. Next base: position 1,785,158,066 of record NC_056737.1, on the reverse strand, counting down.
ATGTCATGTGGTGCTGAACTTCTGTGTGACTGAGCCAGTGAGGCCTGCTACAGCTATACGGCCTGAGGACAGCATAACGCATTATGCACAACACTGTGCGATATCATTACAGAATGGCATGTCTCACAACTGTTTCACAAGTGATATTCCCACCACCATGAAAGGTGGGCAGTCTATGTGCTTACATGTGCATGTATATGTACAGCAATGGATGTTTAGAAGTGTGTATATATATATCTATATATATATATATATATATATATATATATATATATATATATATATATGTTGATATATATATAAATATATATATATACACACACAGATAGAGAGGTATGTACAGATAGATAGAGATATATAGATAGATACATAGAATATGTATATACATACATAATAGATGCATCTATATATATATTATATATATATATATATATATATATATATATATATATATATATATATTTATATATATATATATATATATATATATGTGTGTGGTGTATATATGGTGTATATATATATATATATATATATATATATATATATATATATATATATATATATATATATATATATATATATATATGTAGATATGTATATATATATATATATATATATATATATATATATATATATATATATATATATATATATATATATATATATAGATATATATAGATATATATATATATATATATATATATATATATATATATATATATGTATAAAGAGAGAGTGAGAGAGGGGGACATGGGGGCAATTGTACTGCAACAGGTGCCTGGTGACCAAGGCATGGACTGAACACTAGTGTTGATACTGCAGTACCATACCCCATTCCAAAACATGTTACCCACTAACTACCACATAGGTGGTTGGCCGCCTACCACTGGAGGTGTCAGAAGGGAACATGGGACACAGGTGTACAATAGCCTCCCCTTTGATATCTACAGTGGCACACTAGTCTTGTAATCCCTGTACATGGTACGTGTCATCACAAAAGGTGCGTCAGCTGGGAAATGTAAGTCAGTGTACCCCTCTACACCTCACAATGTCCTATGCAGTATGTACCTCCCATGAGAAATACAGCAAGTGGAAAGGCCACAGACATACCTAACAAAGACTGATAATGCCCTCAAACACATTCCCTATGCAGACTGACTCTCAAAACCACAGCTAGAGTGCCTTGCATACTTCCTACACAGAGGTTACCACTGCTGGACATACACAGTTATGTCACACCCATACCAGTTGGCCAACCACCATGGCAACACCTCACAATCCGTCCAGCCTACATGACCTAGGGCCCTAATCCTTGTCACCGCACTAAACAGCACATGCTGGAGGTACAGGTTTCTATACACAAATATGCCATACCCTGGACTAAACCACCCAGAATTAACAAACAAGGCTCCTTATTAGTAGATGTCATACATACCCCTGATTAATGTTATGGAGATAGGTAATATGCCCTGTGAGTCACCTCTGTGTAATCATTTCACAGGAGCAAGTAAAATCACATTACATGTGTCCCAAAGGGCAGGGTTGCATATGGCTAGGCTGCCCTAGGCCCAAGGCCAATAGCATAGTACCTACCTATGACACAATCCACACACACATGTACTCAGTGCAATACCAGCTATGTGATGTTGAATGAGTGTGACACTGATTGTGTGCAAGGTATGTAAAGGTGTGATAGCTTAGTGTGAGTTTGTGTCTGTCATGGTAGTTGGTGTCCTTGGTGTGAGGTACGAGAAAGATGTGTCAGTTATCAGGATGCAAACATAGTAGATTGGCATATGTTGTGCCATACTTTCCTGTGTACGACTGCAGTGTCCCATCGTAGGCAGAAGCAATACATGTATGCTCAGTAAGTGGCACTGCTGTTGATGCCAGCTCACATATGAACTGTTGTACTACCTGATGTTGTAGGCCTAAACACTACAGTATGGTGTATGTTCACATTCCCTGGTAAGACTGTCTGGTGTGTTTCTTGTAGTCTGCACATATTACATACCTCATGCATACGTATCTGTAAGTAGGGGCACACAGTACTATAAGGTACACAGTTAATGCTCATCTGTGTTGTCATACATTTGTGTGTTGTATGTATGTGTAATGGGTGTGTAATGATGCCTGTACCATGGCCGCAATCACATGTGTGTTACAGGGTATGTGTGTGTACCTGTCAACATGTATACTCTTTGACAGCAGTATGCTGGCTATAGTAACAACTGTGCACATATGTCAGGTAGGGGTATGGCATCAAAGACTAGGGTGGATTACTGTTGAAACTGTAAATGTGCATTACATTCATTGCATGGGATGACAATATACTTCATCCATTAGCTTGATACATACCCCCAGTGTGAGGTTGTGCATTGTATCCCACACAGTGTGCCGAGTGCTTGTGTATACTAGTTTGTTGTATGGAGTGTGGCAGGCACTGTCAGACAGTTGTGGGCTGAGCACTGATATGTGATATTGAACATGTGTATCCCTTGATAGACAGACAGATGCTATATATGGCAGTTAAGTGATATCAGTACATTAGAATATTAAGTGTGCCACATGACTTGCTCACATATTTTCCTTTTCCTTCCAGGGTGATGGTGAATCAGCGAAACCCACCATATACAGCAGCAGAGGATCAGGAGATCCACCAGAGCCTGGTGCAGAATTACTGTGTGCTGTTTTCCAGGACCAGCCAGAACCAGCATGAGAGGGCTGCACTGTGGCAAGATCTTGTCCATCGGGTAAATGACATAGGCATGCATAACCGGACATATGAGCAGGTACGCCATCACTGCAGTGATTTAATTATACATGTCCGGCAGCGTGCATCTGATATCCAGAGACAACAGCTTGCCACAGGCGGTGGGGTACCTATCCACCCCCCCTCACCAGTGTGGAGGAGCACCTCCTAAGTGTTGTGGCCCAACAACAGCAACATCCACAAACATGTGTCATCATGGAGGCCGGAGCCACCCAGCATGTTGAAATGGAGTGTGCAGGTAACATGCCATATCTGTAGTTGACTGATCTCTGTACTGGTAGTTTATGCATGTGTGAGATGTGTACTGTTTGTGTAGCTGTTAACCTGCCTATTCTTCCGCAAGACTGATATTCTGAGCATAATCTGTACACCTGTGAAAGCCACCTGTTGTACTACTGTACTTTATCATACTCACAGTATCAGTGGCAGAGTTGTGGCCACTGGCAATCACTGTCATATTTTTGCAGGTCCCTCTGGAGTGACAGCAAGGCAGCCAATCCATGCTGGTGAGTGTGTAATAACAATACTATTGCTAATGACATGTGCATGTCATACGGAGGTGTAGTCTGTGCACATGTAACACACCTTTGCATAATGCATGCTGTGCATGTTTGCTGTGAGACTATGCATATCCCATTATTATCAATAGCTGCCTCACTCACATGCAATACACAGAGCATGACACACATGTGTGGCAACACAGTACTGGACATTGTATAGGCATACCAGATACACATGTACACAACACACACATGTTTGGCATACACACTACACCTTAGCCTGCTACACATGTCCAATTATGACACCTGCTGTATGGCCACCCTTCAGTATCCCACTTCTCATCTACGCAGCACACATAATATACCTGAGGGGTAGAGGCCTATCATGTCTTTGTGCAACAGTCTTGAACAAATAATACATTCATGTTAGGCAATGCTCACTATTGGCCACCTTACAAACCCATGTAACAAGTGGCTGTGTAACTGTGGATGTAGTCATGTTACTGCACGTCAGGTACAGCATGCTAGCTGCCTGTCTGGCACACATTATTATTGTTGACTCACCACAAGAAGCATGTTGATCATGGCTCACATTACTACACCACATCCAGTTCTGCCGACCACAAAAGTACACATAGCAGTCATTGCGTAGCACCGTCATGTGTTGTGTGTGTACGTTTGTGCAAATATATGCACCCACAGCTTGTAACACTTGCACAACATTGTTATGTCCTTGTACACATTGTGTCCCAGGGTGGAAACAATCACTGAACAACTACACACAAGCATCAAGTACACATATACTGTTATTAACAAGGGCTGTCCACACTTGCACTGCATGGTCCTGTGCAACACATAATCTGCATGCTGACACATGTGCAGTGATGTTTTTCCTTGTGATACTGTCACCCACCCTAAAACAGTATTGTGTATGTGTTGGATTGCAGGTGTGTCTGTGTTTGTATCTGCTGTACTGAGGAGTATGCTGTGCATGTGTGCATGTGTGCCTGTGCGCATGTGTGCATGTGTACCTGTGCACATGTGTGCCTGTGCGCATGTGTGCATGTGTGCCTGTGTGCATGTGCGCATGTGTGCCTGTGCGCATGTGTGCAAGTGTGCATGTGTGCATGTGTGCATGTGTGCATGTGCGCATGTGCGCATCTGTGAATGTGTGCATGTGTGCATGTGTGCATGTGTGCCTGTGTGCCTGTGTGGTAATATCGTGTACACATTTGTAAACTGTGTTTCCTATCTTCCTCTCACAAGTTCTGATGTTGCTGTGGTGGAGTGCAGCAGGGAACCTGAAGCCACTGCTGGGGATAGTAATTATGATGATACATGTGTAATGGCACAAGGAGGTGTGACAGGGTCTGTCGTTGGTCAGCCAATTGACACTACACAGCAGTCAACCCCATCAATGCGTACAGTCATCCTGCCTATACATCCATTGTCACCAATGTCCATAGCTGAGGGACAGCATACAGTGGGCATTGACCAGGGTAGTGTGGTATCATTGGCACATGCATCCCCTCACAGCAGCCATGGCCAGATTCCTGACATGGTACTACACAGGCAGATGTCCAGGGATTCTCGTGGGAGCATCCATGGTTGTACTGCCCCTGTCATACATGCCCACAGTGGTCTTTCAACCTCAGCTATGTTCCGGGCTGTAATGCAGGCACGTATGGAACGGTACACCAGACAGGGTCTGAGGGAGCTTAGAGCACATCACACCACTATGAATGACACTATGCGTGACATTGCGTCTGCCATCAGTAACATCAGTGAGGTCATTGATAGACATTGGGGCGACACATTAGATCTCTTCCACAACTACATGTCCAGGAACCAGGACAGTGCAGGATGGTTGAGGTGTTGACGTGGACATATGCCAGTAACATTATCAGCTGGCAGTCATCGCGGACAACAACAAACCCGCAGCCACTCCCATAGTGCCAGTACCAGCCCGAGCAATGCTGGGTCTGTGCTGTCATTAGACCGTCCTAGAAGACCACGTGCACGTGGCTCTGGACAGTCTCAGCAGGGACATGTGTCCAGTCAACAACCCACTGCTTCTGATGACAGTACCCAGTCTGGCTTAGTACCTGATACTGTCCGTAGCACCCCTGTCAGGCACAGGTACCGTGCCCGTGGCCAGAGACAGTGATCTGCATGACCTGGCAGGTACAGTCTGTGGCTGTCCACAAACACCCATATATTTCAGCCACGTGGTGGAACTGTGTGCATGCATACACACACACACATAATGCTAACACCTAGGGCTAACACATACACACACACACATTGCAGCAACATTGCCCCATGTTGTACTGTTGTCCCTCACTAACACACACACACACATACATGTCAGTTGGATGTGTCAATGGCAGACTCTGGCAAACCAAGTACACACCCTGTGCATATGATGAAACTGTGCCACCTCCTGCCATCTGTAACATTGATGCTGGAACAGGGTAGCATGGTGCTGATGCACAGGGTGACAACATACCACTGTAGTAATATTATCATGTTGTTAACAGTACAGTGTAATGATATTGTTGTGGGTATATTCGAGCATGCATGATGCATTACCTATGTTTGTCATTGCAGTTTTCTATACACCAGTGTTAATTCCCAAAGTGTACTGTCTGCACATGTGTCACATGGCTGTTGTGTGTACCTGTGCCTGTATGTGTTGGGGTGTGGACAGTACATGTGTGATGTTTGCAGCACTGAGTTGCAGGTGTACATTTGTGAACATGGTTAGCATGGAACATGACATGGTTTGAAAGTATGCTGTGGGTGATACGTTTTCCAAATGTCAATGGTCTGCATTCTGGTAGTATACACAGCTTACATAGCCTGACATTCAGTGATCATGACACGGTGTCTCATCAGCTGATACACAGATGTAGGAACCTGGTGTCAGTGATATCCCTGCAATACTCACTATATTCTTACTGAGCCACACACATCCCTGGGAACAATACTCTTTGGCATATAGCAGTCTCACGTACATGCCAACACACTACGGATATGTCCATCCCCGACTGCAAATACATACAGTGGCCTACAATGCATTCTACACATGACACACCTAACCACCACAAGGGTATCATATGGACAGATACCTGCTTTCCAAGCCATGCTGTATTGCTGTAACACAACTGTGGCATTGGCATCGGCATGTAGTTAACTTAGTATTCCAACAGTACCATGTAGGTGGTAGCACCCATCATGTAGAACGGGTAATGGTGTGTACATGTGGACAAGTGTTATCTTGTCTTTCCTGTGATATTCATATTTCCAAAGGTATTCTGCTGTCCCTCAGTGTATCACCTAAGCAAGAAGGTGTCTGTATGCATATCGGCAACAGTTGCCATACACCTACACTGGGTGCCCATCACTCACATGGGTGCCCATCACTCACAGACTTTGCTGTGTTTTAACATGTCTGACATATACTCCAGACATGAACCCTCACCCACATTAATCTATCAAAGCTTCCATAGGTGTGTGTCACATAGTTGGCCTAGGACACAGATCACTGCAGTAGCCCGCATTGCCAGCAACATACATGTATGGCCTAAGGTCTGGTAAGTTGCGGCACATGCTGGCAACGGTAACAACTGTATTCATATGGGGCAGCCTTCACACATAGGAACTATTAAAGGTGACAGGTACATATCTGTATGTGGCACACACATACCTGATGTGTGCATTGAAAATACTGTTATAATAATATGTCATACAATAGTACAAGCAAAACACACAACACATTGACCAACTGTGTGACAAATGCATACATGGCATTTGTAGGATTCAAACCCCTATCGAACTATGTTATGATATCTGAGAGCGATGCATCAGCACAGCACGCTATTTGCATTACTGGATGATTTCCCTTCTCCTGGTGTATTTATAGGGTGCTGACATCATCAGTCTTTCCAAAGAAGAATGTACATCTCTAACTATCCCTCAGTATGGGGGTTAACAATATCTGTACATTAACAGACGCCTAGTTCAGGGTCACATATGCACACTGGCACTGCCAGGTTATGTTCTATAGCATGCTTTGTGACCACAGGACTTGTAACACACAACACAAGTAGGGGGTGTATCCATATACATCACAGATACACACACCTCTGGGTTGGTACCACTGCACTAAGCATGACAGGCCATACATATACAACTACCATTGTGCAAAACTGCCTTTTGGTTTGGTGTGTAGTTCAGACCAACCCCCCCCCCCCCATACTCAGTAACCACACTTGGCTTTCCTGGGAACAGTGTAGGATATGCAGGTCTTCACACATACCATTATAGTGGTTGACTTCAGGTACACAAATATTGACTGGGGATACTACTCGGGCCCTCAGCAACATCACCCTAAAGCCACTACAATTTGTGGATCCATGTGCTATGGCACAACCAGTCACCACACCCACAAGGGGGAATACATCTTGGACCTGATCATCACCAACATGGGGACACTATGTTCCACACCAGAGGTAGAACCATCATTGTTAAGATCAGACCATGAACAACTTTCCCTGGACATCTATATCCTGTTCCCACCCCCAGCCAAGGAAATCACTGTAAATAATTTCTCAAAAGCAGACTTTGCACTTGTGAAGACTGAGGTGGAATACTTCAAAGGCCCCGTGCTGGAGGATAATACAGCCCAATCTGCAGATTCCTTTACAAACGCATTGTATGAGCACCTGCAGGTATGCATTGATCATGCTATCCCAAATAAAACCATGATTCCTCCAAAATCGGAGACCTGTCTGGTTGACCACAGCCATATATAAGCTGTACAACAGAAGGAGGAAGCTACTAAATAACAGAGCAATATCCCACAGACCCACATAGATCATAACCTCTCCTTTGCTAATCACATTGACAGAGTCATTGCAAAGACCTTTATATAGCCCTCCTTATCACATGGGTGTTTGCATGTAGATCATGGGAGGTCATTGTGGCCCTCTACTAGTCACTCATCAGGCCCATGTTTGACTACAATGCCCCTTTTGGGGTGTACCTTACCCAACACCTGCGGCAACTACAGTGAACACAACAGTACCTCCCCAAGAGGATCATGGGCTACACACAGATGTCCTATGCAGCTCAACTAAAGGATCTCCAGCTCTACTTGGTTGCTTAATGCCTACTCAGAGGTGATCTATGCCTGACGTAAGCAGCCATTTCAAACCCAGAAGTAATGGACATGCTCCACCTCATAACATCCAAGACCCTTAGAGCTACACCAGGGACTTAAACCTCAGCACAAAAATAAATAGGACATGCTGCAGGGACAGATTCATTACCCAGAGGCTCCCCTCACTCTGGAATTGAATCCCAATTAAAGTTAGACATAGCCCCTCGCCAACCCTCTTCCAGTGAAATACAGCCGCATGGATGGGAAATTGCAATTTCACCCCTGGGATCTCCACTGTGTCCCTGCTTGACAGAGGCACAGCAAACTAGCCTTAAAGGGTGCCTTCTGTGACCTACTTTACAGAGGCACAGTAGAATACTCTACTGGGAAGGTGGACGCCAAATACACTCTGCCTAGGCTTATGAATTCCCTAGGGCAGACAACATAGTATCGACCTCTGCACCTATGTTTATGTTCGGGATGCACAATATTTGTTGCTGCTACTGTTTGCAGTTCTGTATTGCCTTAGCTTTCCCAGTTTCTATGATCAACTTGTGTATCTGCGTAACATGTTTGATCATGACAGGGTTCCAGTATATTAATATATGTGTCTGTTGTCATTTAACTGTGTGCACAGGGCAGATTGCTGGATCGTGGGAGGTTCCTGGCTTAACACATACAACTGCCAGATATGTGTGACTGACTGCTATACTCAGACATGGCCTAAGTGTGTGAGCATGCTCAGTTCAGCCTTTCCATGGTTTGTTGCCTGACATATGTCTCATTTATCCAAGTGTGTGAGCATGCCCAGTGTGACCTTTCCATATGTTGTGATCTGGAGTCCACTACATTTCTGGTTGTGTGTGAAAATGACCAATATTGACATTTATACTCTGTGTGTTGGAAGTATTGTTGTGTTCTTACTGCTAGACTCCTTTGTGTCATAACTCGACAGGGATTATGCTGTGCCTGCAGGGTTTCCATGTGATAGTTTGCAAAGACTTGACAACATTCTCTCTTACTGGCTGAACACTGCAATACTGTCATGGTGTAGTGGTTCAGTGCTTTCACTATGATGCACCGTATTATGGGTTTGAGTCCCATCACTGCTTTAAATGTTCATACTGAGCAGACCAGACTGGTTAAGGGCCAGTTGGGCAATGATGAGCATGTTGCATTTTGTTCAGCTATGGCCTACTTAAACCAGGCTTGTCCAACATTGCTGTGTATTCACCAACTTGAGTGGACATTGCCAAACATTACTCCACATTGACCACAGTTGAACTAGTTGGTGTGTGTGATTCTGTTCATAGGTTCATACTAGGCTACCTGCCCTAGGGCATTTATAATCCTAGCCAGAGTGTGTTTGGCTTTCAACACACATTTTAAGTGGAGTTTGCCATGACATTTTTCAAGGTTGGTATACTGTGCCTCTGTCTAACAGTGACATAGAAGTGATACCCAGGGTAAACCTACAATCTCCCATCCACCCATCAAGATTCCTCTTGAAGAGAGTCAATGAGGGACTCTGGCTAACCTGGAGTGGGGGTTTACTCAAGAGTGGGGGAAGCCTCTGAGTTATGAATCTGTCACTCCAGCATGAAGTATTTATTTCAGTCCTGAGGTTCAGGTCTCTTGAGCGCATGTAGCTTGATGAGATTCTGAGTTTCCGAGGTGCAGCATGTCCATTGATTCCAGGTTGGACATGGCTTTATACATCAGACACAGATTGCCTCTGGGCAGGCGGTATGCCACTGAGTGGAGCTGCAGTTTCTTTAACCGGGCAGCGAATGGCATGTGTTTGAGCCCTTTGATCCTCCTGGTGAGGTACTTTTGTGATCTTTCCAGCTGCTGCAGGTGTCTGATAAGGTACATCCCACAAGGGGCATTGTACTCAATTATGGGACTGATGAGGGATGAGTTAAGAGGCACAATGACCTCCCCTGTTGTAGATGTGAATACCTTCATGATTAGGTGGGCTATATGAAATGTTTTTCTAAACACTTTGGCCATGTGGCTATTGAATGTGAGACTGCTATCAGCTTGGGTCCCCAGGTCCCTTATCACTTCTTCCATACTTAATGGGTTACCACCTATGTGGTAATTTGTGGGCACTTAGTTTTTGACAAAGGGGAGGACTATACACTGTTTTGCATTTAGCTTGAGGACATGGCTCTGGCACCAGTTGTCTGTTTCTATGAGGCCCTTTTGTAGGATGTTTGTGTCAGCTGGAGGGTCGATTATGGCACCCAGTTTGCAGTCATCTGCAAACTTGTTCACCGACAGTCCTTCTGTGTTGGGCTGTACCTCTGAGAATGATATACCAAACAAGGGAGGTCCCAGGACTGAGCCTTATGGGATGCCATTTGTAGCTGGTTTGGGGTCTGACATGGCTCCAGCATTTCTGACCATGTGTGTTCTGTACTTGAGCCAGTCTGCAACCCATCTAGTGACATAGGGGTTTATATTGAAGCTGGTGATCTTATCTATGATGACCAAGTGGGGTACTGTATGGACGGCTTTTGCGAGGTCCAGGTAGGTTGTGTGGACCACCTTCCCCTCGTCAATAGCCTTGGTGACTGCTTCTAATGACTCAACCAGGTTTAAGAGGCAGGATCTGCCCTTGGCAAAGCCAAACTGGGTAAGATCCAGTGTCTGTAGGTCCCCAATATGTTTATTTCTGAGGTCCATGATGATCTTTCCATAGCTTTGCAGACCAAGGTAGTCAGGCTTCTGGGACGATAGTTTGCAGTATCCACTGAGGCACCACCTTTGTGGAGAGGGACCACTGTTGCTGTACAATGCTCTTTGGGTACATATCCTGTGGTAAGGCTGAGATAGAACAGTGGTTTTATGTTTGTGTTCAATTCTTCTTGGGGATCATGTTGGACACAGCCTAGGACACCGTCTGGTCCCATTGATGCTGTGTGTTTTGCTTTGGAGAGGCTGGCTGTTACCTGAGCATCTGCGATGTCAGGGGGCCAGCACTCTTCTGGGATAGATATTTGCCCTTTTGGTGGGGGGGGGAGAAGTTTGCACTGAACCTGTCAGCTCAGATGTTGGCAATGTCTGTGGGTTGGTGTATTGTTTGTCATTTTGGACTACTTCTGAGCATATCTGGGGATTCCCACACAGGTTCCTACCATAAGTAAATAATGCCTTGTGATTATCCTTGGTGTCCTGTACAATTTTTATCTCAAAGATGGCCTTAGACGATCTTATGTGTGGCCATAGTTTTTCAATAATACTGATCAGAGATGCCTTCCCTTTTTGGGATTTTGATCTATCATATAGTAGCTTCCTCCTTGTATTGTATGGTTTGTTTATGGCTGGGGTCCACCGGACAGGATGCCTGGCTTTAGAGGATTGGGTCTTGGTTTTATTTGGGATTGCATGATCCATGCATTCCTGACGGTGTTCATAGAATGCGTTTATAAAGGGTTATGAGGTCTGGGCCATATTTTCCACAGGCACAGAGGCTGTGAAGGATTCCACCTCAGTTTTGAGGAGTGCGACATTTGCTTTATAAATTCTGGGAACCTTTGGGCTAGGGTGTTGGGGCTAGGATAATGTTCCCAGTCTATGTTTGGGTAGTTGAAGTCACCCAATATAATGGTGTTTGGGGAGACCTTCATATTTTCATGTGTTCTCCAGTCGGTCAAGTGTGGTTCCTGGGTTTAGGAGGGTGGTCTGTAGCAGGCTGTGAACTGGAAGGCGGCTTTAGCCACTGTTAGTTGCACATGGATTGTCTCCGATGCTTCATGCTGTGCCACCAACCTGGGGGTGTGGGTATCTTTGACAAATATTGATACTCACCCTCCTTTTGTAGTTTGTTCCATGTTTTGCAGCTGTAAAGCATGGTATGACGTGTAACCTGTTAATGCTAGGGTGCTCTTGGGAGCCTTGAACCAGGTTTCTGTTACTGCACAGATATCAACATTCTCCATGCTGAGGAGAGTTTGGAGTGCATGCATCTTGCAGTTTAGACTTCTGGCATTGAGTAGCATTACTTATAGTTTCTTATCCCTTGTGATACCTATGGAGGTGGGTTTGTGTTTTGAGCCTTACCTACAAAAGGCACTATGGGGGTGACAAGTGCCTTTGGCAATATCCAAAAGGCCACAGGTGATAGGTGAAATCCATCCCTAGTGAAGCATCATGTCTTGTCGGGCATGTCATCCCAGGCTGACAGGCATTGTATCCCCTTTCACTGACACCAGTACCTAAGCCAATTGTTGTAATTGATCATCTTGTCTTCATATTGTGACCTCATGTTTGGTGAGGGTAGGATGATACTCAAGGTGATAAAGTTTGCATATACTACATGGCAGTAAATGCTGTTTAGCACTACCTTACATTTCTTAACACATGGCAATCATGCCTCAGGTGGTGCTGCAGGGCTGCCTATGTCAGATGCACATACTGCACTCCCTATACATGTTTGGAAACAGGTAGTGTCAAGTTAGGCATCCCTTTTACTATATGTGCGAGTCAGAGAGAGATATCATTTCCAGGGTTCCTACTGAGCCAGTGTATGTGCTATGCATTGCCTCTTTGCCAAGGTCAAGGCATACTGGGCATGCCTCCTCCTGCCTACTGGGACAGGCTCAGGTTGTTCCTCCTCCGAGTCACGCTCTGCCTGTGATTGCCTTGGCACTGGTGGGGGGCTGTTTGTCCCAGGCCTATGCTGTCCTGCTGCAGCTGTTTTCGCAGAATCATATTACGTAGCATAGCACATACCATGACAATTTGGGTACATGTAGTTGGTGAGTATTGCAAGGCTCCACCAGATGTGCCCAGGCACCGGAACCGTGACTTGAGCAACCCAAACACATGCTCAATTACATTCCGTGTTTGTGCGTTTGCCTCATTATGGTGTTCCTGTTCAGGTGTGTGTGCATTTCTGATGGGTGTCATCAGCCACGGCTCCAGTGCATAGCCAGCATCCCCCACTAAGTGACCATGTGAGATGTCCCCATTGGCAAATGTCTGGTACAGCTGAGTCAGATGCCAGATATGGGAATCATGGTAGCTTCCAGGGCAGCCAGCACACCCATTCATTATTATGCCCTGGGCATCACACACAACCTGGCAGTTGATGGAGGGGAAGCCCTTGCGGTTAATGTAGGCCCTATCCCGCTCACCAGCTGGTGCTTTGATGCATATATGCGTGCAGTCTATTGCACCCACTACCTCAGGGTATTCTGCTATTTGCTGGAAGAGATGCATATTGCTGGCCAATACCTCATGGGAATTGAGGAAATATACATGATCACCGACATGTGCTGACATGGCATCCAGGAACTGGTGCAGTACCCTGGATGCTGATGTCTGTGATATCCCCATCATATCACCAGTTGGTCTCTGAAAGGTACCTGTTGCTAGTATTCTTAGGCCAACACATACCTTGGTTTCCATTGGGATGGGTTCCCCTCTGTTGGTTCTGTGTGTGAGGCGTGGCCTGCACAGCTCAACTATTTGCTGCAGGAGGTCTCTGTCCACTCTATAGTGCTCCACTATCTGCAGCTCATGTAACCCCTGGTAGGTGACCCTGGGCCTGTACACTCTTCTCCGTCTCCTCACTGTGGGTTGTCCAGCAGCATTTGCATTGTCACCACCCTCAGCATGTTGCATATGTTGCCTTATAACAGCAATGGCAGGCCCTAGCATTTTTTGTCTGAGTGTAGCTTTTTCAGTTTTCACTTCTAGTAGCTTACTCCAATGTTGCAGTGTCTCTTGAGAGAAACAAACTGCACAGTTGTTTGCAGAGTTTTAAGTGCTGGGCTGGGCTAGTGTTCTGCCTGTGCATTTGCCTGATTCTGATTGTTTGCACCTGCTAGCTCTACTAGTATTCCCTGGTAGCTTCCTACTATTTGTTGTGCTTCCTTTTTCCTTTCTGTTTCCTCGGGGGAGCGACGCGCATACAAGCGGAAACACGCTCACAGCAGCTAACACGTGCGCACACATGCTTACACATTGCTTATATGGGTTGAAACGCACGCACACCAGCGCAAACACGCTTACAGGTCTTCCAACAGCCTTATACATGCTTACTCCAGCTTAAACGCGTGCACTCACGCTTCCACGCACGCACTCTGTCTTACTTGAGTTTACAGGCGTGCATACCCGCTCAGCAAGAAACTTTGGTATTATCTACAGTATACACCTTCCATCTCTTGGCTTTACCTGCCCTACCTGTTGACACACCTCTTTCCATGATGTCTAACTGACAGCTAACACATGCCACTGTGCTCCAATGAGCTTCACTACTTTCATACATACCCCCCTTGCGATGTCACCTATCTCCTACTCTGTTCCTCCCCATATCCTACTCCTACACTCCACTGACTGCGCTCATTTGCTATGTAAAAGTGTGATTCACTATCCTAACACTCATTTACATAGGATTGCCTACTAATGCTTAGTTACATGTCTTAGACTGGGCTTCTCCCCTTAGCAACCCCTATTCGGTGGCCATGTTGTCTTCAGCCTGCTATTCCCTTACATTGTCATTTAACAATTTTCATAAATTCCACGTTTGTGGCTTTTATTGTCTAATTTTATGATTTTTATAGCGCACCCTATTTGTGCGGCGCTGCGCTATGCTTAAACATCGGAAATCGCTGAAAAAAAATCTTTTTATTTTAATTTTGCATCTGGGAAACATTTCAGTGGCTGTATATTTGGCCATTGGCATGCTTCCTCAACCATATGCAACCTTTATTTGGAGCTGACAAGGCTCCATTGTGTTATTTGCAGAATGGTACTCAGTTGTCAACTGAGTACATTTCTGCAATAACACGCTCCTACTCGGACAGGTTTGTGCTTCCTGGATCGCAAATTTACCTCATTTGCATGCCTTTCGGCTGCAAGTGAGGTAATTTGCATATCCCAGCCCTGTCCGTGTAGGAGACATTTTAGGAGCTCTCTTACATGCCCCTACAGGCTGTTCCTGGATCGCTCGTTGGACATGATGGCTGCATGGAGTCTTACTCTACCCGTAGACTCTGTGCAAGCCATCATGAATCCGGCCCAAAGTGTTTAAACATCTGATGAAGCAGTTTTCAACTGTGAAAGAGTTTATGTTTTAGATCTGACTAAAGCTTTTATACTGCCCCATTGTTTGATTCACTTTTATTTTGTTTTTGAGTATATTCATTGTTTTTAAGTGAATCAGTTATCGAGTGCCACAATTATTGTTGGCTGTTAAAATTTTTAAGTTGTGTTCAAGCATTACAGTTTCTAAAACATTTGTTCCAGTACTTTGCACTTGTTTTTGTTTTATTCAAGAACCTGAATGTCCCACAGCCATATTTATAAATAATTGTGTGTGTGTGTGTGTGTGTGTGTGTGTGTGTGTGTGTGTGTGTGTGTGTGTGTGTGTGTATATATATATATATATATATATATATATATATGTATATATATATATATATATATATATATATATGTATATATATATATATATATAAATATATATATGTGTGTGTGTTCATAGTTTCATAGGTAATTACTAGGCTAATGGCACAAGAGCCTTTACCAGCCTAGCCAATAATACCCAGGATAGGACAATATTATCCCCCGGATTCATGAAGCTCAGCGCAAGGCCGGTGTAAGGCTTGCACCGGCCGTGCGGCATATATATGGAGTAGTAGCGCCATATGCATATTAATGAAGGCATGCAGCCACCACAGCCACGTGCATAGGTAATGTGCGCGAGTGCATGGGGCATCCCGAAGAATCGGAGGGAGGCGTGTCAATGTCGGCTGTCGATGAGCAACCTAAACTGCTGAATAGTATAGTCCGCCTGCAGTAATACTCGCACCTATCAGTGTCCGTGGAGACTGAAACATATACAAAGCATGCAAGATAGTCCCTGTGAACAGAAAATGAAGAAGCAAACACAAATGCACGATAGGGAATAACAGGTCCCTACCCTTGAACAAATGACAGAAAAACCACGTGTCCGTGGTCCAACGTAGTGTTTATAGCTATACCATGTGGAAGTGAAACATATCATATGCTAGGGCGCCGCCAGGAGGTACGTCCAGCCCAATGGAGAGGGTCACCAGGTACATAGCTGTGCAGATGTGTACATAACAAAATACACAAGGAGAAATGTAGATATATGTAGTGACTGTATGTCCGAATCATATCCCACAAGGGATGTAATAGTCACATACAAAAGGTATGTCTGTATCCCACATAACAAATGTGATAGGGAATAGAATACACATGTAAACGAATCAGGAGCAAAGAAACAGCTACAAAAATAAGGACACATGTAGGCCAAAAGGAACAGCATGACCCGTACTGTCGACTAAGAATACCACCTGTCCCACTGTATGAGCGACAGTACCGCTGCGGCCAGATGTGTCCTGACACAAGCATGTAAACATGGCAAATGTGCAGAGATTATAGGATATAATTATCTCTCAGACGTCATGTAATAGTGGCATTAAACAGTTGTTCTTCACACGTATATTACAGAAATGTCATAAGAAAAAGAATAAGCCACTGAAATGCTGCAAGACTAAAGCTTAGATATAGGCAAGAGTTGTAAGTTCGATCTGCCGAACTGACCGTGGGTATGTGTCGGTGTGGAAAATGTGTTGTGTCCACCGCAAATGTTACATTGTGGCCAATTGAAAAGGTGGAAACAGTACCGTAGACTGTGGGGAGGCATTGTCCACAACAGTCGGATATGTGGAAGGAATAGCATGGACATCGGAAAAGGTGCCATCCCCCCAATGAGTACAACAGGTCTGCAAATCCCGGGAGTCATCAGTAGAAGCCAAACTAGTATGTGACACAGCCGAACAGGTAGTACCCGGGTATACCAACTAAGTAACGAAAGTGAAGTATGGGCGTGTACCTATGTGTGTGAGATATAGCACGTGGGAAGCAAACATGGCAGGGTAGTCCACACAACCATAAAGGTACCCAACACCTGTAGGGCAGTCAATGTGCTACTCTGGCCGTGTCATGGCCCAACAACAAAAGTAGTGAGCTATCAGAAGTGAGTAATTTGCATGTGAGGGGTGGATGGGTAATGGTAAAACCCGCAAAGGCGATACTGTGTCATATGCAGAAAAGGTGAACCAGAGGTATAGGAGGGGGCAGGGGGTGAATTGGACATAAACACAAACACATGGAGAAACAGCTGCAAGACAAGCAGACAGGCCATAGTGTAGAACACAATCCCACAAACATATGTATCATGTAAATGTGTGATCAAAATGTATAGATATGTCACCGTCACATACCCACAGGTTGGTCCTGATGGAACTGGCCATAACAAATGCAACACACCTGGCTGCATAATGAGCTACCCAGCATACCCTCCACATCACACAACCCAGCCCCATAACAGAACGTCCACCAAATCCACCCATGCGTGGCCCACTGGTCCGTTGCAGACACAGCTACACATACCGACCCCTACGCATATGTAGTAGGTATTGTCACCCTAGGCAATGTCAGGTTAGCAAACCATGTATTCCCTGCATGTTAAACCCCCTGCACATTTTCATAAAGCCAAAATACATATCGATATTGTTTCTGTGTGGAATGATCCAATTTCTGGAATATCCCTTACGAGATAAGTAACCTGTGTAAATAGTAGAATGGGTATGACGACAAGATGTCCAATCCTGTACATATCTGGACACAAGTCAGAACGTGAAGTACAGGTCCAAGACACTGTCCAGACCTGAGTGGTCATGCATAACCCAGTACCCAGGATAAAACACCTTCCCGTGACGCACGTGTCCCCACACAAATATGCGGGAGAATATATCGCACACTCGCATAGTGGCAAACGGCAGAAGGGTGAGGAAGACACCCGACATTAACAGGAGGACCCTGATGAAGTGTGAGGGATACCTAGTGTGTGCCGGCGTGACCGACCATACCTGACAACCTGTGTGAGCTAGATATCTGGATAGAGCCGTGACTACAAGTGAGACAATGGTACAACAGCAGGTACAATATGCAAAGATAGCTATTAGAAGTTATTCATGTATGTGCAGTCTGAGTACCCGGGAAGTCCACTGTGCGAAGAAGTGCCCAGTAACAGCGGAGGCCCGGGTAGAAAAGCTCCACAAGCAATACAAGGAAATAAAGGCTACATAATGTTAAAGGTAAAATACAAGAGTAAAAGGCATACAGTCAGGAAATACACATGCATAACATGTGCATAATAAGGCAGTGCAAATCCAGAATTTGTAGTGGTAATACAGAAATGTACAACAATGACATACTGGGAGTCAAGTGTGTGTCAGCTAAGTCTGGTTAAGCTGGAGGGTAGAGAGGAGCAGGAGTATGTAGAGCTCAGAGGAGTGAGATCCGTAGAATGTATAACAGGTGCAAGCAGGAATGTGGATGGATAAACATAGATATATCATAGAATGACAGTTTGCACAATGGCATTAATGTCCGGAGTATGAAGTCTGAAACTCAACTGTCTGCCAGCACGTCCTGACATCTGTCCCTAATGCCGAGCTACTGCTGTGCCAGAACACAACAGCATATTACAGAGGTTCGTACCATATCACTCAACTGTCCAGATATCCACAGAATGACCAGAGTGTTGGCTCATAGTGTTGTGTGCCTCCGACAACCTGCGTCTGTCTGGTAAATAGGTGTGGATTGACGTCACGAAATAATGAGCATGAAGTATAGCACTCCACATCCCGCAGAAGAGTCATGACAATGCAAAACCTAGTATTCTATCAACGTTATAAGCTTGTAAGGAAACTAGTTAAAATGTGTCCCTCTTACTCTCCCCATCATGTAGGGTTTGCGCAGATTTGTTGCTCAAAGAGGTCGAGAGGTATGGTCCGTACATATGTACAGTAACAAGCCATGACATTTGTGTAATGTACAACTGCATACCTGTAGTCACAACATGTCCAAGAAAATAATTCCCGTATGAATGAATACAGGTAATAGTCAAATGTGAATGGGAACCCCCCCCTCACCGTGGAGTATGGACCATAACAACCCCACCCATAATATGTACAGCCAACAGAATAAGCTCCTGATAGGTGCCCAAACACATGTGTCTATAAATACAGGTAAAATGTTCATAATAGGGAGATGCTCATTGTCCACATGCTTCATCTGACATTTGAACTCAGCCAGGGAAGTTCCGTTCACCAGGTGGACAAGCCCATACCCAGATCACCACATGAACACCCTGACAATCAGAAACATGTATGTGATATGACTATATGCCCTGGTGTTCTGCATATCCTCGGAGTGATTAACAATGCAGCTGGGGTCCACAGCAGTAGGCAATACGGAATGTGTAATATGTAGTACCGTGTTTCCCACAGCAGGGGAATGGATGCCTGTGTTGTAAGTGAAGCGGTGAGGCGTATGTTGATGTAGCTAAGTACTATGGGTATGCATATCAATGAGGCAGAACAGCAACAGAATACTGTTTCCGGCATCCGTCAAACGTGAATGCAGTCCCGGTTGACCAACAACCACTGCAGATATTCCTGTAAAGTGTAATGAATGCGTTTGTGCTGTACACACAGTTAAATACGTAAAGGTGAACCGTGTGTTTCACACCAGTCCGTAAACCGGACTACAGATAAGTAAGTGTTACCGTCAGACGTATGAAAGGCCGCGCAAGCACACATTTATTAAACAGATGTAACCCACAACATGTAAATGCAAGTGCGCCTGTGCGTGTGTGATCCGCTCACAGCATAGTAAATGAATGCTGTTTTCCCCACGTTAGATATACATGGCTCAAACCTGTTAACCCCGTAAAGTATAAAACTGGACAAAGGCATGCAAACTACCAGGACAAATAGGGACAAACCCCAGATATGTGCCAGAACAAACATAGAAAGTGGATAGAATAACGGGTGTGTCAGTAGCATGGATTCTCTGAAGGGTATGCAGTCGTAACCTGAACTGCTTGCCAGTATCTCCCAACGTAAGTCTTTAATGAAATGCCAGTACATTGCCAGATAGACACAAGGTTATGAAAAACACACCGAAGATAAAGAGACAACCAGCTGTACAGTCTACAACAATCTGTACAGTGGAAAGGTATGGTATGGATATAGATATATGTGTATACACATAATCCACAGACGTAAACCAAAGCAAATTATGAAATGAGGACTGTACATGTATATATGTATACACAACAAACATATGTCCCGTAGATATGACATATGTACATAAATAGGCCACGGCATAGCCAATATGGGTAGACAAACAGACATGCACAAAAGGTGAATAAACCGCTGCTTTCCAAACCATTGGCCAGAAAGTGACAGTCCAGCAAGTTCTACACTTTAAACATGCATATAGGTGTCCATTGCAGGACCCCAAAACTTGATCCAAACGTAGTGTCAACCGGCATTGACGCAAAATAAGTGACCTCAGCAAATACAATATAGCTGTACATGCAACAGTAGCAGGTGCAAGGGTAATGACACGTGTCGATAGAATGTATGACGTACGAACTGATATCTGGAGAGTGGGTAGTGCATATAAGTGTCTCCACACTTTAGTACCACTCACATTAAATATGTGTAATGAGTACTGTGGAGGGGTGTCAGGTATGGGAATCATGGGTATGCAGAAATGGGCCTAGGTGTTGTTTGGCAGAGATTTATTAGGCCCGCCCTGTGGGAGTGATGTGGGTATAGCACACACCTATATTCTCAATAATGGGCCAAACCATCCACTGGATCTTGCGTAAACCATTGTGGGAATATGTAGGGCCCTATATCAGTATCATGTAGGCGATTATCATGGATGGACATGCGTACGACCAAGGTGGTAACCGTACCTGGCAAACTGTCAGAATAAGACAGCTGCACTAAGGCATAGTACATGAAATACAAATAGGGACTATATTAGATATACCCCAGACAAAGTCAGAATGTTGATAGAATACTGGCGTAGCCAGGAATACGAATGTTATGAGTGTTACTAATCGTGACATAGAAATGTCAGTCACTATTATCTAACCGCACAGTTTGTAATGCCTTGCCAGTAATTTACCAGAAAGGCACATTACTATGACAAATGTAACAAGAGCAAAGGTCAAACATCAGGGCATTTACCCATAATGTGTACAGGATAGGGGTATGAAGGTAACCTGTCCAAAATACATGTACAGAACTAGTGATACTAGGTGGACAGGTGAGAAGAAAGACGTCAGGACAAATGACAAAACATTTACAAGTCATACGCATGTACTCCGACAAATGTGAATGACAACGTATGTCCTGTGAAAGTCAATGTGGAAGGTTAATAGACTCAAAAGAAATGTGTCCCTCAGGGTGTCATGCAGTGTCACCGTTACAATGTCCAGTCCCCCATACTCGTACGTGAGCTCTGCCACTGACGGAAAGCGCAAATACCAGCATACACATACGGTACATGATAGACTAATTAGTGTGGATAAGCAGCTGTTGGCCTGTGTGAGGAATACAACCCTCTGGGTGGGTGTGTCCTGCAATATAAATGTAATGGCATGTGGCCTGTGACGCCGCCATACAGTGTGTGTATTGGTGTCAGAAAGTTGATATCTTGTATCAGACACATATTCGGCAACTGTACAGATTTACGCAGAATGTGCAGAGGTCTGCCTCATATGTTTGGTGTGTTCCACGTAAAATCAGTACCATTCTGGCAAATTCCTGAGAACTGAAGTCATGAAATAATGACAAACATGTGAGTTTAAGACACCAAATCCGTCAGAAAAGTCATACTAATGCAAAACCTATTATTGTGTCAACTATCTACGTTTGTAAGAGCAATATGTAAATACTGCCCCTATGTGTCCCACTATCAGTTAAGGCTTTGTCCAGATGTTTGCTCTAGGACGTGGAGTGGTATGATCAGAAACAGATACATGTGTGAGGAAACAGCATTATCGACTGCAAGATAATGCAGAAGGTATGAAAAGCGCTGCAGTAGGACGTTCAGTACTGTCCGCAGGTATGTGCTGACACGTCAAATGACACAGCAGTCTACATGAAGTACCTATAGGGCTGTCACCTTTACAAATGATGATAGTGGGACATACCCACAGCCATGCACACAGCACAAATAGACATGCAAACAGTAAAACTAGGCCATGATACATGAAGCCTCCGGCATGTACGAGTAGAGTGAGAGTACAGCAAGGATAGATGTCTGCCAAGCTATACAGCAAACGCCTGTAAGGGCATGTAACACCACCCGTAACACGAACGTTGCATGGACAATGTTGGGATTTGCAACATACACCATTGGTATGTGAAAGCTATGCAAATATGCGATACATGAAACAGTCAGCTGTCCATGCAAGATCAGAGTTATGGGCAGAAAATATATATATATATATATATATATATATATATATATATATATATATATATATATATATATATATATATATATATATATATATATACATATTATATATATATATATATATATATATATATATATATATATATATATATATATATATATAGATATAGAGAGATACAGACATACACACACAGACACACACACACACACACACACACACACACACACACACACACGTGGCAGGGTTGTGAGCAGAACACGAATGTAACCACTGTACCACACAACAGCATTACGCAGTGACAGAATGTGCAACCGTGAGTAGTAGATCACGGAAATCACACAGGCATACGTCTAGCCTGTAGACAGCGGCATCAAAGGCAAAGACGCCGCACAGATGTTATGGTGAGTGAATACTGTAAAAACAATGTACTGTTGTCATGCAGCTGGAAACACACACACACACTTGGCAGGACTGGGAATAGAATTTACATCTAACTACCCTATCACACTACAGCATGACGCATTTACAGAACGCGCTACCGAGATTACTAAACACAACAGACCCACAGGCATTCTTCTAGGTGCGTATCAACATCCGCAAAGGCAAAGACGTCAGCAGGATATATCTGTGGTGTGAAGCGTCTAAAAGCATAACCTGAGTCCCCAGGCGGACGGGAGCATGCGCACACACACACACACACACACACACACACACACTTGGCAGGGCTGGGAATCGAACTTACACCTAAGTACCCTATCAGACTACAGCATGACGCATTTACAGAACGCGCTACCAAGATTACTAAACACAGCAGACCCACAGGCATTCTTCTAGGTGCGTGTCAACATCCGCAAAGGCAAAGACTTCAGCAGGATATATCTGTGGTGTGAAGCATCTAAAAGCATAACCTGAGTCCCGAGGCGGACGGGAGCATGCACACACACACACTTGGCAGGGCTGGGAATCGAACTTACACCTAACTACCCTATCACACTACAGCATGATGCATTTAGAGAACGCGCTACCGTGATTACTAAACACAGCAGACCCACAGGCATTCTTCTAGGTGCGTGTCAACATCCACAAAGGCAAAGACGTCAGCAGGATATATCTGTGGTATGAAGTGTCTAAAAGCATAACCTGAGTCCCCAGGCAGACAGGAGCATGCGCACACACACACACACACACACACACACACACACACACACACACTTGGCAGGGCTGGGAATCGAACTTACACCTAACTACCCTATCACACTACAGCATGATGCATTTACAGAACTCGCTACCGAGATTACTAAACACAGCAGACCCACAGGCATTCTTCGTGGTGCGTGTCAACATCCGCAAAGGCAAAGACGTCAGCAGGATATATCTGTGGTGTGAAGCGTCTAAAAGCATAACCTGAGTCCCCAGGCGGACGGGAGCATGTGCACACACACACACACACACACACACACACACACACACACACACACACACACACACAAACACACACACACTGGGCAGGGCATCGAACGTACACCTAAGTATCCTATCACACTACAGCATGACGCATTTACAGAACGTGCTACCAAGATTTCTAAACACAGCAGACCCACAGGCATTCTTCTAGGTGCGTGTCAACATCCGCAAAGGCAAAGACGTCAGCAGGATATATCTGTGGTGCAAAGCATCTAAAAGCATAACCTGAGTCCCCAGGCGGACGGGAGCATGTGCACACACACACACACACACACACACACACACACACACACACACACACACACACACACACACACACACTTGGCAGGGCTGGGAATTGAACTTACACCTAACTACCGTATCACACTACAGCATGACGCATTTACAGAATGCACTACTGCGATTACTAAACACAGCAGACCCACAGGCATTCTTCTAGGTTCGTGTCAACATCCGCAAATGCCAGGACGCCGGCAGGGATTGTATAGAGTGTACGATCAGACATAGTACTGTCCCACGGTAGACGTATACAACCACACGGCAGTGGTGTACTCGGGGCAACTATACATGTATGGAGCACTACAACAACAATACATAGACACAGTATGCACCACAGACAGTACACCCTTCCAGATAGTCACCCAGTGTGTACTCGGTAGGCATCCATCCTGATGTTGAAGATGGAAATCCGTTGCCTGGATGACCACCATGGCAATACAGTATGTCAACGGCCATGCCCATGCACAGAGGGACATCACCGACACAAGGTGTCACTGGCCTTGGCTGCACACCTGGTAATATACGTCAGTTCGGACTGTACTGTGTGTCGATCTACACAACGGGGTACTGGGCATGCTCACACACTTAGCTGTTGCAAAGGGCCGTCTTGCATGCAGATGGAGTGTAAACATGGAAGGTCTCAGTTTGGACTGTACTGTGTGTCCATCTACACAACAGCATACTGGGCATGCTAACACACTTAGCTGTTGCAAAGGGCTGTCTTGCATGCAGATGGAGTGTAAACACGGAAGGTCTCAGATTGGACTGTACTGTGTGTCCATCTACACAACAGCATACTGGGCATGCTCACACACTTAGCTGTTGCAAAGGCCTGTCGTGCATGCAGATGGAGTGTACACACAGAAGGGCACAGTACAGAAGGGCACAGTAAGGTATAACTGTCCTCACGCACAGGGCGGTCACACATGCAGTGACCTGTACACACACAGCTGCCATCACAGCTGTCACAGGTGCAGGTCACACACGTACACACTGCAGTGTACACTGTAGCTGTCAAGTCATCACCATGTCATCGGTGCAGCACTACACAGCCTTACAGTATGACCACTGGGCTGTACAGAGGTGTACACCAGCTGTGCAGAGTACACATGTACCAACAGGGATCCAACAGGTGTTATGCATTGCAATGATACCAGTATAAATGAACAGGTCAACTCAAGACATACCACGGCCCTTACACAGCTGTGACACATGACTGTTGCTGTACACCAATGAACACATGTCTGGATATGTCATACATGTGATTGTGTGGATATATGCATGGACTGCACATACAACACATACATACATAGCCTTTGATGTACCTTGTGCATAACAGTGGCCTAATCAATGCTACACACGCAAATGGAAGGTGGGTCCATGTCTGTTGAATGCTCACACTACATGGGGTACAATGTTGACCGGGACACATACCCTTGTACTGGTCACCTGTGACACCCGTGATATCATACCACAGTCCATGTGTTATGTATGTCAACACACATGTCCAACAATAGCAATGCATACAAACATGGCAACAGGAGACACATGTGACATCTGTACTGTGCATGCAGCAACCATGCATGTGCAGTGGCCGATGTCCGTAACATAGTTGCACTTAACTACGACATGCAGTCGCAATGCAGACCCATTATTGACACCTGTATACAATGACATACAAACAGCACGTATGGAGGGATGTGTGTACATAAAGTGGTGAACCACCTGTGTAGATGTATGTGTGCAGGGGGTGGCACACAGTTGTGTCATACACCATCCTATCATGCCATGTGCAAACAGTACGCTATGTCACTGTTACGTGACTGAGCTGACATAATGCATACACAGCGGTCAGGTATTACCAACTATATGTCACATGGCACCTGTAACACCTACAACCTCCCACGTGCATATAGCAGCACATTTGCCAGATATAGCGTTGGTACACATAATGCAATCAATACTGCTGCATGTCTATCAAACGTGTCATCATATGGCAGGTGTATCATTCCCAGCACTGCCATGTGTGTCCGAATGTGTAACCAGAGATGCCACATATCGTGGGGAATATGTCCCAGTTGTTACACATCCCTGTACACCATTGTAGAGATCTGTACATACGTCAGTGTGGGAAGCATGACGTCGGCCGGTGTGGTGCATCACACACGTCGGCTGTCCGTATACACATATGTGGTCACCACAGTGTGTGTGTGTGTCTGTATGTATGTCTGGTGCTTGGTGTGAGGGTGTATGCTAATATACAGTGTGAAATGATCACTAACCCCACGTGGTGACTAACCCGTAATGGTGATGCAGTGCACTACCCTGTTGATGCCATAGGTCCCAGCCATACTAGCTATCTGTGCATGTTCCTTCTCTGTGACACATCATGTGGGTGCATAGTACTTTGAGGGTGATGACCACATAGGCAAGGGTCCCCACCTGAACACTATGGGGTGTGCGTTATATTGGTGTACACCCCGTGAATGTGGCCATGTTCCCGTACTGTTACAGGGTCCTACTGCTGCACAGTGTGGCCTCCAGCTACCAAGTGACACCTCACATCATCATTGACCAGACCGCTGTGTACAACCCCTGCACCATGTCACCATACCTGTAATGTGTCCTGCTATGTATGTCACGTCTCTGTCCAGTGTAGCCTGTGGCACTGACCACATGCATCAGGTGCAGTATATGTGGACATCTGTGTCATGTTGGTGTTTCCAACAGTCAGGTTGAGGGTACATGTAGCATGCTGATATTGCCAGACGTGCCTGTGAGTAATCCACAGTTACACGTGGGGGACTGCAAACACTACTACCTGTAGGCACATGCAAGTACACCATAGGAGGGAACCAGGGTATCACAACCAACATGGTGCTACGGATGTAACCGAGACACATACCATGAACACATCACAATGCATGCTGCACCTGCACTACATGGTATGACCGGTGCATGTCGACAGTACACAACCTATGTCACATACACATCTCTCAGTATTCACACACAACCACTGCAACATACACATCCCTCACTATGCATACACAGGTAATATTACATACACCTCTCACTATTCTGTTCACCCTGTGCATCAGAATATTTGTGCATAACCCTGCACCGATGGTGTGGATAACAGGGATGCGGCACAGGCTTCATCATGTGCACAGGGTGATATGTTTGCCAGGGGCATAGGCTGCACCAATGGATAACATCATGTGTGTGTGTAAGGGCCGGTGAGTTGATTGGACATGTCTGTTCAGTATGCATGTGGATGTTGTGGAGCCCTACAGTTGTGTTTGCTGTGTGCGTGTATGTGTGTACACAGTTCTGCCATTTGTGAGGCCTACACGGGGTATAATTGACAGCCCCAGATTGTACAGACCAGGTTGTACAGCTCACTGTGTCCGTCCATGGCCACGTGACCTGTGCCTGCCTGGGGTTGCACGGGCACTACCAGGTGGAGGTACAGAGTGGCTACTGTCCATCGACACATGTCCGCTGGAACCGTGTCCCCACTGAGAACATCCAGGGCCATGTCCACGTGGCCTGCTGTGTCCTGGTGTTGACAGCGCAGCACCAGCTGCATTGCTACTGCTACCGGCACTATGGGAGCGGGCATGTGAGGTGGCACGCTCACGTTGACCTACACTAGGTGGTGTTGCTGGCCTACGTCCACGTGGCCTATGCCTCACTCCTACCAGATGTTCCAGCACAGACAGCTCCCGCTCGCGGATTGCCATGCCTTGGTCAAGGATTCCGACCATTTCACCCAATCGCCTATCCAGAACATCAGCAATCTGCTGTTGAGCATTTGCCAATGCCTGGATGTTGTCATTTAGGGTATGGATAGCAGCCCTCTGCAGCCTCTGCCCTTCTCTGTTCTGCCATTCAGCACGTGCCTGTGCCGCCATTACAGTGTGGAACATGCATCTGGTGATACCAGCTGCTGCGCTCTGTCCTGCAGGTGCATGTCTGCCAGAGGTCCTCCTACGAGCAGCACCGACCACATGCCTGTGTGGTATATCTGCAGTCATTACACTGACACCATGGTGTGTAGACACACCTTCTGTAGCCACCACACGTTCCTGTTCCACGCTAACAGATGCTGACTGTCCTTCCTCTATGGCCACTGGTGATGCGGTATGTGTTGGCAGCAGAACTGTGTGCGGGGAAGAGGGGGACATAGCTGGGATAGTAACCACTGGCACAGATTCAGCCCCTGACAATCCTGCCTATACCTCATGCATATGTTCATCACCGCTAGTATCTGTGGGGACACTAACATCAGATGGACCGCAGGAGGGTAACGCACCTACATCACCTGTGAATGCAAAGAAATACTGTAAAGTACAATAGACACACAGACACACACACACACACACACACACACACAAACACAGACACAAACACAGACACACAGACACACACACAGAGACAAACACAGACACACCATGCATGTGATTTGTCAGATGGCATGCAGCATGCCTGTGATACAGCAGAGGGCATGCAGCTCAGACATTAATAGTGTTAGTAAGCATACCTCCCTGGGGTGCACACTACAGCAAGCAGGTGTCATATCAGTAGCCATGCAGTTCACACAATCATGGTAGTATGCATGCATCCCCGATACACCATGTGGCCCAGAACAGGATGACAGTACACATGGCTGACGTGACCTTGACATGTAATCTGCTGACATGTGCATTAACATGCATACATGTCTGACACAATGGTGTCCTGACACATGTAGAGCATCATAATGGGCTTCACATTGCAGTGTTGTGTGTATGCCCTACAGATAGAATGCATGTTTAGCAAATGTGCATGAGCATGGGAGGGTAGTGTGAGCCGTCTACATTGCTATACAGTGTGAAGTACAGACACTGTGCCATTGCATGGCATCATGAGGCATCTATGTTGCTGTAGAATGCATAATATGTACACATTGCATAGCCATAACTGCAACACAGTCGTGATGTTCAACAGATCGTATATGGTAGACTTCAGTGACACCTCCAGTAGCTGTGCACAGGCTTTTAGGATGTCCAGTGTACCACATCAACTGTATAATTGGACAACTAAGGCTATAATTGGACCATGTGTGGACAATGTGCAACAGGGTATATACACATCACATGTACTGTGTGGCTACATGTCTCTGGCCATCCCCCATGGCCATGTGTGCACATGTTTTGGCCAAATGTGTGTGATGGCCATCTATCTCACATGTCTGTGTATTCCCATATGACATACACCCATAGATGTCAGATATGTCAAAATCCACAGAGCTATGCAGACAACGGGTTGTATGTTTGGTATATGGGGTATTGGTCATGCGATAGTGTGACAGTATTGCGGACAGAACACTACGTGTCTGGGACATGTCAGGTGGCACATCACAATGTGTGTACCCAATGCAGGGGCATATGACACAATGGTGACACCTGTGGGCTGCCCATATCACAGCTCACTGTGTGGAACTGTGTGCGTACCACACATGTTATTCCAATGCATACTACATATGCCTCCATTGTAGAACACCTCCACCGTTGTATGCACAGCTGACTACACATGTCGCAATGACAAGTACTATGGTTTCAAGTCAGTGTATCATTTCGTTTGTATATATTGCACATGGGTGGCCTGTGTGAATGATGGGTGATGCGACCTGCATATCGTGACTGGAACAAACATCAGGTGTGCAAGTTTTAACTGGCCACATGGCAGATAGATCTACACTGTAACATGCCTGATACTGATGACAGTCTCACCTGCAACGGACTCATGTCTGTGTGGCACGCCAGAGGTACCTGTATAGGGGTGACACAGCAGTATGAACATTATCCATGACTGTATGACAGCCACAGGTTGCACTGTGCATGTGAACACATTCACCTGTGTAATAGCATATAGTATGCACATGTGTGCATACACAGCGTAGCATACTGTAGTATGCAGCATGTGTGTCCACATACCTTGCATATGTTGTTACTTTACATAATGTACAGTGACACATGCAACTAAATGGGATATAATAGCCATATGTGCAGTACTGACTTACTAGGCAACTCCAGGCTCATTGGTTGGGAGACACCCACCTCCACAATGGCAGCTAGTGTTTGTGGATGCTGTTCCGTGGGTGTCCCCAGACTGGCCAGTAGCTCCTCTGTGTGTGTGAGTGGGGGCTGGGTTGGTGGCCCACCACCTGTTCCACCTTGTTCCTGGTGACTGCAGTGGCACACTGTTTTGCATGTCGTATCAAGTCCATGCAGTGTCTGCACACCTGCTGGTAGGTGCGGTTATGGCCACCCACATCGTTCACCCTCCTGCGTAGATCCTGCCACAGGTCATCCCGCTGCTGGGCATGCTATGGCACATGGCTGAAGAACAAGTCATAGTTGTCATGGAGCTGTGGGATGAGGACATCATCCTCCTGGCGGCTGTATGCTGGGAGGCATGTACGGGGCATTATCTGTAAGACATAATGATGGTGACAGGTCACAGTTTCAGAGATGTACAGAAATACTGCTGCACATACATTTCTATGACATCTACTACATCTGCGTAGTTATCTTTGCAAAGCATCATGACACTGACACGACTGACGTGTTTGTGTCACACACATGTCACACCCATTATGCATTGGATATCATCACCATATATGTGTGTCACCTCATTACAGTGTTCATACTCCATGTAAATGCTGTCTTGCTGTGGGCATGTCTATTTGCCTGCACTTGTGTCCTTACCTATCTGCACATGCCTGGATGCGTCCACGGTAATGCTGTTGACCTGGATGCTGTGTATATGTCACATATCAACACAGACACAGCCGTAATGGACTTGAGCAGTGACAATGCACACATACGCATGGACACCTGTACATGCATGTGTTTTGCCATATACATCTACACAGCACTGTACAACTGTTCAACATCCTGCCACGGATTGCCTGTATTGCACATGTGATAGACATGGGACAATGGCTAGTCAGATGACATTCGCAGGGATGGTTATCAACCATAGCATGTGCGTGCACGGTTTCCAAGCTGTAACAGACAGCCATTATACCACCGCAAGGTGCATCAGTGCCACATTACTGATCCAGTCAGTTGATAGTACATCTGCCATGCAGCCATCACACCATGTATGACTGGGATGACATGTGCAGCTTTGATGGACAGGGTTGCACGGTATGGTGGGAGTATGTCACATATATAGCACAGGGATCTGTCCAGCCTGTGGCGATCCTAGTATTAGGACGGTGGCTGTCCATGACATATGTCTTATAGATCAGGATATGGACATGTAGCATGTCCATCATCATGGTGTAGCAAATGTCATTCTGCAAGGTAGACAGCATGCTGCATAGTGGAGGTGAGGTTTGTGAAGGCTGGTATCGCACATCCATGCATAGCCATTACCCCTTAAAGGTGGTATGTGATCCAATATTGGTCACCACAGTGCTGTATATGCCTGTCCAGTGATCTCAGTGCTCATGGATGGCACCCTGACATTACATGGGTACCTCATATGACTACCTAGGGGGTCTGGAGACGTCACCAAGTCAGGGGGTGCACTGCACAGCACCATCCCTTACACAGTGTTCGTAATGTTGACCACAGCCTAGGTAGTAGTTTATGGGTACAGGGATGTTCACCTAACGGTGACAATGCTGGTATCATCCATCAGACTGTGCACATATGTCACACACCTCACCCACACAGCCCATTCTGTATGTTGTTCACAACACTGACACAGCTATACTGATAGGTCATGGCCATTCACAGCCTTACATACACAGATGCCTAAAATTTGTCTGTGTGGTATAGGCTACAATGAGGGTGGGGTACAACACATTAACCCTGTTCTACTGTAGCTGGCACTGGTGTGATGTGCACATGTCACTCTTGCACCTTTTGTAGTTGTGAGTCTGTCAACAGGCCACTGGTGGAACACTCCTGTGACATACAAAGGTATTTGTAATCAAACATCCGTGCTGCCTTGTACATCTGTACTGCTAACATCTACAGTGATAATGGTTCATGGACATGCACACCATACTCAGCAGGGTTATAGTGCGGTGCCACCCAAAATGACTGTCATCACCACTTGTGGGTTGATATTATCCAACACCCTATCTGTATTGTATGGTCATGCTAGGCACTTGTTCATATCTTGTGAGCATGTCATGAGCTACTGATTACTATAGCACCCATTCCACACCATTTCCCACAGGTACACTGGCTGTCCTACACTTCCCAGCTTGCTTATGGTACAACAGCTGTTGTACACACGCATGCCATATCCTGTGGGACATGGTTGTATATACAGGCATGTCCAACTGTCACGTACCAATGCTACTGCCTGTCTATATGAGGGATATGGCGTACATGTGGCAATAGAGCAATTGTCTCATGTACACATTCAATGCTCACCTCCCAACATACGACACTACAGCCTGTGGGGGATGCACTTCTGCAGCCGTGCAGGGGGCATAGCTCTCAAGTGTATCTCATTACGAGGAACGTACCTCATTTGGGGTCTTAAAAGGTGCATGTTCCTCAAGGTTCCACATTGAAAGGGTCTGTCACACATTCATTGTTGGAAATTGTTTACCTGCTAGCCATGGCTAAATAGATGGGAATCATATTTATTCATTAGAATATCTTTTTTATACGTAAAACCAGCCTATTTTAGCCATCATATGCCCTTCCTAGTTGAAGCTGTTAGTAAGCCAGTTGTAAGTGTTCCACATTTTGCCCATTTGTCACGCATTATGAGGGCTAATGTTCCTCATTTTGGGGACAGGAGGTTGACAGCTATGGCTGGGGGTAATGCTGTCACCAACCTTGACTGCACCTGACAGTCATTTGGGGATGTGTAACATTCGCAACACACCCCACCCATCACATAGTCTCACATGATCTACACCACTGGCCACGCCTACGAGGACAACTTGTGCAGTACGCCTCCATACACAGTGTAGGCACCAGAGGTAGCCCCCATCATGGAAGACATCACCAACTTATAGCCCACAGACACATGTGCTCCCATCACATACAGCCAATAGGGAGTTATAACATTCACAACACACCAGTCATAGGTGACTCTGTAGGGAGTCACACTGCAGTTCCACACAGCAGGCTACACAAGGCGATAGTCGCTTACATCTTGCTGTCGGGTAACTGCTTCTGCAACATAACCTATGCACCCATGCCACACCTCACCAGGTACGATGTGATTGTCATTCTCCATGTTAGTGTGACTGCCCTGTGATGCCACTTCACAGACTACGTGTGCAGGGACATGCAATAGCTCACCAGTCTTATAGCCCTGCGGGTGTGGGCCACGCCCTGGGGAACATTTTGCATTCGTCCGGACACGATACCATTGTACAATGACCGACTGTGTCACTTCAACAGTTGCCTATGCTCCTATTGTCATTCCACAGGCATCTGGTATCTGTCCGCTTTGACTGACCTGGTCAAACACAATGCTGTGGCACAGATGACTTGCACCTGTCAGCCCTGGGAGTACAGCTCACATGTAAGGCTCTTGCTGCTTCTATACTGCCTGTCTTGCACAGTTTCCAATAACTGTCACCGGCAGAATGGCAACTGGCAAGCACGACATGGGTTCATGTGACACAATGCTTGCATCTTCCTCTGTAACGCACGCAGGCAAGGCACACCTTATAATGCACCAATAAAACATCTCTGCAGTGACTGGGACCTGCATCTAGGTTCTGCAGAGCACACCTGCAATGACAGGTTATAGACAGACCATACCTTACAGGCACATACCTGGACCGGCACACCCACAGCTGAGGGGTTCCCATATCCCACTATGTTGTGCACACATCCTGGCTAGTTACTTAGCACAATGCATCAGAGGTGCTCCACGTGCAACTAACTGTGTCTGGGACCGCTATACACATTGTAACAAGCTACAGGGTCAACATCATACCCCACGGTTAACATACCTTATTTGTTGGTATATTGGACAGTGGGCGTCAGACAGCTACTACTGATGTGTGACTGACACTACCCCACACTTAACTGGGATAGCCACTCATGTACCGACACATCCATGGGTCATAACCTCTGCTCTGCTGGATCAACCCATACACACCACCTCCAAGACCTACATTAACCTTGACATGAACACTACCACCATGTGACTGGTGTTACACACCTGGGGTTATCCCCTCATTGGTGGAGTCCGAACACATGCTAATCAACCTTGTTAGACACATCCCGGCACCACACCCATCACAGCATACACAGTACATGAGTACTACAACACCTACTACAGACGTCTGCTGACAGCGGTTGTTAACATCATTCCTGGATTTATAAGTATTTTTTCTGGCTTTCGCTTAAATTACTGCATCTCGACTGCATTTCGCTTAAAAAACAGCTCTGCATATTGTTTTTACTGTACTTGTGTTGAATTTATACTGTTAGCACTTTAAAAAGTTATTTTTTGTTTAATTTAATTGTTAGGCTAACACACTCAAGTGCTTAGCCGTTTATAGCATTTATAGTTAGTTAGTGTATCTTTTTCTCCTTTCTCTGTAAAAAAAAGAAAAAAAAAAAAAAATCCTTGTTTTCCCACTTTTCTGAACTAGAATAGTCCAGTCTTCAGATTTTGCAATCTCTGGGCTTTGTCTTAGTTCCTGTGCTATCCATGCCCTTGTTTGGATAGGAGGAAGCTTCTTTGTTTGCCAGTGGGAGTGGGGAGCACTGAGCAACCTATTTGTCCCTAGATGATTGGTTCCAGCCCAGCAACTTGTAGTTTGTTGGCCATTTTGGGTCAATTCCTGGCTCTTTTCAACCCCCTGCTATAAAGCCCACTTTTGCGCGCTTTTATACTTGTAATAGACTCTGCACAGCTCCTCGTGGTGTCCTGCAGAGTTCTACAAGCAGCAGAGAGTGAAAGAGTGACTTTCCTGGATTTATAAGTATTTTTTCTGGCTTTCGCTTAAATTACTGCATCTCGACTGCATTTCGCTTAAAAAACAGCTCTGCATATTGTTTTTACTGTACTTGTGTTGAATTTATACTGTTAGCACTTTAAAAAGTTATTTTTTGTTTAATTTAATTGTTAGGCTAACACACTCAAGTGCGCTAGCCGTTTTATAGCATTTACTGTTTGTTACTGTATCTTTTTTTCCTTTCTCTGTAAAAAAAGAAAAAAAATATCCTTGTTTTCCTGCTTTTCTGAACTAGAATAGTCCAGTCTTCAGATTTTGCTGATCTCTGGGCTTTGTCTTAGTTCCTGTGCTATCCATATCCTTATTTGGATAAGAGGAAGCTTCTTTGTTCACCAGTGGGAGTGGGGAGCACTGAGCAACCTATTTGTCCCTAGAGGATTGGTTCCAGCCCAGCAACTTGTAGTTTATTGGCCATTTTGGGTCAATTCCTGGCTCTTTTCAACCCCCTGCTATAAAGCCCGCTTTTGCGCGCTTTAGTGCGTTTTAGCACAAAGTTGCTCATAGAGCAGCATCGGGCAGCGCTGGTTAATCAAGTTTAAACTATTTAGAGCTCCGTAAAGTCTGCTCTTCAATTTTTCCCTTAGAACTGTTCTACTTGCAATCTAAACAGCCTATACTCTATCTGAAAAGCTCAGCACTTGCTCCTAAAGCATTTTTTATACAGGTAAAGCACTCTTAAAGAAAAGAAAGTACTTCATTCACCTAAATTCCCTTGAGTACCCATTTCCCTATAGGTCCTTTCTGACTCAGTTACACAGCAATCTTTTTCACTATTTCTAGCATGTCGAAGGGTCGGTTGCTGGCGTCCTCTCCTGTTCAGCTGGTGAATCTGGGAATCTTGAGGCAATGTTACAATTGCCTCATGTACACAGACAACCCTCTCCTCCTCCCAACAAATACAAATATATGCGAGAGATGCAACTATATAGCCAAACTGGAGGCTGAGCTCTCTCAATTCAGTACTGGCAAGACCAGTCAGGAGGAGAAGGTAACCACGCACACCACAAACCCAGTCTCACATAGAACTATCACAACTGCAAACCAAACACATAAACACACAAAACATACTCGGAGGCTGATTAAAATCTACCAAACCACAGAGGCCTCCAAAGCAGACACCCAAGCAACCGCCACCTCAAGACATAGCACATGCAACACATAGTTCACAAAGTCAGTGTGCTAAACAGTCACAGCCCTTAAGGCCAAACAACATGCCAGACACACTTGTAATAGGTGACTCCATAGTCAGACACACTGACGTCCCGCTCACCAGACTGAAAAAGGAAATGGTCACAGTAAGCTGCCTGTCGGGAGCTAGAATCCGCCACATAACACAAGCACTCAGGTCACTCCACAGCAAGTACAAATATGACTCAGTCATTGTACATGCCGGTGTGAATGACCTGAGACGTACCTCCCTGGACTACATGAAAAGAGACATAGAGGAGCTCTCTGATTATGTAGCCCAGGCCGGTATGACCCTGACCCTGAGCAGCATCTTACCCTCACCAAGAATGATGCCACAGTACAAAGACAAAATGATCAGTTTTAACAATTGGCTTAATTACTGGTGTCATTCTAAGGGGATCAATGTCTGTCTGCTTGGGATGACATGCTTGACAAGCCACGCTGCTTCGCAGGGATGGCTTGCACCTGTCACCCTGGGCTTCCGGATATTGGCCAAGGCTCTTGCCACCCCATAGTGCCTTTTTAGGCAAGGCTCAAATGACAAACCTACCTCCCTAGAAAACACAAGTGGCAAAAAAACTAAGGGTAATGCTGCTCAATGCCAGAAGTCTAAACCTCAAGATGCACGCCCTCGAAGCCCTCCTCAGTATGGAGAACATCGATGTCTGTGCAGTGACTGAAACCTGGTTCAAGGCTCCTGAGAGCACCCCAGCACTATCAGGTTTTACCTCATATCATGCTTTCCTGCCCCAAAACTTAGACCAAACCACAAAAGGAGGGGGAGTATCCATATTCATCAAAGATACCCACACCTCCAGGTTAGTGGCAACGCATGAAGTATCGGAGTCCATCCAGGTGCAACTAACCATAGGCAAAACTGCCTTACAGTTTGTAGCATGCTACAGACCACCCTCTCAAACTCAGGAACCCCACACAGCCTTCCTGAAGACACTGGAGAGTATGAATGTCTCTCCAAATACCATCATTTTGGGAAACTTCAACTACCCAAACATAAACTGGGAACATTACTCAAGCCCCAACACCCTAGCCCAAAGGTTCCTAGAATTCATAAACTCAAATGCAATGGAACAACTAGTCACCATTCCCACAAGAGGAGACAATACACTAGACCTGATCATCACAAACATGGGGGCAAAATGCTCCACACCGGAAGTATATCCCTCTTTGGTAAGATCAGACCATAAATTAATCTCACTGGAAATCCACATCCCGCCCCCACCCCCTGCACAAAAGACCACAGTGAAGAACTTCTCAAAAGCCAACTTCACACTTCTTAAGACTGAAGTGGTATCCTTCAAAGCCCCTGGGCCAGTGGAAACCACAACCCACACTGCTGAATCCTTTGCAAATGCCTTCTACGGGCACCTTCAAGAATGCATGGATCATGCAATCCCAAATAAAACCAAGACCCATTCCCCCAAAGGCAGGCGCCCGGTCTGGTGAACCCCAGCCAAAAACAAACTTTACAACAGGAGGAGGAAGCTACTACATGACAGAGCAAAATCCCTAAAAGGGAAGACATCTCTGATCAGTACTAGCAAAAAACTACGATCACTCATAAAATCATCCAAGGCCAACTTTGAGAGAAAAATCGCAAAAGACACAAAAGACAATCACAAGGCCTTCTTTAGCTATGTTAGAAACCTGGGTGGAAACTCCCAGATATGCTCAGAGTTAGTCCAAAATGACACAAAATACACTGAACCCACTGACTTTGCCAACATTCTGGCAGACAGGTTCAGTGCAAATTTCTCCTCCCCCTCCCCCCAAAAGGAGAAATAACTATCCCAGCAGAGTGTAGCCTCTCTAACATCTCAGATGCCCAGGTGAGAGCCGCCCTCTCTAAAGCTAAAAACACAGCATCAATGGGACCAGAAGGTGTTCCAGGCTGTGTGCTACATGAACTCCAAGAGGAACTAAACCCACACATAAGGCTGCTGTTTAATCTTAGCCTTACTACAGGATACGTACGCAAAGAGTGGCGTATGGCAACAGTGGTCCCACTTCACAAAGGCGATGCTTCTACGGACCCTGGAAATTACCGCCCCATAAGCTTGACGAGCCTGGTCTGCAAAGCTATGGAGAGGATCATTATGGAACTCATAAACAAAGACATTGGGGACCTACAGACATTGGATCCTACCCAATTTGGCTTTGTCAAGGGCAGATCCTGCCTTTTGAACTTGGTCGACTTTTTTGAAACAGTCACTAAGGCCATTGATGAGGGTAAGGCAGTTCACACAGCCTACCTTGACCTTGCAAAAGCCTTTGACACAATACCCCACTTGGGCATCATAGACAAACTCACCAGCTTAAATGTAAACCCATATGTCACAAGATGGGTTGCAAACTGGCTCAAGGACAGAACCCAGAGGGTCAGAGTTGCTGGAGCTATGTCAGACTCAAAGCCAGTCACAAGCAGTGTCCCACAGGGCTCAGTCCTGGGACCCCTCTTGTTCGGCATTTATTTTTCCGAGGTACAGGCAAACATAGGAGGATTGTGGCTGACAAAGTTCACAGATGACTGCAAACTGGGTGCCATAATTGATACCCCAGCGGACACAGACATCCTTCAGAGAGGCCTCATAGAAACGGATAATTGGTGCCAGAGCCATGGCCTTAAGCTGAACGCCAAAAAATGTATAGTCGTACCCTTTGGGAAAAACAAAGTACCCACAAATTACCACATAGGTGGTAATCCATTAAGTACGGAAGAGGTAATCAGGGACCTAGGGATCCAGGTTGACAGTAACCTCTCATTTGACACTCACATTGCCAAAGTGGTTAGGAAGATCTTCTATATTGCCCACCTTATCATGAAGGGTTTCACATCTAGATCAAGAGAGGTCATTGTGCCCCTGTACTCTTCTCTTATCAGGCCAATGATTGAGTACAATGCCCCATTTGGGATGTATCTCACCCGACACCTGCAGCAGTTGGAAAGACCCTAAAAGTTCCTCAACAAGAGGATAAAGGGTCTTAAACATATGTCATATGCTGCCCGAATGAAAAAACTCCAGCTCTATTCAGTCGCATACCACCTACTCTGAGGTGATCTGTGCCTGACGTACAAGGCCATGTCCAATCCAGAGTTAATGGACATGCTCCACCTCAGAAAATCCAAATCCATCAGAGCCATGAGAGCAAGAGACTTAAACCTCAACACAGAAATGAATAGGACGTGCTGGAGGGACAGATTCATAACCCAGAGGCTCCCTACACTCTGGAACATAATCCCAGTCCATGTTAGGCAGAGCCCCTCACTGACTCTATTCAAGAGAAATCTTGACGAGTGGATGGGAGATCGTAGGTTTACCCCGGGGGTCATCTCTGTGTCACTTCTAGACAGAGGCACAGTAAACTAAACCCTAAAAGGGCGTAGTATTCTCATCCTAAGGGGTGGTGAAAGCCACACACACTCTGGCTAGGCTTATAAATGCCCTAGGGCAGATAGCCTAGTACGAACCTATGAACCTATGAACCTATGACACCCGTGCAGATGGACAATGCACATACAAATGCTGACACATATCCCAGTGCACTTCATTAGCATGTACACAACTGCATGGATCATGCTATTCCACACAGAGCCATGATGGTACACACCAGATAACAGACGCCACTCTGGTGGTCATGTTCCATGGACATATGATGTGCAACAACAGGTGTAGGCTGTTGCACAGTGGTGTACATTCCCATGGGTGGGGTGGCTCACTGGTCAGCCGTGGTAGGGCCACAGGGTCCCTCATCACATACTCCAAGACTAGCTACGTGAACATGACTGTGACACATTCCGGGGTGTACCACCAGGCATTATGGTGGTATGTCAGTAGTCGATGGCAACACCCACATCTGCTGTCACATACCACAGTCACTCAGGAACATTACAGACCCAGGTGATGTTGGCAACATGCTGGAGGATGGATTCAATGCTAACATTACACCCTCTCACTCACTACAGGGCCACAATCCATACAGGAACATTGTGGTGTCCCTGTGGTCACACCTACACAGTACTGACCTGCACTCTATATGCCCTGGAACACTGGCCCCATGTCACCTTCCAACGTCCCAGGCTGTGATGTCCACCAACCTCTGAATGACATGTCTCCCCACTAGGCCACCATATTCTGTAATAGCCTTGTTTCAGACATTGTAGCCCCTGAATGGCACACAGCAGCATTTATCACACTACA
Organism: Protopterus annectens; assembly: GCF_019279795.1. Taxonomy (NCBI): domain Eukaryota; kingdom Metazoa; phylum Chordata; order Ceratodontiformes; family Protopteridae; genus Protopterus; species Protopterus annectens. The sequence continues at coordinate 1,785,117,144 of NC_056737.1, read as the reverse complement.
CACAGGTGGCACCACAATGCACAAGTGGGACTATAATCCTACACACCTGCCTGGACTGTTCTGCATGGCTATGGGGCACATCATCAAGGACGTCATTCACAGAGACATTGTTGGCCTCCCATCCTTTGCTGCCACCTGGGTTGGGCTTGTTAGGGCCAGAGCATGGCCCCTACACATGGTGGACTCCTTTCATACAGTTACCAGGGCAGTTGCTGATGGTACGGGAGTCCACACATCCTACATTGTCCTCTCATTGCCTTTCAGCACCATTCTCCATTCTGGTAGTGACAACATACACATCCACCTGCACATCATACCCTATGTCTCAGGATGTTATGCAATGTGGCTCATGGACAGGACACACACAGTGAGGCCAGCATACCATAGTACCTACTACATGTCAGGTACATTTGGCATACCACAGTCCTCAGTCATAGGGCCCCCTCATGTTCAGTATATGCTTCCCTGTGGTTCAGGCTAGCACAGGGGACTTTCCCTGCCTAGCTTTCAAACACCTGCATACAAAGTGCCATGATTGCTCCACCAGCTGATACTGACTCCATCCATATGGGTGTCGCTGTGACAGATACATGATATGACTATCATGGCATCAAGCTGCATGACACAAGGTGCATGAACATCACCTTTGCATTACACCATTCGCCCACTATCACATGGGTGGTAGTCCCCTACATACATATCACATTGTACATGTTTGCAGTACATACATATGTCGCACCCACTCCTGTGGTTACCGTATTGCCACTGTGGCGTGGATATCCTTCTACGTGGCCACACCTATCTGTACTGGGTATGTAGCTGGTACATAGACACCCATTGTACCTCTGAACTCAAGACATCTACACACATTCAAGGGTACACCACCCCATTTAGGGTGTACCTTACACAACAGCTACAGCTTTACATACCACAACATTAACACGCCATGATGTTTACTGAGCTCCGACAGTTTCAGTATGCGGCTGCACTACGGACACCACATCTGTACACATTTGCATACTACATACTTAGGGGTGACCTCTGCTGATCAGACAGGGCCCATGTCCACAACATTATTAATGGATATACTCCTCATACGTGACATAAGCAAAAGCCACTGTGAGCAACATGCTCATGGATATGTGCACACTCGCCACAATGAGTGGGATGTGCTTGAGGGTTACATTCCCAAACCGGACATTCACCATGCTTTGGAACATAAGTCCTATGTACATCACGCAGGGACACTCAGTAGCACTGTTCATGTGATACCTCCCTTGGTGGTTGGGAGACACATGTAGGCCTGGGATCACTGCACTGGCTGTAGTCTATCGCACCCAGTACCTCCGGGTAGTGTGCCACATGGTGGAAGTGGTGCATATTGCTGGCCAACTCCTCCTGAGTTCGGGGGAAGTATATCTGCTCATTGGCATGTGGTAACATAGCATCCAGGAACTGGTGTAGTACCCTGGATGCTGATGCCTGTGAGATCCCCATTATATCTCCAGTTGGCCTTTGAAAGGTACCTGTGGCCAGTATTCGCAGGCTTACACATACCTTTGTGTCCACTGGGATGGGTTCCCCTCTGTTGTTTCTGGTTCTCAGGCATGGCCGGCACAGCTCCACTATTTGCTGTAAGATGTCCCTGTCCACCCTGTAACACTCTACTATCTCCAGGTCATGTAGCCCCTGGTAGGTTACCCTTGGTTTGAACACTCTCCTTCTCCTCCGAGGCCTGCGGTGGTTGTTGGCATCATCCTCCACAACACCGTCAGTCTCTAACATATGCTGATGAATCACAGCTATGGCAGCTCCCAACATGTACATTTTAAAAGTTCCCCGTGTGTTTACACCTATGGTGCAGTGTTTGGGAATACACAGGTGTGTGTAGGGTGCTTTCACACTTTATACTATTGTGCTGTGAACACCGATGATGTCATAGGGTGTGTATGTACGATTGTAGCTACAGGGTATCTTATGTGTTTTACTGCCGGAAATACTATTGTGGTGCCATTGGTGTTGAATTACATTTGGCTGCCGTGGATTACCTCTTGACCTTCCCTTTACATTTCTGCATGTTGCATCTACCATTTTCTGGCGTGCATCCTGCAGCCTACTTTCATTTGTACTTTCCTGGACCTGGCGTATCTTGCATTATGTGTGCTACTGCCAGTCTGCTGTAGGTTTGCTTTGCTCTGCTGTGTCAGGTCTCCTATCTTTGCAATCCAATACCTCCCCTCCTTTCTTTGCATTCCAATGCCTCCCCTATCCTGTTTTGCAGGTTTCTGCAAGCAGACTTGTCAGCTGCCGTCAATTGGCCATCGTGGGTTGATTGGTGTTGATTGCTCATTAGTACTCCAATTACCCTACTTCAGCATTTCCTTCTTTTCTTCCCCTGACCTTCCTGTTTGTGCTATTGTTCACGGCGCGTGCGTCCGATTACTGGGTTTCGGGCACGTTTTCATCCCCGTACACATGCGCTTTTGGGCACCATGTGTGCTCTCAGCTAAACAATTCTATACCTTCCTCCCCACCCCTGTCCTGCAGCTTTGCTTAGCAACGGACAGGCCAGATTTGCATTGCTCTAATGTGCTTACTGCTACGGTGGCACACCCCTCTGCTGATGTCATATATCTCCTCTGAGCCACTCCTCGGTGTTATACCGCTGCGCCGTATGGTACAACTTTCATCCGGCGGGACATTTGCGATTCAGTATTATCTGCCTCATTTGCATGGCATTGACTACTAATTCATAGTTACCGCGCCGAACACTATCGCAGGCCCTTAGCAACCCTTGCACCTTGGTTGTGGTGTTCCATGCCTACCATTGTGTATTATGCTGTAAACCTGATTTCTATTACGTTGCGATTTTATGACATTTTTATATTATTTCTTTATGTTGCAGCTTCCGCACACATGCCCTGCGGTTGTGCTGTGTGTTACTGTGGACATGACATTAAATGTTGTTATTTACGTGTTGTGCATCTTTTCTTATGCCATTAGCTGTGTATTTCGCCATTGGCATATGTTAACGTTGTGATACCTGGGTCTGGCCCGCTTCCATAGCTCCGATGTTCTGTTTGGGAAATTGTAAACCGTGATTTTTGGTTTACATTTCCGTGGGCTTACGCTACGCCTGCACCACTTCATGAATCACTATATGCCTTCATTTGCATGGTGCAACACTGCACATGGGGTGATTAGCATACCTACGCCGGGGGCTGCGCAGTTCTGGCGTACGCCGGTAGTGCACGTGGAATTGGATCGTACCTGAATCGCTCAACGGCCATATTTGGCATTATACCGCCTACGCTATGTCTGCGCCTGGCGCAAGCTTCATGAATCCCGGGGCATATCTTAATTCCCCAGATATGGGATGGGGTAGTATCAGGGTAGTCAGTTTTGGGTGTTGGAGACCTGAGTCATTTTACAGATTGCCTCTGTCCATAAAGGAAATAGGCAGTACCACAGCAGTGAATTTCTCCATCCACTTATCCAAATTCTTTTTGAAGAGAGTGAGGGGCAGGCATTGTTTTACAAAGATGGGAAGTTTATTCCGTAGATGAAGTAGCCTTTGGGATATGAATCTGTCTCTCCAGCATGTTTTGTTAGTGTCACAAATAAGGTTCAATTCCATGGAATGTGTAATCCTTGTATAACTTTTCTTGCAAATATGTAACAGTTTCATCAAGGCTTGATCAGAGAATACCTTGTAAGTCAGGCATAAGTCCCCTCTCAATAAATGATATGAGATAGAGTAAAGGGATAGGGCTTTTCATTGGTCTGCACAAGTTATGTGTCTTACGCTTTGTATATTTAGTGAGAAACTCCAGTTGGTGTAAGTACCTGGTTAGGTACATGCAGAAAGGAGTATTGTACCCAATTATGGACCTCATGATGGCCAAGTACAATGGCACTATGACTTCCTTTGATCTTGATGCAATGCCTTTCCTTATAAACTGAGCCACACAGAAGGATTTCCTCACTATTGTAGCTACCTGGTAGGCAAAGTTTAATTTACTATCGATCTGTGATCCTAGATCACTCACCATTGGGTCTACTTTTATGGGTGTGCTATCAATATTATTATTTGCAGGATATCTGATTTACTGAAGTGTATGATTATGCATTTTTTAGCATTTAATCTCAGACCATGATTTTGGCACTAGTTGTTTGTCATTTTTAGGCCTGTTTGTAGGCTGTCTACATTATTTGAGGATTCAGTGATTGTTCCTAGTTCACAGTCATTAGTGAAATTGGTGAGCCAGAGGCTCCCAACATTGGCCTTCACTTCAGAGAAGTATATACTGAACAGTATGGGTCTCAACACTGAACCCTGTGGGATATCACTAGTAACAGGTTTGTTATCGGAAGTGGATTCACCTATCTGGACAACGTGTCCTGTCAGTGAGCCAGTTGGCTATCCATCTGATGATGTAGGGGTTATGCCCAACTCAGTAAGTTTATCTATGATCATTGATTAGGGGACTGTGTTGAAATTTTTGGCCAGGTCTAGGTAAGTGGTATGTACCATTTTACCCTCATCCACAACCCTGGTGACTTTCTCGAAGAAGTCCACCAGACTGAGCATGCAAGTCCTCCCTTTGATAAAGGCACATTGAGTCTGGTCCAGTTTTTGGAGAGTTCCTATGTTGTTTTTGATTAGGTTAATGATAATTCTCTCCATGGCCTTGGATATAAGACTGGTCAAGCTTTTTGGTCTGTAGTTCCCTGGGTCAGTTGATGCGACCCATTGTGCAGAGAGATAACTGTTGCAGTCCTTAATTCCTATGGGACAAAGCCTGTTCAGAGCCTGTGGTTAAAGATGGTTTCTAGTGGCCCCAATAGAGTCTATGTTTAGCTGTTTAGGAAGAATCCTGGAATGTCGTCAGGAAAGATGGAGGCTGTGTTTTTGGCTTTAGTGAGCAGCAAGGACCTATCCTCTCATAATTACTAGTAGGAGGATGGTTGCATGTATTTCTCTGGGTGTGGTAGGAGGTGATGGGGCTGGCATGTTTGCTATAGTTTCAGGCTGGGTGTAAGGGTTGTTATTCATGATTCATTTGGCACATTGCTGAGCATTTCCCATCAGGAAATGAGCATAATTAAAAAAAAGACTTATGGTTATCTTTCACCTAAGATGCTATCATTGCCTCATAGTTTTCTTTAGCAGATTTGACCAGCTCTTTAATTTGTTTGTTTAGACTGGTGAGTGTCTTTTTGCACAATTTTGTGTTACTTCTTAACTTTAGAGAGGATTTTTTTTTTGCCGAATACCCTATTTATCCTAGGGTCCACCAAGGTGGTTTACTTTCACCAGAAATCATAGGTTTGACTCAGACAGGTACTGCCTCCTCTATGCAGCTATGAATTTGGTTGCACAGTGCTTTTGTGTACAGTTCAATGTAGGCTTCAGTGTCATCTGGGCTTGGAGGGGCTTGGAAGTTTAATAAGCCGTCAATTGGTCTGAGGTAATTAGCCTTCGCAAAGTTCTTAAGAAGTTTGGAGTTTGATGGGGTTCTAGGTTCGTTTTTATACTAAAATAGTTCATTTTGTGGTCAGATCTTAACAGGGAGGAGTTAATGCATGGGTAGGAGCAGCATCCCCCCATGTTGACGAGCACTAGGTATAGGATGTTTGTACCTTTAGCTGGAGAGTTAAATAGTTGCTCAAAGGTGTTTACATTGACAAAGTCAAAAAAGCTCTGAGGAAGTGAATTTTGGGTCATATATGTCTCCCAGTTTATGGAGGGGTAGTTGAAGTTACCCATAAGCATGGTGTTAGGATGAATCTTAAGAGATTTCAGTAGGTTTAGGTAGGAGGTATGGTTTTCCAGATGCATGTTAGGGGATCTGAAGTTAGCAAGTATATGATAGGTGATCACACCTATGGTTAGTTGGGCATGGAGTAGCTCAAATGAGTCATGTTACTGAACCAATCTAGCAGTGTACTTGTCCTTTATGAACACCTTCTTCCTTTGCATTATCCTGAGCTGAGAGGGATAGAAGTGTATGAAATTCACTGTAGCCTTTGATACCAAGGTGCTTTCTATAGTTCTGAACTATGTTTCTATGACTGCACAAATATCTGTGTTCTCCAGGCTGAGGAATGCTTTCAGGGAGTGTGGTTTCTTATTTAAACTCCTTGTACTGAGCAGCAGTACCTTTAGGTAGTTTGAGTGATTTTTCTTATTTTGGTGGGTTTAACAACTTGGCACTGCCTAAAAATAGGCAGTATGTGGCTAGATAAGGTTTTTCCAGTGTCTGGAAGCTAAGTAGTGACAAGTGCAAACCATCTCTGACAAATCGTTGTTTGAACTAAGTTTGATCTAAGACCCATCATTTACTATATTGATAGTATTTAAAAAACCTCTTTAAGGATTATGTATATATTTCACATGATTCATGGGGCATTTTAAGGTATATGAAGCAGGAGTTCTACAATAATGAGAGGTTATTGGTCACTGTTGATATTGCCGTCCTTTTTTTCTTATATACCCCACCTTCTTGGTTTTGAGTGGTTTAGAGATGCTTATATAAGCCTTGCAGATATCCCATCCAGGAATGTTAACATACTAGCAGATGTAATGGAATTAATTCTTTACAATAAGTTCCTCTATTATGAAGCTGAATATTTTAGACAAATATCAGGGGTAGTGATAGCAGTGGTTTGGTCCCCAAATATGCAAATATAATCCTTTGGTACTGGGAGCAGAACTTCTGTTTTAAATCTAACTTTATGGGGCTTATTGCCACTTATTTCTGCTATTTGAATGATATATTTATTGTATGGAAAGGTAGTGTAACAGAGCTGGAGATATTTATATATATTTTTAATTCATTTATAGTTTTTAAAATTTACTTATTCTTACTCCCAACAAAAAAAAATAACTATTCAGGTATTACTCTGGTGAAATGTGTGGACAAGCAAATATTCAGTTCTTTACTTTACAGGAAGCCCAGTTACTCCATCACTTTTCTGCACCATACTAGTAACCACCCTTTCACACAGAAAAAAGCCTTGTAAAAGGTTAGATGGTACATGTGTCGAGCATACCTCTCAACCTGGAGACATCAAAAATCTGGACAGTCAAGAGGAGAAGGTTGACCTGCACTACACCTCAAGCAACACATAGTCCTTCAAAACCCACACCATCAACACCTACATATAGCAACACTAAACTGACATATGTGGATGCCCTTAACATTAAGAACCTCCGAAGCTGAAATGCAAACAAACACCAGCCACAACCAAAATGACACAGCTCACAACACCAATGTGCCACCCATCAACAGCCCGTAAGGCAAGGCAATGTACCCGACACTTTAGTCATGACTCTATAGTCAGGCACACTGATGTCCCACTCACCAGGCTGAGCAAGTAGAAAATTACAGTCAGCTGCCTGTCGGGTGCCAGGATCCGCCACATAATTCATGCACTCAAGTCACTCCACAACAAGTACAAATATGACTCTGTCATTGTCCATGTTGGAGTGAATGACTTGAGACATACCTCCCTGGACTACATGAAAAGAGACATGGAAGAGCTCTCGGATAATTTGGCCAAGGCAGGTATGACCCTAGCCCTGAGTAGCATCCTTTCTTTGCTCAGAATGATACCACAGTATAAGGACAAAATGATTGACTTCAACAATTGGCTAAGCTTCTGGTGTCATTCAAAGAGGATCCAGTATCTGTCTGCCTGGGATGGCATGATCGATAAACCACGATGCTTTGCCAGAGATGGTCTGCACCTGTCACCCCTGGGATTCAGGTTACTGGCTAAAGCTCTTGCCACCCCTATAGTGCCTTTTTTAGGCAAGGTTCAAAGGACAAAACCACCACCATAACAGATACAAGCATGCAAAATCTGAAGGTAATACTACTCAATGCTAGAAGTCTAAACCTCAAAATGCACACTCTCTAGGCACTCCTAAAAATGGAGAACATCGATATCTGTGCAGTAACTGAGGCCTGGTTCAAGACTCCAGAGAGCACTCTTGCAATACCAGGCTACAACTCTTACCACACTTTGGCCACCAAACCAAGACCGAAACAGTAAAAGTAGAGGAGTGTCCATATTCACTAAGGATATTCACACCACCAGGCTAGTTGCCCAACACAATGCATCTGAAATTCTCCAGGTGAAACTAACACTAGGTAAGACTGCATTCCAAATTGTAGCTTGCTACAGATCTCCCACCATGCCCCAAGATTCTCACTACACCTTTCTAAACATACTGGAAAATGTTAAGAACCAAACACCCTAATACTGGGTGATTTCAACTACTCTGCCATTAACTGGGAAAACTACTCAGGTACCAACACCTTTTCCCAGCAGTTCTTGGAATTCATAAATTCCAACACCCTGGATCAACTAATCCATTGTCTCACCAGGGGTTCTAATATCCTAGACCTGGTCATTACCAACATAGGAGATAGATGCTCCACACCAGTGGTCACTCCCTCATTGGTCAGGTCTGACCATAAGCAAATCACCCTTGATATTCACATCCTACCCCAACACCCTAGTAAGGAAACCTCCGTAATAAAACTTTTCCAAAGCCAACTTCATGCTACTTAAGTCAGAAGTGACAAACTTCATGGTACCCATGCAGACAGGAGCTGAAAGTTAGACTGCTGAATCCTACACTAAGGAACTGTACGAGCACATCCACTCGTGCATGAATTGTGCCATCCCAAATAGAACCAAGACACTCTTCTCCAAAAAAAGGAAGCCAATCTGGTGGTCCCCTACCATAAACAATCTATACAACAGAAGGAAGAAACTGTTGCAGAAAAGAGGAAAATCCCATGATGCAAAAAACTCCCTTACCAGCCTCAGTAAGAAGCTGAGATCCCTCATAAAATCCTCCAAAGCTAGTTGTGAATATAAAATTGCCAAAGATCCCAAAGACAACCACAATTCATTCTATAGTTATGTCAAGAATCTAAATGGAAATGCTCAGATCTGCTTTGAGCTACAACAGAATGGCATTAAATATACTGATCCCAAGGATATTGCCAATATCCTGGCAGATTGATTTAGTGCCAACTTCACCCCTCTCTCACCCCCTAAAGGGCCCATCTCAATACCAAAAGATTGCCAAATTCCAGTAATCATGGCCACACAGGTAGAAACCACACTTTCCAAAGCTAAGAATACAGCATCCATGGGACCAGATGACATCCCGGGCTGTGTACTACATGAACTACAAAATGAACTGGCACCTCACCTAAGTGTCATGTTTAATCATAGCCTCACCTCAGGCTTTGTGCCCACTCAGTGGCGCACAACTACAGTTATCCCACTCCACAAGGCGGGAACCACCTTGGATCCCAGGAACTACTGTCCTATCAGTCAGACGAGCCTGATCTGCAAGAGCATGGAATGCATTATCATGGAACTTATAAACAAAGACATTGGCAACCTTCCAACACTGGACCCCACACAGGTTGGGTTTGTGAAGGGCCGATCTTGTCTCCTGAACCTGATTGACTTCTTTGAATCAGTCTCCAGAGCTGTGGATGAGGGTAAGACAGTCCACACAGCCTATCTGGACCTTACCAAGGCCTTCAACACCATCCCCCACTCTGGAATCATAGATAAACTTGCTAAGCTGGGCATAAATCCCTACGTCACTCAATGGGTTGGCAACTGGCTTACTGACAGAACCCAAACTGTAAAAGTAGCTGACTCCAAATCCAGCTCCAGACAAGTGACAAGTGGAGTACCTCAGGGTTCAGTCCTGGGACTGCTCTTGTTTGGCATCTACTTCTCTGAACTACAGGACAGCACTAAGGGACTCTGGCTAATAAAGTTTGGCAGATGACTACAAACTTGGAGCCATTACTGAATCCCCAAATGATGTGGATATTCTACAAAAGGGCCTTACAGAAACAGATGCTTGGTGTCAGAGCCATGGACTCAAGCTTAATGCCAAGAAATGTGTAGTTATCCCCTTTGGGAAAAAACATGTACCCATGAATTGCCACATAGGTGGCAGTACACTAAACACCGAAAGTGTGATGAGAGACTTAGGGACACAGGTGGACAGTGGTCTCACCTTCAATAACCACATTGCCACAACAGTCAGGAAATCCTTCTATGTGGCACACCTCATCACTAAGGGCTTTTCACCCAGAAAAAAGGAGGTCATTGTCCCACTGTACTCATCCTCATTAGAGCCATTATAGAGTACAATGCCCCATTTGGTATGTACCTCACAAGACATCTGCAGCAGCTGCAAAGGCTGCAGAAATACCTCACTAAAAGAATCACAGGCCTAAAGCAGATGCCCTATTCTGACCATCTAAAAATACTCCAGCTATACTCTGTCGCATATTGTCTACTCAGAGGCGATCTCTGCTTAACATACAAGGCCATGTCAAACCCTGAGCTATTGGACATGCTCCACTTAAAGAAATCCTAATCCCTCAGAGCCACTCGTTCCAGGGATCTAAACCTTGTCGTCACAATGAACAAAACATGCTGGATGGATAGGTTCCTGACCCATAGATTTCCCATACTCTGGAATAGACTGCCCATACATGTCAAGCAGAGTGCCTCCTTGGCCATTTTCAAAAGGAAACTTGATGATTGGATGGGAGATGGGAAATTCACCCCGGGGATCATGTCAGTTGCCCTGCTAGACAGGGGTCCAGGGAAGTAAATATTGTGGGAAGAAATATCCGGGAAATTGTTTGGCTAGGCTTGTATAGGCCCTAGGGCCGATAGCCTAATACCAACCTATGCACCTATCAACCTATGAAAAGTAGGTATAAATCTGTACTCTGATTAACATAAAATTTGCGTACATAATTATGCAACTCCACCAACTCTGATAGAATTGTGGCATACCAACAAATGCAAATTGAAGAACTGAAAAAATATTAAACACAAAATACAACAAGTAGGATAATGTTTTATTTCTATTAATGTTTGAAATTTTATAAAATTTTGAACTTTTGTCAAAAACTAAAATACAGTTTTCTTTTATAAAAATAAACTGCTGCTACACACACTCATATTAAACAACACAAAATATAACCAAAACAATACTGTTTTATAGCATTTGAACTTTTAACTAAAATGCTATTTTCTTTAATAAAAATAAAATTAACTGTTACACTCATATAAAATTAAAATAAATACAATTTGTGTAAAAATCAAATTAATTCTTCCAACAACTACTAAACTGGTATAAATTTTAAATAAAAACAAATGAAATAAGCTCCATCACCAAGTAACAATTTGACACAGTGACACTGACCCCAAGTTGCAATTTCACAAACATGAATCCAGCTGATTATAATGAAACCTTCTAATGTGTGGCTATGTGGAAATGTACCTTGTACCATCATAGTGTTACTGCATGCATTGATATGCCAATGATAATATAGTGTTCCCCTCTAAAACTTACATTTTTTCTCAAATGTACCTTTTCATTCACGTTATAATGTTGCCTCATAAGCTATGATTTTACTGGAAAGTGTATCAACGTATTGCAGTAATAACCCCAGCTTTTGACAAAAGTTCCCCAAATAATTATACGACATCACAGCAAAATAAATACAAGTATATAAAACAGCAGTTGCATCTGTTGTGGAGTTTGCCATGTTAAAATGTAGGTAATCTTGGGAATCTAATCAATGGAAGACAGACAGGGAAATCCCTCCAATATTTCAGCGTTTAATGTGTAAGGGATCAGTATTGCATTACTTTGAGTCAATTTATTTAGGCCAATGTGATGAGTAAAAAAAAAAAAAAAATATTTAGGACGGGTACTAATTCCCAGCTGGGGAACAAAAGGAAGCATTTCAGCAAATCACATGTAAGAAAATGTAAATTATTTCTTTTGACTAACTTTTTGGCAACTCAGGGATCCAAATGACTTTTCCTTCAATTACCCTGTGCGGCTGTGCTATATTCGTGAATTCATGCTCCTCTGGCATCTCTAATTCTGTTTGTGCCCATGTGCCTGCTACAGGGAGAATATTGCTTGGTGGGCAATCATTCTCAGTCCTAATGTTGTCTATTACACTGGCCTTCCTGTCAGGGTGAGTGTTACAAAGAAACATATTTTCAAAAAAAAAATTAGAGGGATTGAAAATGCAAATGGACTTGGTATTTAGAGTTTTTTCTTCTCTGCTGAACACTGTAAGATTGACAAAACTAATGCTCTCTCGACTTACTGGGGTAAAGACAGACAGGATCTCGTGAGAATTTCAGCTCCTGGTATTTAAAACAACACTGTTCACAGCACAGATTTTTACATAGCAAACCTCTCTAGATCCATGAAAATATCAGCTTTTTTAGCAAAATAACTATTAAAGAACTCTATGCTCTACTTCTTCTACTCCAGCAATTTATGAAGAAGCCATGTTACACTGTAGTACAGTTCATCCCTATCTTGTAGTACTATTATACTACCTGCATGCAAGTACATACTATTTCTTAAGATCGGGATGTTAGTCGACTGCATAACTGGAACAATGGAGTAGAAAATCAGGCAAATATTACTTCACCTCTCCCGCCATTGAAGCATTGGCCACATTATGGAAACAGCAAATACACAATAAGGAACAACACCAAAACCAACAGCAAAAAAATCCATAGATCAAACCAATAGGAATGTTTCAGTAAACAACCGAGGTAGCCTTTAGACTTTGAATTGGGCTCCATCACTACTAGCCTTCTGTGATGTCACACAGCTTTTACTTCCTTCTTCCAGTACGAAGAAGGAAGCAGCAAATCCAATCAGGTTAATTTGAAACTACGGAAGAGAAACCATCTGTAAGAAATGGCACAGCAAACCTGTATATCTAGGTAGCAGCTTCCTAAGTCATTACATGATTGTTTATAGGTGCGATCAGTGCTGCAATGCAAAGGCCAAAGGTTTAGTGAATGTTCAGTTTCGTTACCGTGGAGTCAAGGGCATAGTTAGACATGTACCACTCAGCTGTTGTTGCTATGAGGTCATAAAGTTGCTCTGTTCATTCAAATACATAAAGTTGTTCTGTTCATTCAAATACTTCTGGAATCAATTTTGGGAGAAAAGGTGAGGGATTACACTTACTGAATAAATAAATCCATGTATGGCTCTCAACTGGTCAGGGTCAGGGACAAATCTCACTTTCACCTCCCTCCCTCTTGCTGTTGCAAACGTGTAGACTATAGTTGACTGTAGTTATTAGTTTACCACAAACACACACACACACACACACACACACACACACACACACACACACACACACACACACACACACACACACACACACACACACACACACACATTCAAATAAATGCTTCAGTGAAAGCAATTCAAATTGCATGTGTTCCACTTCTGAATGGCAGGCAGGCAGCACATAAACATCTACAGAACAACGTAATGCAGCAGCAGTGAAGTGATAATCTCCCACATGAGTTTTCTACTGTGGGAAATAAATGTAGCAGCTCAGTGCTTTACCTCACACATCATAAAATAAATGCTGACAGTACTTCAGCTCAAATAAAATTAATGCATTGCAGACAGTACTTAAAATGAATGCAGACAGTAAAATGCAGCGAACGCAATTCAACACGCATTCCACTTCTGAATGGCAGGCTGGCTGCACATAAACATCTACTGAACAACTTAATGCAGCAGCAGTGAAGTGATAATCTCCCAATATGGGTTTTCAACTGTGGGAAATAAATGTAGGAGCTCAGTGCTTTACCTCACACAGACCAAAAAATAAATGCTGACAGTACTTCAAATAAATGCAGACAATACTTCAGTTCAAATAAAATAAATGCAGAATGCCGACAGTAAAATGCAGCAAATGCAATTCAATGTGTGTTCCACTTCTGAATGACAGGCTGGCAGCACATAAACATCTATGGTGAATGGAACTTAATGCAGCAGCAGTGAAGTGATAATCTCCCAACACGGGTGTTCTTCTGTACGGAAATAAATGTAGCAGCTCAGTGCTTTACCTGGAAAAACAGAATGTGTAACGTGTAGCAGTTCATGACATGTTCAGGCTTCTCGTCTGTCCCACCCCTCTTGTAAACTTGCTCAGTGTTCATGTTCAGGCTTCTTGTCTGTCCCGCCCCCTTGTAAACTCACTCACTGGGCTCAGAGCAACACTCAGCTGAAGTCTGACAGGCTGGACAAAGCTTATATCACTGCGCATGCCTCCATGAGGTGATGTCAGGCAGAAAAAAAAAGCCAGAAAATTTAAAAATTAAGGGGTGCTGATCGGGAATCATGGCACCCTATTATTTGGACCTCAAAAAACAGGGAAAAACCAAAAGATTTGGTATGGGTGGGAGGTATGGTTTTGAGAATTGTGTCAGAGGAGGACCAGTTTTTGCTTGAGATCTGCAAATTAATGAATATGTTCACCAAAAGAGGCTACACACTTAGCATGCTGAATATCATTAAGAATGAGGTTTGCAAAAAAAGAGTTAGTAAGTTTTTTTCATTACTAGGTGTAGGTCATCAGACTACAGATACTGTGCATGCTTTGCTCTCTTACTGTGAACAAACTGTGATTGTATGGCCCTTGTTGTGATTATGTTAAGCAGGTACTGACTAGTAATTGGAAGTTTATTGAACATGACAGTAAGGTATATAATATACTGAGGATGGGTCCCCGGTTTGTGTACAAGAGGCATTTTAATTTAAAGGAAATTTTGGAGACAGCTACAGTAACTGATGTTATAAGAGTTTCCACCAAAGAGCCTAAAGGAATACGAAAGTGTGGATCCTGTTCACAGTGCAACTTTATTTTTGTGGTACAAACTTTAAAACTGAAAACCATCCATTTTATGTTTAAACTACATCAAGTCTGTGACTGTAACTCATCTAGAGTCATTTACCTTACTTTTTGCTATTTTTGCCACTATTATTATATTGGCAAAACTGAATATGCTGTTAAAAATATATATGAACATATGTATGACTTAAAAACATTCAGTATTAATAGTGCTCTGTTTAAACATAAACAGGTTTACACTAATGTTTTTTTTTATACTGGAACAAGTTTTACCAAATGTTTGAGGGAGGGGTCTTGGAAATGGACACTAGAGTAACAGGAGCTTCTTTGACAGCTTAGATTAGAAACTGACCAGTCTCCTAGTTTAAATAATAAGATTTCACTTAACTGTGTTCTCAAAATGTGTACAGCTAAATAGTAGTTGAGTATGCCTTGTTTTTACTGGTTGTTTCCTTACCCTTTCAGTTATATTTAAAAAAAAAATTCTGTATATGCTTAGACTAGTTTTATGTTGATTTATTGCATTACGATTTTTAATGTTCAACTACTGACACTTTTATTTTAAAACTGCATGTTCCTAGATATAATTAATGTCATAAGTCCTTTTGAATTTGCAAATTCATTTTAATGTTTTGATGAAGTCTTTTTTGTAGGGATGAAAGCACTCAACATTTTATTCATTAAATTGTTCTATCCATATTAATGTGTGTGTACATTCGAGTTTATGTGCACTAGCACAGCCTGCTTCACTTTCAGACTGCCTTGAGAGTTTCTGGCTCCAAAGAATCATATCTCGATCATGTCTCCCCAGGGTGACAAATATTAGATACTCTTGTTATGACACCAGAAACAAGGCCAATTGTTAAAGTCAATCATTTTTTGCTGGTACTGTGGCATCATCATTGGTGAAGGTAGGATGCTAGTTAAGGCTAGATTTATACTCGCCTGGAACATATACTCAAATAGCTCCATCATGTCTCTCTTCATATAGTGCAGTGAGGTATGTTTTAGTTCATTTACGCCCACATGGGCTATGACCATGTCATATTGGTACTTGTGGTTTAAAGACCTAAGTGCATGCATGATCTAGAAGATCCTGGCACCAGACAGACAGCTCACTGTGCTCTTCTTGTTTAGCCTGGTAAGGAGGACATCAGTATATCTTACAATGGAATCCCCAAAAACTAGAATGTTTGGCTGTCTGTATGATGTGTTGCCTTATGGGGTTGGACACAGGATTACTATAACTTTAAGAATTATGTCTTGTGTGAGGTTCTGTCTTTTTTGAGTGTGCACAGGGCCATTGACAGATGCTTTTAGAAGGACTTGGAGATTTGGGTAGATTACAAGTGTGTACTTTTGCATATGTGGGCCTATGTGTTTGTTCTTTAGTGTTGGTATTTTCTTTTTTTTGTGTGTGTATGTGAGAGCTTTGCCTCCGATAACATTGTGTCTCTACATCTCTCACACACTGTACTTGTTCTAAAATTAAAGGTGTCACATGGGACAGTTACTACACTGCATCAGGATGTCCATATCCACCAGGCCAAAATCAGAGATAATAGGGAAGTGCCTATCCATTATACCAGATCCTCAGTAGATGGTACGAAGTAGGGGAGAATCACTTAAAAGTCTAAGTGAGAGTGTTTAGTAGTGTGCTGTAGGATGACCTGCAGTGGTGCTGCCCTCTGCACAAACTAGCAACTCTTCAAGCAGTTGTGAACACTGGGAGACTGTGGAGAGTGTTTCTTAAAGAGGATTTTAAACTGGAGAGGTTTGCTTATATACAAGGCATGGGTAACTGAATTTACTTTTATACCAGCAGTATCAAAGCCTTTTACATAGTTAAGTCCTCAGGCAAATCAAATACACAGACAATTACCCTTCCACCAACAGTTCCCTACTCAGATGTTGAATCAACTCTCTGCTCCCACCAGAGTGCAAAAATCCATCTTAATGTACAACAAACTGGTTTTAAGCTCAAGTGAGGTAACAAATGCTTTACAACAAAAGGCAAAACAACTGCAGTATCAGGAGTCCTTGAAAATAAGTTCATGAACCCTGAGAAATGTTCACAAATACAGAAAAAAGTGCACAAATGTATGAAAGCTTCTACAAACATAAAACACTTTGTAAAACTTAAAAATATTTTGACAAACTGAGGAGAAATTTGGCAAACTCAGAGCAGCTTTTGCAATATCAGAGGAGGTTAGGAAATATCAGAATACTGTTAAAACAGCCTAAGAGCAGTATAGTAACAGATGATGTTTCTTTACCAAGTGCAGGCTGAAAAACAGTGATAAATTCAACAAAATCAATAAATGCAGCACAGAAGTGTTAAACAGCACTGAGATATTTAGTGTAAAAAAATGCTTATATCACTTTGTAGGTCCAGATGGCTTTAGAAGCAATCCAAGTCTCATATTCACAGGTATCCAAGCCAGGCAAAGGGAAGCTCTGAATAAATATATATGTATATATATATATATATATATATATATATATATATATATATATATATATATATATATATGTATATATGTGTGTGTGTGTGTGTGTGTGTGTGTGTGTGTGTGTCTATATCTTATAAAGTGAAATTTGCAGTAATGGGTTGCCTCACAGCAAGAGATTCTCCCATTCGATTCTCGGCTTGAGCGCCTTCTGTGTGGAGTCTGCATGTCCTCCCCATGGTCAAGTGATGTTTAAAGACATGCAGGTAGGTGCGTGCATGAATGGGTGTGCCTTCTTTGAAGGTTGGCCATTGGGCTGGCAACTCAGCAAAATAAAAATCCACTGCCAATCATTAGCGGACTGGAGTTCCACTGTGGCTATCCTTAACCAGGAAAAGCTGAAAGAAGACTGATATTTGGGTCAGTGAAGAAGAATCTGAAATGAGTTACATGCTGGGCCTTCACTGTAATAGCAAACAATTTCTCTTGAAATGGAAAGTGTCTCAGTTGGCACTCTCATCTTTGCTGCTGGAAGATCAGCAAAATATATATTCTCTTTCTTTATTTTATCAATTATTTCACTATTTGCTGCTCATATCCTCTCTACAGGACAATGCTCAAATACATTTTTTCTACTTTCACTAGTCTGTATTCCTTTATTTTGTTTGCTTTTGTAGCATTTCATACCTTCTTTGCCCAGCCACTAAGTAATAAAAATGCACAGCATTGTCTTCTTCTCTGCAAGTATCACACTTTCTTCTATGATCCTGTTTATACATCATTAGTCCTTAAGCAGCTTCTTCAACAAGAATCCAGTTTGATATATATTCATTTTCCTTTCTTCACTTATCACTTCCCTAATCTCCCTTTTTAAATCTAATCTGTATTTACATAATAATACTTTCCAACAACTTGCTAATGTCATTGTACCTTTTTAGTAGTAAATTTTCCATACAATATGTATTTGCTAAACATCTATATAACACTCACCTGTATCTTCTTGAACTACAAACTTTTTCCTTTTCTGTGTTCCTATTATTTTCCAGAGTTTCTCCTTTCTCTTCAAGAAAAGCTTTTATCATAGTTTATTTCTTATCCTTTGCCTTCCTTATTGTCTAATACATATACAACAAACCAGATGTAAAGCTGGATTTATTACCCTAATACCTTTTAATTCCTCTCTTTATTTGCTTCACTCTTGATCCATATATTGCACAAAAACAGTTTCCAGTAATTGTTTTTTCTTTTGAAGCTGGAAACATAAATACTCCTCTAAATAAGTTAATTTATCTAATGTGACTGAACCAGTGAAACGCAGTGTTTTAAAAACATCAGTGCAAAAGTCCTCTAAGTCTCTACTATTGCCCTGTTTCTCTCAACATTCCCCTTCATTGCTTATTAACAACTTCCGCACCTCTAAATTTTACTCTTAGTGCTTCAGTAGTATTCTTAATAAATAAAACAGAATTTTAAGGGGCTCATGCTTGGGAACAGGAGCTATGTGGAAGTAAATTTGTAAATCCAACCTTGCTGAGACAGATTATCAACTATTTTTACTGGTTAAACTCCAGATCATTACATCATATTCAGCTTGTCAGTGAGCTCTCCTCCTCAAGGTTGTGTACAATACAAAAATCACTTTCTGTTCATTGAATGCAAGTCTCTGCCCATATGGCCTGTGTGACAGGAAGCATGGCAGACAAGCTGAATCAGAAACAGGCAAGTACCATTGTAACATGTGTATACCAGAGGTGGACAACATCTGGAGCTCCCTGGCTTCATTAAATTGCTTACTAAAAGATGTTAAAATGGATCTGCAGGTACTGAATGCTATGGAAGAAGAATCAAAAGGTAAAGTAACTGCTGCCAAGCTGGAGTGGCAGTATCGTGACTTCACGGAACAGCAGGTACTGCTGTCACAGCATACCAGGCATCTCAAAGATATCACTGCCTGGAATCACCAACTGGAGGCAAATCTTGACAATAGATCACATTGGAATAATATGAGAATGGTTTTCCTGCCTGAAGGAATTGAGGGTGATAATCCTGTCCATTTTATACAGATAGTCTTGCAGCAGTGTGATATTCCACCAGCAGTTGAAAGGGCCCACTGCATCAATCATTTATAACCTGACTAGATATTTCATAGTCCATTTTCTCCACTACCAAGACAGGGAAGCAGTCTTGTGGAGGACCAGGGAACTTGGTCTAAGATGTGTGGTGCAAGCAGCTTCAGTCCATGTCTCCCTGTTTAACAAAAGAAAATATCCAGTCTCTGCAGAAAAATGATAAAAGTACATAGGACTTATGACTCAACTGCCCTTATTGGCCCAACTCTATCTACAGAGGAATAGACAAGCCATGTATTTTTTTTTTCCACAAGAAGCAGAGACATGCTTTCAAAGGTCAGTTACATCGCCTCAAGCCTCACCACATCAGACAGCTGCTTACTGTTAAGTGAAATGAAAACTACTCCATTCAAATGAGCAACAGTGGAAGGTACCTGGCAAGAAGAAGACCAAGGGTACACCAGCCCAATCATCTACTCAAGGTTTAGATGAATCACTAACAAAGGTACACAGTACATTAGATATCTGTCTCTTGCCAGCCTTTCTGTGAATGACCAAGAGCTTGGCATGGGCATTTCTGACTCCAACCCCTCATTAATAGGAAATTGATCTAATTGAAAAACATCAAGCTAAAGCAAATCTAGCCAATGTTGTGATATCTGTTACCTCTGGACAATTACCAACACAATTTTTTATGGACTATAACTGGGGTGAAGCTATTTGAACACCATGTTTGTTAATGGATGTTTTTTGTGTATTATAAATGTTGAGATGATAAAAGGCTCCAGGATGCTCATTTATTAACAGTTACTAGGCAGTTGCTGTTTTTTGCTAATTTATATGTTTTTTCTACAACTGGTTATAGTTTATTCAAGTACTATATACTTATCCAGATTTATCTCTGCCCTATTGCTAGTTAGAGCTACTGTTCCAATACACTCAGCAGGCCCTAGAAGGTGACTCACTTTCACCATTATCCCAGGATGGAATTGTCAGGGACCTAGTCATCTACATGGCTTTCATAAATACACTACCATTTTTTGTATAGCCTATATGGTAAGGATGGGTGTGTAGGTCTTCAGTATTATCCTAGTAGTCTGTTCTTCTCTCTTAGTGAGATGCACCTCAGAAATCAGTGCTTCCTGCCCCACATAGAAGAGTGGCCTTGTTTTTTTCATCTTATTCATTGGCTAAAGTGATGAACAACGCGGGTGACCTGGGACTGAAGTGGCTTGGATGTCATGAAGTGTGAAAGGTCTTAATGTTAAGGTTAAGTCAGCATGTTTATTTAGGGAGATCCAACTGATGAAAGTGGATGTGTCATGTCTGCAGGAGACAAAAGTATGTGCTGCTGCAGCAAATTGACTGCTGAAACACTGGGATGGGTGGTACTATTGCTCACATGGTGGTTTAGACTTGAGGGGAGGCCTAACTTTGGTCATTATAAGATCGAGATGGGTGAAATGTAAGGCTAGATCAGATAAAGAGGGCAGAAGTACTCTGCAAAAGAATGTACCAATAATTTCTTTTTCTACTAGAGTACTTTATGCCCAAACCAGGAAAACGTGTCCCCTTTTATCACCTTTCATAAAGCACTTGGTGAAATGGAAGGGCATAAGTTACCCATAATTATAGGTGAAGACTTCAATGAGATCCTATGTAATGATGTAGACAGAATACCATCACTGAGCCCCAGGATAGGTAAGAACAGGGATACTATTAAGTCCAGGATGAGGGAAGTCCATCTAGTGAATGTGTAGAGAGCAAAACGCCTGGCAGATGGAATGTTTTCCTTCTTTCTCCCTTGACATGCTCAGTCAGTTGACTGGATATGTTCGTTTCAAGCTATTATTTGTTAGATGATATGCCTCTGATCAGTATACAGCCAAATGTTTTATCTGACCATTGTAAATTAGTTATGGGTCTGATATTCATGGTCAGTGCTAAACCTAGGCCCCTCATAAGGATGGACTCATTATTGTTGTCAAGTCAGAAATCTGCAGCTGAACTAAGTATATGGGACAAGGAGGTCTGGGATGATGGGAAGTATCATAGGCAACCTGTATCACAAACATGGGACTTTTTCAAGGCTACAATACACAGATTTACTAGGTATAAGAGGTATAAGGAGTATCAGAAGCCCCATGAAGCTCTAATAGACAATCAGACAAGACTCAAGGCCAATGACTTGGAATATGAAAAGGGTCAGTGCAGGGATAAGTACCTACATTAGGAGTTGGAAAGGCTTAAATGGGAAATAAAAGTCCTAATGTTTGCTTATTAGCACCATTTTTGGGAAAGAGTTAGTTTCTCACACTGGGCAGGGCTCGTGCACTCTCCATAGCACCTAGATTGAGGGAGAGAAAGCAGGCTCAAGGAATAGTGGCTTTAAAGGCTGTCCATGAATCATTAGCCTACTTCACTCATGGAATTAATGACATTATGAGGGACTTTTACCAGAAGCTATATGTGCAATAGACAAAAGTGGGAGAGAACTCAGTCAGGGATTTCCTGTCCATGATCCAATGGTCAACATCTTTATCCCCTGCCAAAGTATAGTCTCTCAATGCACCTATTACAGTGGATGAAATTAAAAGAGCCATAAGGTCCATATGGTTGGGAAGAGCACCAGGGCCATATGCGCTGCCCCCTGAGTTGTATAAGATTTCAATACATGAGGTCATGCTGATACTGCATGACCTAATTAATATTAGCAAAAGCACGAGTTCTCTTATTGAAACCTTTAAATTCTTTTCCATAGTGACATTCCTGAAGGAAGGCAAAGAACTGACCAACCCTGGTAATTAAAACCTCATCTCCTTGTTATCGGTAGAGACAAAAACACTGACCAATGTCCCAGTCTCCAGGATGGGCAGGATTGTGCATCTGTTAGTGGTGAACATGCAGCAAGGTTTTAGTCCAAACAGGCAGAGGATTTTGTGTCTGATTAGTATCTTCCTGGCAACCAAACACCAGGGTCATCTTTCTGGGTTATATTAAGTTGATGAAACGTCATGACAGAATGCCATTTCACCGACACGTAAAGAGCGAAATGCTCAAACAGCAAAAGCTCAGGTCAGTGATTTGGCCTGAGGCGGGACATTGCCCTTTACCCCACTGTAGTGCAATCTCAGAGTTGGTCTTTTTAGTTAGAGGGGGTGTGAGGGGCACAGCCACTCACAGTGGGGGGTGTGGGGGTGAAGACCACCACTTTAAAATGTTTTATCTCATGTGTTTTCTTTTGTTGGTCTACCAATTTTTTTCCTTAGTAAAAAAGTTGGTGACCTGGTGCTTTTCTGTTTTAGCATTTCAGTTTTTACATGTCGGCGAAATGGCATTCACTGTAATGCCATTTCAGCAATTTAATATAAACCCCATCTTTCTACCCAACCAACATCATCTTTCTTTCTGGATTTCAATAAAGCATTGAACTCCTTGATTTTCTCTGAGTAATCATGTCTAACTTTGGTATACCTGGGGAGTTTATGGCTTGGTGCAAACCTCATTCCCCCAATCTTCTAGTGAGAGTAATTACCAACAATACCTGCGCAAAGCCTTTTACCATTTTCGAGGGGAACTAGACGGAACAATTCCCTATCACCAGATCTATTTCTTCTGGCAGTGGAGACCCTAAGTATATATGAAGACAACATTATGAACTCTGGGGAATACAGTTACTGAACACTATGACCATGCTGAACACATGGTTTACAGATGACTATATACTTTGGTTCATTAACCCCCAAAATCACCTAGAAGAGTTGAGTTTTTTTCCGTTTTGCATAATTTGGAAAGACATCAGGCCTCACATTTAATAGGGGTAAGTCTGTTTTTTTTTTTACAAATAAAAAAAAAATTGGAAGAATCAGGTCCACTTTGACATGCTGGGGTTGTCCATGACTTGTTTCCACATATATTTAGGTATCAGAGTTAGTGATTCTCTCTAGGGCATGCTGGAAGAGAATATGCAAAAAGTCTGGATATTTGTAATAAATTAACTTGATTCCTGGAAAAAAACCTCCACTTTACCTAATTGACCAAAATTCTGGCCATTCGTTTGGTGCTTCAGCTAAAGTACTTGTTTATAGCTAGGTGACTTGCCAATCTTCATTCCCACCAAATGCTACAACAGTTACTGATAAACTTTGTCTGGGATGGTAAACACCCATCGTAATAATAACACCAAATTTAGGTGCATCATGAAATATAGTGTTAGTACAATTAGTATTACTGTCATTATATGGAGAAATTGTGACATAGCAACTGCTATGCCAGAACTGGGTAAAATAATAGGTGCATCTCTCAGTTTTACTATTAAGAAATGTCCTAACCTGAAACAGAAAATATGCTATAAGAAAATGCATGGAAAGAAGGACCAATCCATTAGAATTAAAAGAAAAAGTACTGTTCCATGCTATACAGTAATTGTGTTTTTTGTAAACACATTGATCCTTCTGTTACATTTGAACATCTATGTATAAAGCATATTTATGAATTTGATTGCTTTGCTACTTGTAACACAGAAAATCTGGTGTACTTAGCTGTATGTATGACATCCACTAGTTTGTATATAGGTAAATCTAACAGAAAATTTAAGGAAAGAATTTCTGAACATCTTTCAGAAATTAGAAGGAATATACTTACTAAATCAGTGGCTATGTTATGACAATGGTACAGACCATGCATTTAAATTTAGTGTAATACAAAGGATATTTTTAACATAGGAGGTGGTGATGCGCTAAATGCCACCAAACTAGCTGAATATAGGTAGATTTTAAAACTGCAGGCTAACTGTGCACCAGGATTAAATGCTTCATTTAGTTTAAAACCTGTATTAAAACAAAAGCAAATGTAACTGAAGTGAATGTTGCTACTGACTGCCTGTATCTGTTGTTCTTTTTAAGTGGCCTTTAAATGTACTTTTTATATGTGTTGCTGTGTCTTTAAACTTTAGGTTCTCTGTATAACAAGCTGAGCTATTATTGGGAGATGAGATCATGTGCTGTATTTAAAAACTCTGTATTTGTACTGTGTTTTATATACATTGAAAAGGGGATTATTCCTGAAAGCTATGCTACTTGTATTTGGATTGAAATAAGTGAGTTTTTTTATTTCTTGCATTGAGATCCATTTTTTTATTGTTTTTCCTTTTTGTTGCATTTAACCCATTAATCTCCGATACTCAGTTGCACTCCTTGAAGTGGACTAAACACGCATGAACTGCCAGGAGAAAGTTAATGGCATCAAAGCATTATGGGGAATTGGGATTGCTGAATCTTGACAGATATGTATGAGACACCAATCTATTTCATTCTGTGCTTGCCAGAATAAAAACTAGTCAAATTTGGGTCCTACCAGAACTTACCTTACTGCTATCAATGGAGGAGGTTTCAGAAGTCATCCCTAGGAGGAATGTTTGGGACCCAGGAGGATGGAGCAAGAATTTAGAGAAGCATGTAATTCATCTAGGTCAACTTTAGGGGTCTAACAATAGCACAGAACTCATAGGAGATGTCCATTTGGATCAAGTGAGGGGGAATGGATGATGAAGTAGAAGGACTGACTGAGGGGCAACATCATTTTTTGGTGCATTATCTTCCCTAATGACAGCTATTGTCCACATATATTAGCTAAGTGTCAGCCCCACTGTGAGGCAGCTAAACATCAATGGTGCAGTATTTTCAGCTAGTACAAATGGGATACAGAATAAATATGAAGCTTCATTAATAGACACCATGGTTGGATGAAAGTCTTGTTCTCCTCAGTAAAGACTACATTATCTCCTGCCATATTATACTGAGTGTAAGACACTTATAGTACACCAATCTTTGAAGGGGATACCAAGAAATGGGAGGAACTTATAAACAGACAGATCCAACCTCCGCCATGATCTGTGGTGAATGTTTAGCAATGACAAAGTTTTGGAATTATTTTTATCATGCTTACTTTACACACTTTAAAAAAATCTACTTCTGGCCATCCACTTGTATGGGAACGTCCAAATATCTCCATAAAGGAGTCCAGTGATGGAGATGTAATTCTTGTAATATTGATTATTTACATATGTTGTTTAACTGCCCACCAGTATGATATATATGGTTAAAGGTAACAAAACAGCCTCTTTAGCAGTTAGAAAGTCATTTCCTAGCCTAGATGACACTCTTTTTGGATTCTAGGAGTAACCAAGCACTTAACAGGCCTAACAGTTACTGAAAGAGACTAGCTATTTTGTCTACAGTGTAGGTTCCTAATGATGTCCTCAGAGGCATCCAAAAGACTACCCAGAAGGAGAAATTATGGTCTGTTTTCCATTATCCTTCATTCCATCATGTACATTTTTGGTTGTTTTTATGTCTTGACACTAGTTGTTTGTATGAATTGCTTTACTGTCTCTGAATTTTGTATTAGCAAAGATATTACCATTTAAAAAATATTGAGTCATAGTGGGACAGAATAACTTTTCTTGAATGGACAGCAGTCCTATATAGACTCTCAAATATTTTTGTCTGCATCGTTCCTTGTCTTCCCCATTCAAGGGGAATACTACTTTCTATGTGCTATTTTATTTAGTCATGTGGATGTGTTGGAATGATTTGATTTTTTTTTATACAGTAAGTAGCTAGTAAATAATCAAGTGTATTACTTACATGCCCTGCTTATAGCACCATAAGATTACTAGTTAGTTGTAAAACATATTCAGTCCCTTTGTATCTAATAAACTTAAGTGCATAAAAAGCAAAAACAGAAGGAAACAAACAAAAACGTTTGAATACATATATTTTTTCTTTATTCGGTATTAATTCTACAAAAGTAAGAATTTTTTCTGCATGTCTACCACCTCTTTTATCCATAATCAGTTATTAGATAAAGTTATTAAATCATCTGAATAGAATAGCATTAGTGGTACCACTACTTAATTGTTATACTTAACCACTTGATCATCCACTTTATCTTTTAATTCTATCTTGATGGGATTAACTATCATAACAAATAAAACTTTAAATATAGCCCAATCTTATCACACACACTTACATATCATTTCTCCTTTTTCTAATGCTTTCATCCATGTCCTTCTATACACAACTTGTAAATATGTAGCCACCTTCTACCAATTCCATATTCCTTAACAATCTGCCATATTTTGGTCATGCTATATATTTTTGACAGCTTTTATTATACCACACACACTGCAATTTTAGATTCTAATTTCTCCTTTATACTATCAATTATTTCCTTAATAATTTATTTACATCCTCATTTTTGATCCTCTATACTTCCTGTATATATTCCATGTTTACTTCAAATACTATATCATCACATATGACCAACATAGCCATTAAATGCCACTAAATACAACATTTCAAATTAGGGACACTCTATAGCAATAAAAACTTTATGAACCCAAATACTAAAAAAACTAGCTGATACCTACTTGATCCCCTCTCTACTGTATGGTGAACCCATTTTTGCCAATCTACATGCCTCTGTCAAAACAAAACTTGAGTCTTGTTTCTACAAGACTGCTAAATTTGTCACAGCCTCAACCTACTGCATCCACCACTGCAATTCCCTTTGGGAACTAAACTAGCTGGAATTCCCCCCACTATCTCAATTACCTACAGCTATCATTTGCACAAAACTTAATACATAAACCTGACAATTGTCCAGCCCTAAAATCTATCCTCCGCACCTACATTTCCACCAGAAATCTTCATTCAAATAATAGACAACTGATAAACATACACAAGCCCAATAAAAGACCAGGAGAATGTCTCTATTCATACGCCATAGCTAAACTATGCAATAACCTAGCAGATAGTATCACCAGTATAGACAGCCCCAAGAAGTTTAAACTTAACACTAAAAAACTATCTCTAGAATTCCGAGACTGCTTGAGATGATATTTATTTTTCCACACTCCTATGCCCTCTTGCCTCTTCCCACTCATCACCACCCCCTCTAGCATCACTATAAGCATTTCCTTGCTCACGCATTAAATCCTCAGCTTATAATCTACAAACTACTAAGAAGAAATCTTCCCTCTTGCTTAAAACTACTCAACATAACTCAACTCAAAATCTCCTAGTAACATACTTCTCCTTGTCTATTCCTCTTTCTCTTTACCTCGACTATTACCCACTAAACCTTTAAAGTCTTAGTATCACTTTCCTCTTCATAGCCTTTTGTTACATTATTTCAAATGTCAAATTGCCATTTACATTCTTTGCTATCAAAAGCTGCTACACAACTCTATGAAATGAAGTCTTATATTGATGCCTTCTAATTTACTGCTACCAAATCTAAGACACAAAGTCTGTAATGTTGCTCTTGTACTAATCTGATGACATTTTTACTGTATCTGTCTTAAAAGTACTAGCATATCAACTTTGTATTACATTTTTGCTTCTATTGTATGTCACTGTTTCGAGCTTTTCCCTCAGGCCTCTGCTGAAAATGGGTTTCTGACCTAGTCGGACTTTCCTGGTCACCAAATGTCAATAAATAAATAAATAAATAATGTTTTAAATATTTTCATTATCATTTTATAACCCATATTACAC
The DNA here is from genome assembly GCF_019279795.1 of Protopterus annectens. Classification (NCBI taxonomy): domain Eukaryota; kingdom Metazoa; phylum Chordata; order Ceratodontiformes; family Protopteridae; genus Protopterus; species Protopterus annectens. Next base: position 1,785,089,302 of record NC_056737.1, on the reverse strand, counting down.
AGTGATATTTAACACCATTTTTAAAAAAAAAATCTTTCTTTCAACAAAATAAATAATTATTCATCTACAAATCTCTGTATCTTAAATATTCCTTCATCATTCCTCTAATAACTGCAAGAGAAATTTTATTTTCCTTCTTTTATATGCCCTTAAAAATGCATATGCTAATCCTTTTCCCTAGCTACACTACTTATATTTCCCTCTTTAGTCACTTTGTTTGCATTAGTATTCCCTCATCTTCTGCATCTCTCTTTTTCCTAATTTTCTTATTTTTCTAATGTTCCTGTATCTATGCTTCCTTATTTTTTATTATACACATATTTTTCAACGTCACTAATATTTTTATTAATCTTTCTATCTTCTTATAGTTCTACCTTCAGCATTCTACACTTCCTTTATTTTACTTTGTCTTTATCCTTCTAGCTACAGTAGGTAGAACTTCCTATTTGTGTTCCTTTTACCAGATACTTTTGTTTTATTTGCACCCCTTTTATCTTCATCCTGGTAGTAGGCGTCTTTATTAACAGAACTTGCTTGTAAACAGGTTGAGGTGGAATGAAGAAAGTTTGCAACTACTTTCTGTTTTTCACCTGACGAAATGTACTTTTCCTTTTTCTAGTGGGTTATTTTGCAGGAATCAATTGCATTTTTTTGTGTTTTTTTATTTTCCAGGTTTTCCTAATGGAGATGTTCATTATTTTTTTTCCTTTATAAGTATCTCTCTCCCTCTCTCTCTCTCTACTGTCTTCTTTGATGTACACTCAGTTTGAATTAAAACTATAAAACTGAATTAAATCAATAAATAAAAAACTATGGTATATTTGCATGTGTCTTTTGCTTAAGGCGTTATTGTCATTATATTGTCATTATACCATGATGAGCTCTTCTGGCCTTTTGTCAGACTTCTTCAAATTAAACAATCTTTTCTCATCATTTCAAAACTTATACTTTTGGTGTGAGGATTTCATCCTCAGTGACTCTGAAGTGGATGGAAAGGATTTTAGACAATCAAGAGTAAGTTTGAATAGAGACATGGCCAACAGGTTGTGTTAACCTGATTGGATGTTTTGACAGGGAATGGACAATTGGCTATTGTAAACCTTTTAGCCAACATCTAAGAATGTTTTCTCATCTAATTTGCATGAATGAACAGGGTTATGCTTGTGAGTGTATCTTTCCAGTAACAACATTTAGAACACTTATTATTATTAAAAATATTACTATTATTTAAAATATCTTTACAAATATAAAAAAAGACAAGCAATTATTCCACAGTAATAGTACATCATTTTCAGAATTTCAGGAAAAAGTGCATCACATCTCATAGGTTCATAGGTCAGTACTAGGCTAACTATTCCCATCGACCATTTTAAGCCTAGGCACATTTCCCGCTTGGTGCATGGAAGTATCTCTCCTATTAAGTATTTAGATTAATCTTATCCTTTCACGGACTATATTTGGATTATGTCTAGTAATAATAACTAGGGTCATACCACTGGAATTTTGAAAGGCCATACAAATGAGTTAAACACATTTAGCAGCTGTCTCTGTTCATTAATAGTACAGGGGAGGGCTCTGAGATAAATGCCATATTTCCTATCCATAGATCCTTGTTGTGCTTGAATTTGGAGAGTAATGAGCTTTGTTTTAAGTGAATGGGAAGTCTGTTCTGGAGCAATGGTATCTGCTGCAAAATATACCTGTCCCTCCAAATTGTTCTGTTGATATTGCAGAAAAGGTTTAGATCCCCTGGAATAAGTATTTTTGCAACTCTGTGACTTGTTGATATGTAGTAGGTCTATCAGTATTGGATCAGAGAATGCCTTGTATGCCAGACCCAGGTCAACTAATATCAGTCTGTAAGGGTCTGAGTAAAGGGAAAAGGCTTTGAAGTAGCTTATGTAGGACAATCTGTTTAAACCTTGTATACTTTTTGTAAGGTATCTCTGTGGGTATTCCAGTTTCTGCATATGTCTGAATATATGCATGCCAATGGGGGCATTATACTAAATAATTTTCTAGTGGGGGCTGGAAAAAAGGGGACCTTACATCCTTGGACCAAGAAGCAATCCCTTTGTTAATGATCTGTATAATATAGAAAGATTTCTTCACCATACTTGACATATCTTGGTCAAATCCGCTCAAGCAAACGCTACTCACCACTTTTTATTTTGTTTTAAACGTTATAAACTTGTCCAATGTTTTTCGTCTAAACCAATGGTTAGACTTCCTCAGAAAACTGGCAAACATCATTAGAATGGTAAACACTTGTTTAAATAACAAGCCCTTACTAAATGCCCACCAGAATTCAGGCAGTAATAAGTTTCCTTAAAGTGAAACTACTGTTTTGAATATATAAAATAAAACTGTGTGTGAATAAAATAAACATGAAACCTAAATTTAAAATTTAAAAATTTCATGATTGTTGTCTAAGATCTATTCTTATTATAATTATATTAAAATTTGTATTTATTTTTATTATTAAAATAATTTACTTTGCAGATTGAAAGGACATTGAAAAATAAACAATGAAAACTTGACATAACCATAACATATTAACGCAAATTACGTGTAACATACAAATATAAATAAATAAATAAATACAATAGCGGTCCATTTTTAAGTTCAAAGGTAATGTGCAGCAATTTAACTAAACAAAAAAACTAATAACCTTTAAATTAATAAATGATATTTTATTTGTGATACCAAATTGTTTTACCACACAAAATATAAAATAATGTATATAAAATTTTATTAACTACTATATATACACAATATTGATCTATGAAGTTATAAAAAAAAATTTACTTCATATTACCATAAGTTAATCATGTTTAGATTCAAAATTGAATCGAAAATCAAAATTTATAGCAGAGATTGTAAATTAAATTTACTTATTTGAAATATTATATATACACATGGATGTACACCCAAATGACTTCCGGTTAATTATTAAATAGAAATTTGATCTATTATTTCGTTGAACTGTTTAAAGATTATCTCTCTAAACTTCTTAATTTTAGCAAACTCATAATCGAGCATTTCTCATTAAGGCCTGGGTGAGTGAAGGCATTAAGCTTAATCTGCCACAGCAATTCACATGTCTCCAATAATAAATTAAATGGACCCCCTCTAATTTCTTGCTTGAGTTGATGAATTACTTTAAAGCAAAATTTATGTTCAGGATATTCCATAATGTGTCTTGCTAAGGCATCGTCCTCCTTATGCAAATTGATGCTTCTCAAATGCTCGTACACTCTGTCCCTTAGCCTTCGCTCCATTTTTCCTATATAAAAGCAAGGACAACCCTGGCAGGTAGCTAAGTACACTATTCCTTTGGAATTGCAGTTGAATTTTCCTTTTATATAGATTTTACATCCATTAATGACTGTTGATATTCATGGAGTCATATAATGGCAATATGGACAATTTCCACATTGTCCCATTCCTCTATTGAGGACTAATGATTTATCGTTGTTATGCTTTTGAAGTATGTTCTTAAAGTTAGAGCCTTTCTTGCATATGATCTTGGGCACAAGGCCCAATTTACAAGTTAATGAATAGTCCTCATTAAGAATGTTCCAATTCTTCAGTATAATTTCTTTGATACTACCAAAATCCAAAGAGAATCTTAATATACATGCCGAATTATAGTTTTCAATATTAGATCACCCTCTTGACATCATTTGCAGTGGAGCCACACTTTGGACTCCTTCATTTAGAGAACTAAAGTCTTTTTGCTTTAATATGGGTAAACAATAACCCATTTGTCTTTTTATTTTAACTTCTTCTACTATGGGGTCCAAAAAACAATGAGGGTATTGCCTATTGAGAAACATCTGTTTTAATAATAGGCATTCCTGCTCAAAGTTTGGCTCTGTTGTAATCATTCGTGCTGCTCTGACGAGCTGACCTTTAACCACCGATTTTTTCTGGAGTATTAGATGTGCGCTGGAGAGGTGCAAGAATTTGTTAGAATAGGTTGATTTTCTGAATACATTTGCTTCATATGCTTTTTTTACTCTGTTCTTACTCAGCTTGACATCTAAGTAAGCAATGGAGTCTTCATTGTAGGTGTGAGTAAATTGCAAAAATTCTGTGCTCTCATTAAACATATTTATAATGTCTATTGCCTGATTTTCATCTCCTTGAAATATTATGAAGATGTCATCTATGAATCTAGCATAGAAAGTCATTATGCCATTGAGAAAATCATTATTAAATACAAAAATTTTCTCCCAATAGGACATCATTAGATTCGCGTAGCTTGATCCACAGGGGGATCCCATCGCCACTCCTTTCTTTTGTTTTTCGAATACAATAAAATTATAGGACAAAATTATATCCAGTAGTTCTCCAACCAGAGCTGTTTCTTCTGGTTCCGCATTTTTTTTGCCGTAAATTTGCTAACACCCAATCCATTCCCTGCTGATGGGGAATGCTCGTATAAAGTTCCTTCACATCCACTGTTATAAAATTATTATCTTGTTGATAGTCCAAATTATTTATCTTTTCCAAAAAGTCCCATGAATCCTTCACTATCCACTCATCCTTTATTACATGTTTCTTGAGGATCATATCCACATACTTAGCACAAGTGTATGTGGAAGATCTTCTACCATCCACTATTGGTCTGAGTGGTGGATTATTGATATTTTTATGAATTTTTGGAACTCCAAAAATTGTAGGTACTCTTGGGAATTCTATCATGAGGTAGTTGAAAAGATGTGAATCAATCCTTGCCTCAATGAGAAGTTCATTCAACAAACTTCTGATAAATTGATTAGACCTATTATATTCATTGAGTGATGATTCTTCATAAACATCTGATGTTAAAACATCTGTAATTTTATTGTTATAATCCAAAATATCCATGATTACCAGCCCTCCTCCCTTGTCTGGATTCATGATTCTTACATTAGCTGACATTAATAAATTGATGTTATCTCTCTCATCTTTAGATAAATTGTGTGAATATTTTTTCTTTTTTTGATGTAATTGTCTTAAATCAATTTCACACATTTTCTCAAAAGTATGAAGCATATTATGCAAAGGTGGATTATAACAACTAGTTACTCTTAAGGAATTAGATGTTAAATTATGGTTTCCTAAGAGTTGTTTGAGGTTCAATTTCCTAACAAAAAGTTTGATGCCACAAATAGTGTGAGCTATATCCATTTTGTTAGATGGAACAAAGGTTAAACCCTTTGCTAAAGTATTAGCTAGTTGTTCCGTAACAAAAAAAAAGATGAGAAATTATAAATTGTAAAATCTTGTTGTGTATTTTTGACTAATACCAACACATTTGATTCTACATGACGTTATCTTTTGTGGTTGTGATTCTTCCTCCTGTTCCATTGCTTCCTTTGATTCTGTCATGGAAAACCCTGTCCAGGGTTAGAAGTAGATGCTTGTTGGTTATTATTTTGCTCCTTGTTGATATTTTGATTATTATTATTATTGTTCCATTGTTTTATTCTGTCACTTCTCCTTACACTGTCTTCTTGTGCACCATTTCTATGGACATTGGCATGTATAACCGGTTGCTGTGAGTCAGCTTCAGATATTGCGGCTGTATTATGCATAGCCACTATCTCTTCTGTTTCTCTATTATTAGATGACCGATGATTAGCCTGAAACTGTGCCTTCGGTGGTGAAGGGTATGCTGTCCCTGCTTTATATTGAGCTTGATCTCTTTGAAGTTTTTTTAATCTTATTAGCTCTTATTTTTTCTAAATGTTGTTCAATGCTTTGAAAACAGCGTTGGTAATCATACTTATATCTTGGAAAATCCATGTGTTCTTTAATTTGTTTATCTATCAACTCTATTTTAGGTTCCAAATCTTTCATTGATATAGTGTAATGTTTAATCATTATTTGCAACAAGTTCATTCCATTTTGATTGAATAACTTAATCAGATCTTGATGGAAAAGTGAACCTGGAATCAATCCCGTAGGATATCTCCAGGTTCTAAGTCCCTTTGGGACTATTTCTAATTTCAAGCATTCTTGAAAGTATTCTATTTGTAAACTAAGTTTTTTGTATTTCAGCATACTTGAGTCCAATATGTTCAGTAATTCTGAGACTGGTTTCTCGAATTCGTTGTCTTGGACTATGCTGTTATTTGAAGTGTTATTTTCCCACAACCCTGTGGGTGCCAATAACCAGTCTTTCAGATTAATTATTGATCTAATTGAATTAGGCAAATCATGTTGTTGAGTTTGAATAGGTATAACATTACTGGTTGTTGGCTCAATGCTGCTCTCAGTGTCATGCCCTCTTTGATTGCCATTATCCATATCTGTATTTTTCCTATGCAATTGTTGCAACTGTTGCCTCAAAGGTAATAAATGTTGTACAGAGCTTGTTTGCTCTGTTCGTTGTCCTGGTGTAATATTACACCATTCCGCCTGCTCAACGGATAGAGTAGGCATACACCTCTGGTCTTCTTGTCTCTGCTGCTCAGTTACTGAAATGACCATTCGGTCCTGCTGCTTATTGTTTTGTTGTGCTGCCATCACCAAATCAAGCCTCTCATTCATATTATCCAATTTTTGAGAGAGAAGCTGTGTTTATTTTTCAATGTCTTTTCAATCTGCGAAGTAAATTATTTTAATAATAAAAATAAATAAAAATTTTAATATAATTATAATAAGAATAGATCTTAGACAACAATCATGAAATTTTAAATTTAGGTTTTATATTTATTTTATTCACACACAGTTTTGTTTTATATATTCAAAACAGTAGTTTCACTTTAAGAAAACTTATTACTGCCTGAATTTTGGTGGGCATTTACTAAGGGCTTGTTATTTAAACAAGTGTTGACCATTTTACTGATGTTTGCCAGTTTTCTGAGGAAGTCTAACCATTGGTTTAAACGAAAAACGTTGGACAAGTTTATAACGTTTAAAACAAAATAAAAAGTGGCGAGTAGCGTTTGCTTGAGCGGATTTGTTTTTGTAGTTACAGTTTGTTTTGATTTTTTGTAATATCTTAGTCAAATGATAGGCTGCTGTCAAACATAAATTTAGAAATGCTGAACAACTTGGTCAAGTTTTAGGTGTGCATTATCAGTGATGTAATTCTGTGGGATAGATGACTTCCCAAAGGATGCATTTTTTTTTAATTTAGCTTTAGAAAATTATTTTTGCATGGGTTATTTGTTTAATTCAAACCTTCTCTGGGATTGTAGTCATCTGCAAACTTAGTCAGCCTTTACTATTGGCTTTAATTTTTGAGAAGTAGATGACAAACAGAAGAGGACCCGCACAAAGCCCTGGATGACTCCACTGGTGACATGTGCTTTGGTAGAGTTAGCTATTTTGATCTCCTCCTTTCTATCTGTGAGCCAGATAGCAATCTATGAAGTGATTTGGGGATTTATCCTTAGTTTATTATGTTTTCCTACTGCACCTGAGCTGGATATTGTGTCAAAAGCCTTGGTCAGGTTGAAGCAGGTGGTGTGTACTATTTTATCTTTGCCCATTGCTTTGCTGACGTTTTCAAAAATTTTCACCATTTTGAGTAAGTATGACCTGCCTTTGATGAATCCAAAAGGAGACAGGTCTAGTATTTGGAATTTCCATTTGTCCTTATTCATTATTTCCATGATACTTCTTTCCATGGCTTTGCATATGAGGCTAGTCAAGCAGGGTGGGAGGATGGCATAATGGTTGAACCTATGAACCTATATGTGATTTAGTTGTCTGGGTCTGTGGAACATCCTTCATAATGCAGTAGAATAACTGTTGCTTGTCTCTATTCACTTGGTACAAATCCTTTATGGAGAATAATGTTAAGCAGAGTTGTTAGGTGTGTGGCTAAATCATGCTTCATGCTGTTAAACATCCATTCAGTGATATTGTCAGGACCCATCCATGCAGTATATTTTGCTTTTGATAGGGCTTTGTGTGATAGCTGCGGGGATTGGCTTCAGGTACTTCATTTGAGATACTATAGATGCAGGGGAGGGGTGGTTTTGTTACAGTTTGGACTGAATTTATCAGCCAGCACTTTAACCATACCTTCAGCTTCAGTGAAGGTAACATTGTTTATACCCAGCTCAGCACATTGCTGCATTGTGCTCCTGATGTTGCAAACATAACTAAAAAGGCTTTTTTGATGATTCTTTAGCTTGAGTGGGTATGATCACATCAAATTTGGCTTTGGTGGATTTAAGTAAGCACGAGATATTTATTTAATTTAATGATGACTTCACTGCTGTATTATTTTGGGTACAACTATTCTTACTTTAGGCTAAAATTCTCTTCCTTTTATTTTTCAGATTGTTGATATTATAGTTGCACCAGTTCGGGGGGGGGGGTGGGCTGGGGTTTGCCATGCCCTTGATCCTGCAAGGAACAGCTGCATCAGTGCAGCTGTTTAAGTGTTAGTACAATCTGGTAGCATATGATTTCAAATAAATAACAGATTTTTTTTGAGTTTGATGGGGATTTGATTTACCAATTAATCACAAGGAGCTATGGCAGAAGTGGCCTCTGCTTATAATTTTATTTTGAAGGAGATACCTTTACTCAGACCTAACAAGGGATGATGATGCACTAGAAATGGTGCAAGATGCCCACATATTAGTAAGAACAAGGTCTAAGATGTTGTTACCCCTAGCGGCTACTCCGACTAATTGTTCCAAGGCATTTGTATTATCAAAGTCCAGGAATCTCTTGTGCATTCATGGAAGTGGAGGTTCCCAATCTATAGCTAGATAGTTAAATCTCAGTCTTAACGGTGCCTCAAGGTAAATCCTGCTTTTACAGGGAAGAAATAAGATCAAAGCCACAAAAATAACTTTGTTGCCCACCAAGATCCAAAAAGCAAATTCCTCTCCTCTTAGTCCATGTTTTGGAGAATGAATATTTAAAGTAGCAATGGCAACTGTACAGATAACAATGGAAAATAGTAAGACTTGTAAAAGAAAAGCTGCATGACAAGTGTAGATCCATCATTCATCAAATATGCAATGAACTTTTTCAGAAATCCAGACAGTGATTTACTATTATTGTGAAATTATTGCTTCTCTTTTTTTCTTCTATTTTTAAGGTAAAAAAATGAATCAACCATCATGAGGACCCTTCCCTGGGCCAGTAATCAAGGAGCTTGAATCCTCACCACTGACACTGGCAAGGGATATGCACTTGAAATGCAAATGGATACACTCAGTATTTTTAGATCCAGATCGCTCTTCATCAAGCACAATTTCCTTAAGAGCACACAGGACACACACTCAGTCCAGGGTCTGGATCTCTCTACCTGTCTCCCTCCAGGTCCTCAATAGGACTCCACACCAGTACAATTAAAAGGTTAGGTCTTCAGCCGAGTGTCCCAGCCAAGACCTCTGGCACCCTCTCTGTAAACCCAGTCCTTCGTGTCCCTGCTCTAAACACATGGCACACATGCACTGTGAGATTGGATTTTTCACACACACACACACACACACACACACACACACACACACACACACACACACACACACACACAAACACATACCTGGGAAAGGCTGGCACTGATTTACCTGCTGTGTCCCCTTCTGCCCAGAGTATAAGGTAGTTATCACTGCCGCTAGACACTCCACATTCAACTGCTGTAAGGCCCTTAAAAGGGTGTCCAATTATACTGTGTAATATTAATACTAATACAAATGGTAACAGTTGACCAAAACAGCTAGGCTTTCTAGAGTGGCCCACACAGTGTCACCAAATAAAAATATAAGCACTCTCAAAAGTTAAGTACTTTCTGAAAGAACCAGCCACAATAACATTTTTAAATATGTTTAATAATAAAATAACATGAAAATACTGAATATATATTTACAGTAAACCACATGGTTCAAATCACAGGGAATATTGAAAACAACATTGATAGACAGACTCAGACAAGTAAAGAAAAACAATATCTAAGCTAAGCTTCACTATATTTTCCTGACTGAATCTAGGAGAATTGCTATTCTCTAATAACTTACTTGATAGAGCAAGGCAAAATGAAATATGTGAGCAGTCCTTCTAGTCAGGCTCTCAAACAGAATACTCAATACTTACTCCCTGTAAAATATAATATCCAAGATGGCTTACAGAGTGACTTCATCTGGCCACCTGACTCTAAGTTCTCGTGGTATTCCCCTTTGAAGCTGAGACAGGAGTTTAGCACAGACAGCTACAATACACATTGACATGACTATGACAGTGCTTCCCTCTCTTTCTACTGAGCTAATAAACAAATGCTTCTTCCAGACCCACTGTCTCTGATCCTATTCAGTTCTGTGGGGTGCCATTTTAATGTTTTAACTACTTATTTACATTTCCCTTATTTTTCTTAAAGTAAGCTAGCTGGTTAACCTCGGCTGTCCCAGTATCCTCTATTAAAACATATACATTTAATTCAGTTACAATAATACATATACATTTATTTTCATTCCAGCAGGGTGCACTGTTGATATATTTTAATACAAGCAAACTTCACAAATAAATTTTCAGCACAAGCATCTGTACAAACAAGTCTGATATACAAACGACATATAATTATTTACAGAATTCCAGCTAGCTGTGCTGGCACAAGTCATACATCCTCTGTTCTACTTCTCCTGGCATGGCTGGCAGTACTTCCTATCATTAGTGGTCAGATACTTACCCCATCCAGCAGCTCAAAGGCTTCATTTGTCCTAGGCATGAGGTAGGCATCTGAATCTGTGTGACTATTTAGTCTTCTGTAGTCCACACAAAACCTGGTGCTGCCTTCCTTCTTTGGTACCAGCACCACTGGGGAAGCCTAGGGACTGCTGGACTCCTGGATTACTTCCCATTCCAACACCTCCTGTATCTCCTCCCCCAGAGTCTGACTTGCTCCCTGCATGAGGCCTGCATGATGGGTTTTTAGAGTCCTGTATCCACATGGTGCTGCACCAGATGGGCACACCCTGGTTTCCCAGTGAACATGTCCCCAAACTCCTGTAACACTGCTCAGATTTCTCAAACCTGGGTAGGGGATAGCTTCTGGGACATTCCTACTCCTTCCACTGAGGTGTCAGTCCAAGCCTCACTGAGGAGATCAGTCACCAGATCCCCCTCAGACTCTTCCTGCTATCCACTGCAAATACTCAGCACAAGGATCTCCCTATCATGACAAGGCTTCATCGTGTTAACATAGTACACTCTGTGCCCCTACCTCCTGCTCAGCAGTTCTATCATGTAGTTAACATCACTGCCTTCCTTACCACTTTGAAGGTACCCTCGCAAGCAGCCTGCAGCTTATTGTGGCTGACTGGAATGAGCACCGTCACCTGCTGTCCCAGAGCATACTCTCTGGCTCAAGCATTCCTGTTATACAAGACCTTTTTACGCTGTTGGGCTCCTGCCAGGTTCTCTTAGGCCAAGCACATGAGCTCCCTAAGTCTTGTTTAGGACATATGCCAAAACAGAATCTTTGTGGGATTCACACTCACCCTCCAACTCATTACAAATAAGATCTAAAGGTCCCCATCACCCTCTGCCCATACAACTCAAAGGGAGAAAAACCTGTGGATTCTTGGGACACCTCGCTGTATGCAAACATATGGAGCAAATATTTGTCCCACTCTCTCTTAAACTGGTCTTCCAATGCCTGTAGCATGGTCTTTAGTGTAGAGTTTAACCTCTCCACAAGACCATTAGTCTGGGGTTGTATTTAGGTTCTTCACCTCACAGCACTCCCACAGACAAGCCAGCAGGTCTGACATGAAATTGGCACTTCTGCCAGTCAGTATTTCTCTTCAGAAACCTACCCTGCTGAAAATTTCTAATAAAGAGTTTGCCACCTTTTCTGCCTCAATGGAGGACCGATACACTGCTTCAGGGTATCTAGTAGCATGATCTACTACCACTAGGATATACTTCTTCCCTGTGGAACTTGGGGTATTCAGAGACCCCACAATATCCATTGCCACCCTCTGAAATGGCTCCTCAATTATAGGCAAAGGTATAAAAGGAGCTTTGACCTTGTCTCCTGCCTTGCCTACTTTATGGCACTGCTCACAGGTCCTGCAGTACCCGGTTACATCCCTGGCAATCCCAGTCCAATAAAAGGTCTCCATAAGATGTCACTAGGTACGCTTTATGCCCGTATGACCTGAAAAAGGAATGTCATGGGCTATGGCTAGAAGTGCCATATGGTAGGCTCTCTGCACTACTAACTGCTGTATTACCTCACCTTCTAGCCCTCCCTCAGGGGTTCACTTTCTATACAGTAACTCTTTGTTCCAGTATACAGACTCCCCCTTTTCCTTGAGAATCAGGCATCTCGGAAGCTACCTCCCTCAAGCCTTGTAACTAAGGGTCTGAGAGCTAAGCCTGTCTTAACTCTATCTTTGTGACTTTTCCCAGTTCCCCTTCCACAGGTATTTTGGTATCTTCTGACAGTGGTGCCTCACAGTCAGCCTGGGTACTACCACTCTCCTCTGCCCTTGCAGTCACCTCGTCCAAGGGAACATTTGTACCTACCAGCAGCCATGGCTCATCTTCAGGCTCACTGCTACAGGGTAGCTCCCACCCTGAATTAGCCACATCACCAGTCCTGACTTCATGGATACAATCTGTCTGGGTCTCCACCAGGTTGCCAGTCCCACATGCCTGTCTCCAAGCCTGACTGTGTGTCACTGCATACACACAAGGTACTGCATTATGAAAATCATTCCTTATCAAGACATCTGCAGGGATATCCTCAAACACTCCTATTTGCTTGCTTCCTTTTCCACCCTCCCAGTCCACGTGAACCCTGAACAAAGGCATTTGAAATGGGACCCCCCCCAAAGTTCTGACTGAAATGGACTGCCCAAGCAAATACTGTTCCTCCTTAACCAATACAGGATTCACAATGGTTATATCAAAGGCTGTGTATCTCTCTTGACAGTGGCCTGTTTTCTATCCACCAAGATAGGATACAAACTCTCTTGGTGGTGCGGCACCCCTGGTGTCTCCAGACATCTTACCACTGGCATTCCTATTTCCACTTGCTGTCCCCCACCTTTTGTTCCCCACATTGCCTCAGTGGACATCTATATGCTACATGGCCCCACTGGTTACATTTAAAACATTTAACCCTTGATCCTGGCTGTGTACCTGAACTAGTAGCTTCCCCTGTTACTGGCAGACTCTGTTGGGGCTTAGGCTGCCCACCATGGGTTCCCTTATATCCATGTGCAGCACTGGGTATACCTTTCATGTGCAGGGATGCCCTGCTTGCTAAGTAGAAATCCCCTTTTTCCTATATATATATATATATATATATATATATATATATATATATATGTATTATTTGAGGTATTATTAATAAAACTTATTAACTTATTACTGGTCAAAAAGTGTGTCACAATAATTGTCTATATAGCATAGATAAAATGAAATATCTCTAAAACGTAGCTAAATACAAAGGACAGAATCACAGTAGCTAGACAAACTCATGTGTTCATCCTCCCACCTCTTATACTATATCCAATGTCATATTAAGTATCTAGAATACCTCATCCCTTACTACTCAGAGTTTTCTTACATATACCTAGTAATATGAACTTGGTGGCAGAAATGATCAACTTACACAATTTAGGTTTGGCAGCATTCCATTTCCACCTGTAATCACCATAGCCCATCTAAATGGACAGTGACTTCAGAATACAATAACCATATTCACTATAAAGCTTTCACAAAATTTTGTAACCTCTTGCATTTATTGAAAATGCCCCATATCCATCTCCATCCCACATCCCTGTCTAGTGCATATTCTTTCATTAATTTGCATGTTATGATGCCTACAGCTAAAGGATTCCCTAGGCAATACCATTAAAGTAAATTATGCCATTCCAAAACTACTTTGTATCCTTTCTGACACCTGCTTATGTCCTCCAAATGATCTGAGATTCTTTCTGCCAAACCATTTTCTATGTGATATTTTCCATTACATTATTATACCATTTCTGTCTATGATTTCTCAAAGTCTCAAGCTTAGCATTCCAGGGGAATAATATGTAAGGAACGTTTCTCTATGTTCAAACACATTCATTATAATTTTTTGCCATTTCTTCAATGAAACTGTCCCAAAATCCTTTACTTGTGCTACATATTATGTTCCTAACAATAACCCTTCTCTAATATGTGTGAATAAAGTATAAAATAAACCTTACACAAATTAGATGAGGAAACTTTATTATTCATTGGCTCATTATATATGTTCTTTCTTACATGGTTTGTTTCTGGTGCCCAGAAACAGGAAGTACAGGGAAGGTCAGAAGGAGTGGCATTGTGTCTTTGCGGACTTAGAGAAAGCATATGACAGGGTGCCTAGAGAGGAGTTGTGGTAATGTATGAGGAAGTCTGGAGTGTCAGAGAAGTATGCAAAAGTGGTATAGGATATGTACGAGCGTAGTGTGACTGCGGTGAGGTCTGCTGTGGGAGTGATGGATACGTTTAAGATGTAGGTGAGATTACATCAAGGATCAGCTCTGAGCCCTTTCTTATTTGCAATGGTGATGGACAGGTTGACAGACGAGATCAGACAGGAGTCCCTGTGGACTATGATGTTTGCAGATGACATTGTGACCTGTAGTGAGAATAAGGAACAGGTGGAGGAGACCCTGGATAGGTGGAGATATGCTATAGAGAGAAGAGGAATGAAGGTCAACAGGACTAAGACAGAATATATATTTGTGAATGAGAGGGAGGATAGAGGAATGGTGAGGATACAGGGAGTAGAGGTGGTAAAGGTGGATGAGTTTAAATACTTGGGATCAACAGTTCAGAGTAATGCTGAGTGTGGAAGAGAGGTGAAGGAAAGAGCACAGGCAAGATGGAGTGGGTGGAGAAGAGTGTCAGGAGTGATTTGTGACAGATGAGTACCAGTAAGAGTAAAAGGGAAGGTCTACAAGAGGGTAGTGAGACCAGCTATGTTATGTGGGTTGGAGACAGTGGCATTGACAAAAAGGTAGGAGACAGAGCTGGATGTAGCAGAGTTAAAGATGTTAAGATTTGCACTGGGTGTGACGAGGGTGGACAGGATTAGGAATAAGTATATTAGAGGGTCAGCCCAGGTTGGAAGGTTTGGAGACAAAGCCAGAGAGGCAAGATTATGTTGGTTTGGACATGTGCTGAGGAGGGATGCAGAGTATATTGGGAAAAAGATGCTAAGGATGAAGGTGCCAGGTAACAGGAAAAGGAGAAGGCCTAAGATAAGGTTTATGGATGTTGTGAGAGAGGACATGCAGCTTGTTGGTGTGACAGGGCAAGATGCAGAGGACAGGAAGAAATAGAAACAGATGATCCACTGTGGCGACCCCTAATGGGACCAACCAAAAGAAGAAGAAGAAAAATGAAAAACAAATTTGTATTACTTCCTTTTCTGTCTCTTTCAACTCAGCATATATATCCCTGCCATGCTTATCCTAAAAAGACTCCCTTTTATGAGATATGTATAGGTTCTTCACTGATATAAGCTGAAAAGATTACCATAGCCTTATAGTTTCATGTTTCCACTTTTTCCACACAGTGTCATATGCCAAAGATAATTTCCAGTGTAAGAATTTGCTGGCTGTTGAATGTTATCCTCTTCTACCATGAATCTACCACTCCTTGTCCTAGTAATAGTCAATCCTGCCTGTTTCCTTATATGTTCAGTATTTATCAGCACTTTCTGTAACAAATATTTATTTTTCCATTATGATTATTATTATTAAATCTTCTACATACATAAAATTGTATTGTCTTGGAGTAGTTACCCCTCTTATTGCCTCCAAAGCATCAGCACCTCACGATATATTATTTACCTCCATGATGACTGCATTCACAACCAAACGGAAAATGGTTCCACTTAAAGGACAGTTTGGTGTACTCCCTTTTCCATCTCAATATGTCTGTCTTTCCATCTATTCCCCAGTACAGAAGCATATGAATTTTCATACAGTCTGTGCAAGAAGTATTTAAATCTTTTGCAAAACTATAATGTCATAATAAAAGCTACAAATGGTCATGTGATGCATCGTGATAGGTCTTTATAATGTTGCATATCAACATCAAGCCATCTCCTTTACTGCCTGCTAAGAATTTCTTGTACACTTCCTTAAAAATTATCAAGAAACCCCTGATTATCCTTAGTGCTATCCTACATATACCTCTCTGCATGTTCTCATTCATTCTACCCTTCATTGTCATCTATAATATTTTAAACAACTACTTATAATCAGTATTAGAGATGGCTATGGATCTTCATTTCCCTAGAACTTATCTGTCCGGCTTTTTTCTTAAAAAATATCAAAGTATCCAAAAGTTCTGGCAGTTGCATTCCCCTATCAATCCACTCATTCATGTTTTCCACCATTGTTTTTTCTGCCTATCCATCACACGTTTATTTAGTGGTATACTATGTCACTTTCCTCTACCATAATGTCTACGTTCACTAACTGACTGCCCAATTATACTCTAATACAGCAATTTTTTTATTTCCATAACATCTTTAAATTCCCTACTTACTTTGGGGACTGTCCATGCTGTTGATTTGATGGTGTTATCTTTAATGCACATGGGAGTGATATAGTCACAAAACAACCCTTATAAAGTCTGCTTGAGAGGACTGTTTCTTCCCTCTGTAATCGACTGAACAGTTTGAACTTCTTCCTCCTTTGCAATATTTACCAATGAAAGGCATGATCTTCTCTTTGCTTCCATGTTCATGTTAACAAGAAAAATAACCTATTCTGTTCTAAATATCTGTGCATCATTTTATCCAGCATTTACATATAATCTGACATCAAAACACCATATCTCATCTTTGTTTCTTTAAAATATTCCTTTTCATGTTCCATATAGTCAGCGTTATATTTTTGTTTAAATATTATCCTCCATGCACCGATATCAAAAAAGTAGTTCATATTGGAATGAGCCTCCAATAGTACATTAATCATATATCTCTCCTCTTTAGTGCTCTTATCCATCTGCATTTTATTCATATATTGTTCAGATATTCCCGTTGTTGTACAATGGTCTATAAAATCTGCTATTGTTTTCTTACTTCCACTTCCTTCAGAAAATCAGAAAACAAAATCAAGCTCCACCCTAAATTTCCCTTTTGTATGTATGCCCCTATTCTGTTCTACTACCCCACAATCTTGAAACTCATAATCCTGAGACCATAATATCAAAAGATCAAAATGCTGAAGTCCAGAGTGTCTAAAAAGTTAAATAATGAATTCCCCCTAACAGTATGAACTAAAGAACAAGTGCTAACATTGGTCCACCAAGGGTGTGAACACGTGAACAAGTACTAACATGGGTGATGCAGGGGTGTGAACACAAGAACAAGTACTAACTTGGGTGATGCAGGGATTTAGACACAAGAACTAGTACTATTATGGGTGATGTAGACTCAGAAATGAGTGCTAACATGGGTCCTGCAGTGGGGCAAGTTCAAGAGTTTGGCACTGCGGTCTTTAGCGTTTTGGTCTTTTGATATTATGAACTCAGGATTATGAGTTTCAAGACTGAGATAATAAACATGATATTGTATAGCTGTACTATGGATGTTTCATTTACATTTTTAAACACAACGCTCCCATTTATAGTAAACTTTCAGCAGTTTTACTGCTCATTTCCATTTTATCATCACTCACCCTCTCTTCTACAGTTTCTACTGTTCCATGTCATTTTTGTCTATTCTGCGTTAAACATTTACTGATATTTACAAGATGCTCATCAAGGAAGTAAAACCACATGTGCCCCCACACCTCATTTAGAACATCTCAACCCATATTCTTTTATTGAATGTCTTTTCTCCCTACATTTATGACATCATTTATATTAGTCATTAATCAAATGAAAAGCAAAAAAAATAGACCAGCAAACTGTGGCAAGAAACCAATATTTAATGTTATATGCTGAAAGCACATAGTAATATAGGAGAGAGAAACAGACCGGTTTCGGCTTGGTAAATCACATAGCCTTCATCAGTGTATAAAACATGAATAAAGTAACTCCTTATATAGTCAATAGTAAAAGACAACATACTCATGTGACAGATTAAAGGTCCTCATTTAATCCAGGTGCAAACAAACCCCCCGGCTTAATGATCCATTGCCAAACAGATTGGGTGATTTACTTAGCTACCTTAGCAATTGTTCAGCCTTCTACATTGGGTGGCCAGTTAAATTTAGGATTTCTGAGCACTTTTGTGATATAAAACACCAAACAATTACTAATGCCCTCTATAAACACACTATAGTACATAAAAATGCTATCTGCAATTTTACAATTATTGATCGAATTTTGGGCATCAGATCCAACAAGACAGGCTGGCATGAGATGCTGAATAAAAAAGAAAAAAAATTAAATGAGCACCTTTAATCAGTCACACGAGTATGTTGTCTTTTACTATTGACTATATAAGGAGTTACTTTATTCATGTTTTATACACTGATGAAGGCTATGTGATTTACCAAGCCCAAACTGGTCTGTTTCTCTCCCCTATATTACTATGTGCTTTCAGCACATAACATTAAATATTGGTTTCTTGCCACAGTTTGCTGGTCTATTCTTTGCTTTGGATTACGTTTGGTTTGGAACCTTGCAGTTGCTGTCCATGCAGAGATGTTCTCATACTATCATTAATCAAATGATCCACAAAAAAGTATGTTTTCTATTGGCATACATAGAGCAGGGCTCCTATTTAATCTCACCAATGCAAACATTGCTAAATGTAAAGTCATGTTATCCATAAATTTTAGATACCTGCTCTCCAAATTCCCCTTTCATCAGCAGTTATATTTACACCAAACTCAGTGTTACACGTTTTAATAATACTCATTATCAACCTGTTCAACACCGGTATATGGAACTACAAAGAAATTCTGTCTTTCTGATTCAAATGTAAGTCTGAAAATAAATAAATAGCTCAGGGTTCCTTTTGTATGACCTACAAAAGTTGTTAAAAACTTACTGGCCAAGTCAGTATATTAGAAAATGACTGCAAAACTTTCAGTAACCTGCTGAATTATAGCCTTCACAGTTTTAATTATAAAGCCCAAAGACTGTATATTTGCCCCCCACAATACGTTCCAATCAATAGTAGTATAATTTTTAGTCCTAATCCAAATGACAAATTTGCTGAATTTTCCAATCACTATTCCTTTCTCCACAGACTGCATTTCTACAAACACAGCATAAAAATACCTCTTTTGCTTTTTAGTGATAGTCTGGTTTGCCTGAAATGCTTTCTCCCTTGCAGGAGGACTAGAAAATCTATAATTCTGTAGAGTAGAGTAGAAACAGAAATTGCAACCAGCTTATCTGCAAGGGGACATTTTCTATTCATTACTCCAAGAAATAATATTTTCATGACTGGGTTCTGCCAAATCACTGTTTTCAGTATTTTTTCATCAAGTACTTA
>NC_056737.1:1785052391-1785059891 GCF_019279795.1 Protopterus annectens | reverse complement strand
CTTGAAGATTTATGCAGCTTGTTAGCCATCTGACCCATTCATACCAAAGTACTTCTACCTTTCATAAGGTCTTACATTTTTTATTTATTTGTTAGCCTTTAAATTTAGCTTTTAACAGTTATTAAGATATGACCCTTTTAAATAAGTTGTTGCATTTTAAAATGTATCAGTTTATTGCTTTAACAAAGAAGTGCATTACTGAGAGGTGCTTAAAAACAGATTGCTGTTATTTCCTTATGACTTTGCCATGCAGTATCGTATTCCTGTACCAGTGGCTCAGTTTCACAAAACAAAATACTGGTCCATGAAAGCAGTTTGTCAAACTTCCTAAATACTTTCATATAACAAATAAACCAAGGTATTGGGAGCAAATAAAATAGGGAGGGAAATGATAGACTATCATGCACTATTTAGTATCATGTGCACTTCATGCTTAGAAATCCTACTTCCACATGGTAACTATTCAGTCAGGTCAGTATAGGTATACCACTCTGCTGTTCAATACAAAACTGTCTCTTTTTCTGCACCTTATTTCTTATTCTCTATTCCCTGCAGATGGCAATTTTAAGATGCATCTCTTCTGCACAGCTTTAACTGCCACCGCTCCCCATCTATCTAACATCTTTTCTTTCTCCACCCATGTGTATCTACTAACTTCAGATACTTACTACATCATGTTCTTTTTTCCCTCCTGAATATATACCAGACTCTTTCTTGCATATATTAGCTTTTTATTTCACCTTTTATTTTTTATATTTATTTATACTGCATAGTACTGAAACCCTGAATAGTTTAATAGTTGAAATATATAGTGACAAGCTAGTTATTTCTGCCTGAAAGTTGCATAATGAAATCTCAAAGAGGTACTTCAACATGTCTTTTTCTACATATGTGTCAGATGAATTGCATATTTCAACAGAAAAAAAATACATTTTTTAACTGCAACATCTAATATATAAAACAATATAGCTTAAAGTTGTTAAAGCAGTATGGTCAACTTAAAAGTTGTGCTCTACTGAAACTCAGAAGGATACAATATTATGTAGAAGTATTTTACAATGTATAGATGTGCAAGATCATGTCAGGGAGATGCAAAAGTGTCACAATAGAAAAGAATAAAACTTTAAGTACAACAAATTAATTTTATGAACCTTGTTTAACCCATTTACTATTATTAGCTTGCATTTTTTGTTAAATACCAATTCTAAAAATATAAATATAAATATATAGGTTGCCTACAATTTATAAAATTAATTTGTTGTACTTAAAATATCCTATCTCAAAAGAGTTTTTAGTTTTAATATATACATGCAATGTCCAGCCTTTTATATAGGAAAGATGGACAGAAAAAATGAGAGAACGGGTTTCTGAACACATCTTCAATATAAATAAAGGGAAGCAGAAAACCGCTCTGGCCAGACATATTATAGAATACCCTACTCACAAATTTAGCTTTAGCGGTATAGATAAAACTAAGAGTAGTGATAGAGGGACCCCAGAAACATTGAACTTAGAAAGGTTGAAACTCCTATGGCAGTTAAGAAAAAGTGCTTGCAATTTCCCAGGGTTGAATGAAGTAGCTTCAATACTGTGTATATTAAAACTAAAAAGTCTTTTGAGATAGGATGTTTTAAGTACAATGAATGAATTTTATGAACCGTGTTTAACCCATTTACTATTATTAGCTTGTATTTTTTATTAAATAATCAGTTGTAGGCAACCTATATATTTATATTTATATTTTTAGAATTGGTATTTTAGTAAAATACTTTATAGGGTAATTAAATAATTAATTGTAAATTGATGGCATTAATGATGAGGAAGGGTGGTTATAAGAAGGCAAGAATGTTATGGTTTAGTATCTGAAGAAGTCTCTCTACCCAGGGAGATGAAAAGTGCTTAATAAAATTTGGTTTTCTTTTTTACACTTGATTTGCGGTTTCTGTGCTGTTTTCTGAAGTCTATAGCAGGTTTTGTACTTGTTCTCTGAAGTTTACCAGTTGTGGAGTACACAAGACAAGAATGACAGAAGCTGGAGAAGGGGAGAGGTAGATTTGAGAGATCAGCTACTTTCTCTGCCTGTAAAAGTACTCCTTTACACAAAGGGTTGTGGAGAAATGGAATAAACTAAAAGAATGAAAGATGATGAGGAAATCCACAGAAATACTGAGAGGGCAAAGGAAAGAAAATAGTGGGAAAGAAGTAGAATACTAACAACACTTATAGAACAGACTAAATACAATGTATGTCATTAAGTAAGTGTAATTTAATGTAATATTTAGCTTAAATATATAATACGATATATCTAATTCAACAGATGTTTGATAATGCCACAAAGAAAACAGTATAATGCATTATTTGAAAAAAATGCAAGTCATGTTGTAGATGCAATCTTGGATTTCTTGTTTCATATTTCCTCTCATATATACTAGGGCTTTTAATGACTAAGCATAGTTTTATCTTTTTCACTCATAAATCACCCAGTCCTACAACTTGTAATCATTCACAGTAATTGTCCTCATCAGCAGCTCAGACTACACTGTTTGTACAATACCATTCAACCTTTTTCCTCCATAGCTCATGAAAGCGATAGTACGGCTCTTACATCTGAAATACAGTTTAGTGTCATGTGCACTTCATGTTTACCATTATTTCACAAAACAAATTTTTTTACAGCTATAGCACAATGGCATAAACCCACATATTTGGAGGTACTCACTAAAATTCTACCAAAAGACCAGAGACTTCCCAAGCGCAAGCAACCTATACATACTGGTACACGAACAGAATCCACCACCACTCATAACAACACATATATCAGTGTTTCAACAATTAAGACCCTGAGGTAAAATTCATCAAAACCAAATGTTCTGGATATAGGTGACAATAGTGAGACACACAGATGTCCCTCTCACCAAATTGAACAAGGAGAATGTCACAGTCAACTGTCTGTCAGGTGCCAGGATTTGTCAAATCACGCATGCACTCAACTTGCTCAGCAACAATTACCATTATGACTCTGTCATAGTACATGCTGGTGTGAATGACTTGAGATGTGCGTCTCTGGACTCTATGAAGAGAGGCATGACCAAACTGTCATATTATGTGTCCAAGGCAGGTATGTCCCTAGCCCTAAGCAGCATTCTACCTTCACTGTGGATGATGTCACAATACAGACAAAAAATGATTGATTTCAATCATTGGCTTAGCTCCTGGTGTCACTCCAGGGAATTCCAGTATCTCTCTGCCTGGAAAGACATGGTCAACAACCCATGCTGCTTTACCAGAGAAGGCCTTCACCTGTCTGCTCAAGGCTTTCAAATATTGGCAAATATACTTGCCCCCCCCCCAGTGATTTTTTTTAGGAAATGTCCAAATAACAAAATGTCTGATGCAAAATTTAACTAAAGACAAAATCAAAGTCATGCTGCTTAATGTTAGGAGCTTAAACAGTAAACTGCACTCCCTGGAAGTACTAATCTCCTTGGAAGATGCTGACTGTGATAACCCACCACTGGACCAGTAATTAAATAGCCTCAATCCTCACCACTGGCAAAAGTGGAAGGCATACACTGAGAGGATAACAAGGTATACACACACAATATTTCCAGATGCAGCTCTCTGCATCAAGTGGAATTTCACTTAAGAGCACACAGATACCACAGTTAGTCCGGGGTTGGTTTCTCCCTCTTTCTTGAGATCCCCAATCTAAGACTCCCCAGTGGCACAGCTATAGAGCTGAGATCTCAGCTAAGTGGCCAAGCCAAGACTTCAGATACCATCTCTGTTCAACCAGTGCTTTGTGTCACTCCTCAAGTAGCTGACACACACCCTCTTTGAGGTTTGAGTTACACACACACACACACACACACACACACACACACACACACACACACACACACACACACACACATGCATACCTGGGAAAGGCTGGTACAGGTTTACTAGCTATGCCCCCTTTTGCCCAGACTATAAGGTAGTTATCACTGCCACAAGCCAAATCTTATCAGCTACTTTAAGGCCCTTAACAAAGGGTGTCCAATCTTACTGTGTAATGTTACTATTAATAAAAATGGTAATTTGACCAAGAGCAAGGCTATTAGGAGTGGCCTACACAGTGTCACCAAATAAATATTCAAGGACTCTCAGAACTTAAATATGTCTCACAAAGATCAGCCACAATGAAAGGTTTAAATATATTTAATAATAAATAATAAACAGAACAAGAAAATACTGAATATATAAATTCACAGTGGCATCAGAGTTTAAAATCACAGGAAATAGTTAAAACAACATTGCAGGACAGTCTCAAATAAAGAAAGAAAATATCTAAACTAAGCTTTGCTACACTTCTGACTAGATCCAAGAGAATTATACTGTTCCCTAGAAACCTACTTCATCAGAGTAAGGCAGATGTGGTGAATGGATTTACCAGTTTTTGTTAGGTCAAAGAGAATACAGAATGCGGTGTCTCACAAAGAGACCTCTCAAATTAATATCTCAAATATTACTGCTGAGATACCTTGCAGACTGACATCATTTCTTGTTGTCTGACTCTATCCCAGGTGAAACCCCACCACTGGAAAATGGCAGTATTTAGCATCTACCTGTGAAAATACAATGACCTCAGATCTTTGACAGATGCTGGAAATCATAAAGCATGTGCATTTCTTCACATTTAAAACTACTAATTATTTCACCTTAAAGACAACATACAGAACTCCCTAGTACAGGCATTCTGCCATAAAGTAATTTAATTTCAGCTATTTTTCTGAAGTTAACCTCAATGGTTAATGGCATCCCTTTTAGTGTAAATGGGGAATATGATTGTAGAACAGAAGGGGAAGTGTATGTAATTAAATGCACGTGCAATATATTCTATATTGGACAAACAAAAATAATATGTAAAGTTAGACTGCAAGAACATTTGAGAGACATCAGGTCAGGCAAGATAGAAAGCCCCTTAGCCCAGCATTTCAGAAGTTACCATAATGGAGATCCTGAAGGACTTAAGGCAACTATTTTAGAACAGGTTTGTTTAAAAAATAATAATAGGGTAGTTCATAGATGTTGGGCAGGATTCACGAAGCCTCCGTGTAAGAGTTACAAGGCTTACATGGAGGCTGCAGTTAAACGGTGTGATGTCAGCATGTCATGCATATGCATGAGGGCATGCTGAATCACACCTAAGGCTAACACGGTCCATGGAAGACAGTAGGGGGCGTGTCCGTAGGGTGAGCCGTGCAAACGGACACGCCCCCAGAAGAGTAAAAGCCCCGAAAGTAAACCCCCACGACCGAGTCTGTGTAAATGTCAATAAACACAACACAACACATGCCCCCACAGACTATGAACATAAAATGTATAAATGAACATCTTATATTTTTTTTTATAAGTTGTAAAGATGTTTGCCCGTGAGTGCGCTCATTTGCACGGGCATGCCTGTCACTTAGCCACAGTTAGCAGTCAGTGGAAAAGCATATAAGAACTAAATATGCAAAGTAAGCCAAAAAGCAATAGTGTAGCAGTAGAGACGTCAGCTGAAGAGGAGGCAGTCATGGTTCGAGCCCCCACAACATCAATTTTTATTTTTAGTGAAATAAGCATGAAACAAGTCCCTGACATATATGTACATATATAAAATTATATTTTATGTAAAATGTAATGAAATGGGCCATGTATTTTGAAGAAATGTGAGATAAAAAAAATTAAAAAAAAATGTGAGATGTGCCCATAGCTGAGCTACAGTCTAACAAGTTGAGGATATCTGCCTGTAGGTGAGCAGTGGTTTGACAGTTGTAAAATGAGTGCCCGTAGGTGAGCAGTGTTTTAACAAGTGTAGAATGAGTGCCCATAGGTGAGCAGTGGTTTAATAGGTGTAGAATGAGTGCCCGGGGTTGAGCAGCATTTTAACACGCTGAAACTGTGTGCCTGTAGCTGAGCTGAGCGTAATATGCATGCTGACAGCCAAACGACGTGTGAACCGACGTAACCCATTTGCGCAGAGCTGCGCACCGTGCCAACAAGCTAACCGACGGGCAACGTTGAGCAAGCTGTATCAAAACTGCCTTTACACAGACACACCTTATAGCCTGTGTAGACAGTCATAAAATATAAAAAGCAATTGCCAGGTTCGAACCCAGGATACCATGCACCATAGTCAAAGTACTGAACCACGAAGCCATGACAGTTGCACTTAGAAATGCAGTAATAGCATATATATAGGAATGAATAGAGAGAGGAGCATGACAAAGCAGGTTTTGTGAAGCTGATACAATTCCAAAATGGCCAATCACAGATAAGTGCGGGAAAAATGGCATATATAAGCCCCATAGGTGGGAATACACAGCATAACCGATTGTAGAACTGACTTGCAGCCAGGATGTCAGGTGTAGGCGAGGGCAGTTGCTTCCGAGCACAGAGGTGGGGCATTGAGGAGTCCAAATATATGGTTTGGCTCCTCGTCCATAATCATGAGGCCCAACTCATGCAGGGCCAGGTCCTGTGGGGAGCATATAGGGCTGAGGCATGGGACCGGTTGGCTCATGATCTCACCAGTGCCACAGGAACACCAAGGACTGGTGAGCAGGTCCGTCACCACCATGCGGACCTGAAGAGATGGAAGCAGGACCAACTGAACCGTTGGATCCAGGAGGCCCGGCAAATTCCCAACACTCCACTACTGAGTAAGTTATATGTAATTATCTATGTAAGAAATTAACCTAGCTGATATTATGGAGATGTGTATTCCAATATTACTTTATTTATATTACAGCTGCAGGTGTCCGTTCTGCGAACCGTCGAGCCTATGGCGATAGGCTGATGCAGTTGCACCACCAGGCAGGTCAGTAATTCTCTCCCTGTAACTGTAAATAAATATATAAGTATGACAGTTAGCAAAAGAGTGCAGTGTAGTCACTAATTAATAAAATGTGCAAGTAACAGTGTAAGAGGGTTTGCAAGTATTGCTTGATTACAAAAGTGTGATGCAGCCTGTAATCCAAACATAAAAATGAAACAAGTCTGAAATAAAGATGTCCCACCTGTAATATAATAGTACATAACCTGCAGCAGGCTGAAAAGTACAGCTGCAGAAGCTAAGTAAAACACGTGTGAAATATATCCCTGTTGAAATACAGAAACATGACAGAAGTGAGACTGTTGGAAAGGATTGTTATAACTACAGGTAAAACATGTCAATAAAGCCTAGAATTAAGTACCATACTGAATTGTAAAAATAAAACAAGTGAGAGAATGTGAGAAAGAGGTATGAATCCACCAATAAAGTAGTAATAACTCCTGAATAAAGTATACTGCAGTCAGTACAGAATTAAATGAATGTGACAGGCAGAACCAAACAGTAACATATGTTGAAAATGGTACTGCAGCTGGAATGTGTGTCCCAAAATCTGGATATGTTGCTCTCAGTCTGCAATATGCAGATAGTATGGTTGTCTGAAATACCAAACATCCACAGTTGTCTATAGCTATATAAAAAAA